>NC_135256.1:23687944-24301187 GCF_964204865.1 Styela clava
TTGACAACAAAATACAAAACCACGTATTACTCAAAACATGTATTAACATCATCCAACCAAATTCCGTTTCCATTTGTCTCCAGCGCAGAACTAATATCAACTTACATCCGAGTGCGCAGGCAAGAACTTAACGATACAGAACCACGTAATTAACCCGGTGCATTTTGTTACCTAACGTTACCAAATCAAATTTTGCTTTGTTTTCCGGCCAGATTTTTTTGGCCATGTAATTACGATGGAAATCTGACCGTGATATGTGCGTGATGACGTCGGCAGTCGTAAGTGGTCTGACCAAGTGTGCAGTTTGCCATGTACTAAGATTAGATGTCTGCCGCCGGTGCGATCTTGCTTGTGACCGTTTTTTACCTTTGTTGTGAAATTTTTGCCAGCCCCATTTTGGCGCCCCTGTACCTTGGCGCCCGGGGGCATATGTACCCCACTGCCCCCCCCTAAGCTACGCCTCTGAGGTGATAGCAGCTACATGATATTTTATCGGCGAGTGGAAACCCTACAATCTGCGTGGGCATCACAACTCTACGACTAAAATTAACAGCATCCTGAAGACTTATCGTAGTCGAAATTTACTAGAAATCAAGGCGGGTGTCGCCTGACATTTATTATTGTATTGCGGCCAAAAAAAATAAAAATATGGAAGAGCTCTCCATAAAATAGTACATTAGCTACATACGGCAACGTTTGACAGAAACATACGTGATGCGACTCATATGGATGGATGTGCATTGCTGATGAACAGTCCAAACAAGTGGTTTTGCCTAAATATTCATTGGCAATGATTATTTTTGAGTGAACGGTATGTGGATTTTATATTCCAATCAATATCCCAACTCATCCAATCAAAACACTCAACTCGAGAGTTACTAACAAAAGCATCATGATGACAATATGGGCGCCGCTGCCCACTCAACTCCGTCTAATGATTAACTTGACAATGTTTGTTGAACGCCCCTCTACGAAGACAACAATAAGTCAAGTACAAAACGTCTAGCCCTTTGGACTTAATTAATTGATACAAATATGCTACTTCAAAACTATATATATATCAATTAAATGTGTTGGATTTTCATAACATAAACAATCTCTTCGGGCATACAATTCACTGATAGTTTACAAATGGACTAAATAAAATTTTCTTCACTCGAGTCAAATAGAAAATATTATATATATCGAGGGTTTCAAGACAAAAAAGCGACATTTGAAAACATTTTCACGTAATTCAGTGCATTTCTATATCTGAGAGTGTCCGTCAACTAATGATATCTTATATATAAAAAAAATCTGTGGTGGTTTACGAGGAGATGTTGAAACACAAATACCATCCTGTTACAATCATTATTCTCAATGTTTCCAATACAATCATTTTGTAACTTTAGCACTCATTTTCAGCGATCAAAATACTACAATAAGAAGTGTCGTTTTTTATTTCGCATTTCACAATACAATATTCATTTCACATGAGCTTGTTTTTTTTACAAAGTTATTCACACGCAGTATAAATTCCTAAATAAATAATATATATATTCTTGATTTGTCCTTTTGACAGAGATGTCAGTAGATTGCAGTTCAACATTTTGTCAACTAAACATCTAGGAGTGAACAAAATGAAGGTTCCCAAGAAAAACATTTACCATAGAAATTTGGTCGTGAAGTGATCAAGAAAACTTTGTGTCGGGAATCCCGAAATAAGTTTAGGCCAACACAGATTGTTTTGATATGTATATGATGCAAAATATTTAACCACCTGACATTGAGATGCTGATAACTAACTTTCGCCTACAAGTATATCGCAGCTTTCGAGAACTAATTTTTGATTACTTAAACTGAACCTAAAATCACTCACAAGTCAAAATGGACATTGAATTATTGTTGATCTCTACATGAGTTCAGGAAGGCTGGTGTGTTCAAAATAGCGTAGTCTATCGTTTGTATAATATTTTGCGAGGCTCCGCTGCCATCTTACGGTTTTATCTCACAGTAATAACACGAAATCATAGTTGATAAATCATTGCACCAGAGACGTTGTTATGAAAGATTTATAACTGAACGTATAGATTAGCTGCCGAATATTTTGTTCGAACAGTGCTATCAACTGATTGGTGTTTCTTATTTATTGTATATCTTACGTCACAAAGAGTTTTCAGCTGAGAAACCATGGAACAAAAAAAAAATTGCCCATGTTCTTGACGGTTCCATTACATTTGAACCCACGTACATTTGAACCCATGACAATTGCACCTGATTGCTATTGCACCTATGGAATTTTTTTTGTTTCACGGATAGTTAAACCCATACTAACCCTAACCCATGGGTTTTAGCACTCGCATATAGATTGAACCCGTGGATATACGCATGGGTTCAAATGTACGGTCACCGTTCTTGACATCAGCAAGAGGGGACGCGAGTCCAGTCCAAGTAATGGATGCTTTCCCGCGCATCGATTTCCTTGTTTATTTTCGTAACAATGACAAATCAGCAAAAGATGACGTAACAATTGCATATTTGCAGCCGCTCAGACATTTCGTTCGCTCAGACATTTATTCAAGCATGGTCGTAGGCATTGCATCGTTTCCGCAGTTTTCCGTGGCATTTGTCACTTCGTAAAATTGGTTGGGAATGCAGTAATTTAATTGTTATCATGTCTTCCGATGAGCTTTAGTTCTAAATTGGTCCCGGAAAAGCTGCGATAAACCAGGCTAAAATCAGCTATCTATAAGCGATACGTGGTTGTATATTTTAATAAAAAAGGTGGTTTTAAGCATGTAACTCAGTTTGTAACTGCTAATTCTCCAAAACATTCGCGAAATGAGCATCAAAAGTTTGGCAATAGTAAAAGTATAGGTGTGATGTCTTGGGTATTACCAAATCACCAGTAGACAGAAATATTACAATTTATTATACGGCAAAGTAAGACGTCAGTATAACACAGCTTAACGCTAGACAGTCCAAACACAAGAATGAATAACAAGCACGCAGCAGGGCTGCCACTTTTGCCTGACTAAAAACATCTAGATTGACCTCGAAAAACATCTAGATATGAAGTCATTGAATTTAATGAAAAGTAACCACAATACAGTAATATTAGATGTCGAAGAAGCTAACATCATCAACTAGAATTCAATTCCCACCTGCACAACTTACAAAAGACCTTGTTCTTATCTGAATGGGCAAACCATTCCTTAAGCCAATCTTTTCTAAATTTTTGCTGGTAGTGTATACACTTTGGCCTTTTGAAAAGTTGATGTTTAAAGAGAGACACATTCAATAGCACATATAGCAGTGTTTCTCAACCTTTTTGTCTTTGCGGACCGTTTTGGTGCTCTCAAAGCGGTCGCGGACCCCTCAAAAGTTTTTTATTTGAAATTTAGTTTATAGTTTAAACAGCAACCTAATGTTCCATACAGATTTAACCAAGTCAAAAATAACACCAAACTAGTGGACATATCCATTTATTTTGTCAAATCGAATACACTCAATGGGATTTCTGCTGTTGCATATCAGAAGCAAGTCTTGAAATACGTGGTCGTGTTTTTGATAACGATAGACGCATATCGCCTTCGACGTTTAGTTGGTGACGAGCCTTGGATTTGATATGAACAAGAGCAGAAAATCCACTTTCACAAACGCAAGTGGAGGCGAGCACGTAATCGTCTTCGACGTTTGGTTGGTGACGAGCCTTGAATTTGATATGAACGAGAGCAAAAAATCCAATTTCACAAAGGTAAGGGGAGGCGAATGGAACAATAACACGTAATGCTTCCATCGATACTTATGGGTAGGACGGCAAAATGGCGCACCAAAACGGAGAAAGTGATCACTGTAGCTGTGTTCTCGTATTTATCATTGTGCTGTCATAACTTGTATTTGTCACAATAGGTCTACGGGAGATAAATCAAAATAGTTTTTGTAGGCTATTGTCACATTGTCATAGGCAGCAAATGTTTGAGCGTATTACAAAAAAACGATATTAAACTGAAAATAATTCCCTAAAATCTTAATTTAATCGCGGACCCCCTGGAAATGCTTCGCGGACCACCGGGGGTCCGCGGACCCCCGGTTGAGAAACACTGACTTATACAATATGAATGAGTTTTATCGTAAATACATACTGTTTTATCAATCTTACATCAATACTTCTAAATAATGAAATAATATTCATTCACCTATTACAGTATTACACACATCTCTTTATTTATTTCCCACTGAATAATAATTAGAACCTTGAAAAAAAAAATATCTAGATTTTATAGCTAACATCTAGGCTCCAAATTTTACATCTAGAGTGGCAGCTCTGGCACGCAGACAGGTAAAAGCAAGGAGCAATTACGAGAAAACAATTATGACATCATAATCACAAATCCAGTCCGTGTTAAAAACAACAGACTATGACGTAAATACACAACACCCCTCTCCCCTTAGGAAGAAATGAACAAAGTCACTAAATTAACAAATTTACAATGAACCCTCGATTCAATGTTCATTATCAATATCACTATAGATTTAATCTGTCAGGCGGTCTCCTGTTTCTGAGAGGATTGCGCTAGGGCAGGGATGGCGAACTACTGACTCGCGGGTCACAAAGTGACCCACCGCGTTTTATTCGTGACCCACCAAGACACGAATAAAATAAAAATACTAACATATCTGCGATTATAATTGATAAAACCGGCCTTAAATTAATCTAACAATAAGTAAACTATTATAATGTACAGTAAGTTGGGCAGTCAGGGCTGCGATTGCTCATATTTAAATTGTTAATTCCTGGCCGATATGGTAATTTTCAAAACCCCTAATCTTAGACGCATGTCTGCACCGCTGTGTACTTTTATTCGGCGCTCCGGGAGGATGTGTACCAAGATGACGCATAACCTGAAACCTAACCTGGTACACATACCATGTTCAGGTTGTGCGTCATCTTGGTACACATACTTTGGGAGTATCCTTTATTCAGCTATTGGCTCAGACATCGTTTATGACATAACAATGCAATTGATATTCATATCTCGCAACGTCTTGTCTCTTCAGGAAGTGCATTTGCAGACTGTTTTAGAGGGGTTATGCGAGAACAATGACGTTAAACAATGTCATTTGCGAGAACTAGAAGCTACTTGCATTTTATTAGTTCTCGCCTACAATGCCGTTTAGAAAACAAAATTTTTCAGACTTGAAATAAAAACCTAGAAATAACAATGGGGCAGTGTAAAAGTGCCGTAATGTGGTATAAAGCTGATCGAAAAGTATAACACTATCAGAGTGGAATTCCCTCCAAACTCTTTGGAGGGAATTCACCGTAAATAATTTGCGCATCATCCTAAACGTATTTGGTAATTCATATGCGTGTTTTCGTACTCTAATTTCATAAAATCGAGTGCCATAAAAGTCCCTGATAGAAGACATGCTAATAAGATATGTTTCAGAAGTTTCTTATTGATACAAACATTGATCAAATATCTGTGACCCACTATCTTCTGTTCCGCGATGAAAATATAATTTTTTGACCCATTCTCTGAAAAAGGTTCGCCATCTCTGCGCTAGGGTATAGGACAGGGGTCTCAAACTCAATTTACTTGAGGGCCGCCAAGACGGAGCCTTAGTGAGTCCGGGCCGCATCAGTTTTTTCACAATAAAAGCATTAAACTTAAAAAGTTAAATCTTTTCCTCTGTTTTTCTATACGCAAAACATGTCAAAAACATAATAGGCCGCGAGCCGAGGCCATGAAAAACGCATAGAAAGTGAGTTTCGTAGCGCACATCAGGTAACTACCTGAAAATGATTTTAAAATGTTCCTAAAAAATGTAATAACAAATATTGCCTTGTTCCCACTTCCAAAAGTTGCACGTTTTACGGAAAAGACGCTTTTACTACAAGAAATCTGTGCTACGATCTGTCCTATATTCTCTACATTTTCGGCAATGAATTCTGCATGACGTAACAATTGAATCGAATCAGCTGTTAGCGAGCGGATGAATATTAGTTATTACTGCTCGACCTTGCGTTGAGTTGGGCAGCCTTTCCACAGCCCTGTTTAGTTATTATTAGTTAAGTTATGCTAAGACGTTGTTGAAAAATGTATAAGTAAGTTATTAAACACTTGTAGATCCTTACAACGGATATGGGCCGTGAGACGAAGCCTTGAAAACGCCCAGAAAATGAGTTTCGTAGCGCACATCTGGTAACTGAATAAATTCTTCAGTTTAGTGTGAAAATGAACATACTGAACGCATTACAGCTTGTTCCACAATCCTGATGCGAAATTGAATATAAGAGGTTCCCGGAAATTCAATAACCATAAGTTCACAACACATACATAAGAACTATGCAATTCGAGAGCCCTACAGCACACTAACACAAATGTATTCCTGTAATGTTTTGCCTGACCAAAATCGGACTTCCTCAGTCAATCATAATTTATTAGGTAGATTATGAAAAATATGGCATACGTGTAACCAACAACAAAAAATACTTTAATTGTGTGACAGGAGTGGCGAGTGACCTCGAAAGCAGCGACACCAACAACGCTGATTCACATTAGCGAATAAATTTTATGTAATAACCACAAGCAGTTTACAACAAGAAGAGCATAAAAAGCTACATCCATTTTATAGAAGCTATCAAACGGATTTATTTTTAAGCAATGAAGTCACAAATAACATAGTGAGCACGAAAACACAAATAAATCAGTTATTTCTCACTTGGAAATTTACCAGAAAAGTCAAGAAAATTGTATAATATGTACATAACATAGTGAACAGAAATATTACAAGTAGTCTTTTTTTAGTTTATGTGGGTATGTATTTGAACAAAGGCAATATTATTTCTAGGAACAGGACTACGACACTAACAAATGTTTGAAAAAAAAACAAATAAATGATACTTATTAAAAATCAACTGCAATATCTAATTCACTTTCTTCTGAATTGTTTTCGAAATCCACTATCTTGAAAATCGACTTTTCCTCTATAAGTGTACTGTGATTTTTGCGGTCAATACAAAAATCTGTGCAATTTAAGTTGATTTTGGCACACTTGCATAAATTATTTTGACTATTTTTTTTACACTTGCGTTTGCCAACTCAAGAACTGATTTGAGGGCCACATGCTTCTTCAGTGAATCATTGTTGGATATAATCCCTATGTTTGCCAGTGTTAAATAGACGTGCCTTGGTATCATTTACATTCTTCATATCCTCTTCATACAGTGAACAAACAAATTCCTCAGCTTTATTTATTAATGCCTCGTTAACCTCAAAAGATCTTCATAGTTGAGAAAATATGAAATGAAAACCACAATGAAGTCTCCAACATGAGTTTGATGGGCAGTTCCAATTGCAGAAAAGTGCTAAAGTATTTCAATATGAATAGCCCATCTAAGCTGTTTGCAACTATTATGATTCTCATATACCTTTACGCTTCAAGACTTCTTGTTTAATTTATTCTATAGCAGCATGGATTAGAGCCGGCATTAGGTCGGATTGGTGGAACATTGCCGTCTTCTTTTGTAGTACAGTATCTAAAATGAGGAAGAAAATCATATTTGGAACAGCATGAGTGTAAAAATACCACTAAATACTAACTAATACCTTGAATACATAATGCATTTTATCTGATGTACTCAATGAGCGTATGTACTACAGTCCAGCAGTGTTTGCATACCATTACTAGACTATATCTACACTAAATTTTGATATATCACAGACTGAAATGCCCTATGACAGTATGAGTATGGACTATAGGCCTAGACTATATTTTAAAACATCAACTGTCTGTCTACAACTCGATTTCTCACCTCTCAATCGTTTCCAATGCTACTTTCTTTCCACTCCGGCATAACTTACCGTATCATTGCTTCCCTGGTTCTTGTCGACTCTATGAATTTAGATTTAGACCAACTGACATTAGTAAAATTGATTATTTTCTTCTCTTTCACACAACCGTGCATTACAGAAACAGCCATTAATTTCTATTTCCAAATATGCTGTGGCCTATATAGTAGTATAAGTCTGCTGAATAGTCAAGAAGAGTCATTAAATTAATCATAAACATTTCATGCAAGCCAGAAAATATCGTTGTTTGTGACATATTATTCTAGGTCTAGCCTTCCTTGGAATTACCGCACCGTACCTATTCAACAACGTCTTATGAGCTAGTGCTCAACTAAAATTGCTATTAATGGTAAGAATATACAAGTGTTTAATATCTTACTTATACTTTTCAACACCTCCTTAGAATAACTGAACTAATAATAACTGAAAAAAAAACTATGGAAAGGCTACAACGGAAAAGCAAGCAGTAGTAGTACATCTGATATTCATCCGACCACTGGGGATTCACCTACAGCTGACTAATTCGATTGTTACGTCATGCAGGTGTCTGCGTTCATTGGCCCATGATACCGAAAAAGCAGAGAAAGTAGGACAGATGGTAACACATATTTATTGTAGTAAAAGTGTATTTTCTGTGAAACGTGCAACTTTTGCAAGTGGGAACAAGGCAATATTTGTTACTAAATTTCTAAGGAACATTTTAAAATCATTTTCTGGTAGTTACCTTATGTGCGCTACGAAACTGAAAGATAAATGGCCTAGGCTCGCGGCCTATATGTACGTGTCAAAAACTATCGGAAAATCTAGGTGGAAAGCTGGGAACAAAAGAGAGTTTTTTGATACGTAGTCAATTCGACACGAGAAGAAATGAAATGTGTTGATTTTGCACCCGCTAGGTGGTGCTCAAGTGGTATTTTTACTTACCCTCTTTGATTTTACTAAAAAAGTTTCTATGTAGGGCAGGCTATCAAATGTTCTTGGAATGGAAAATAAATCTATGTTGGGTAAATGGGCACAAACGCTTGCAGCGTTCGCTATGGACCTTTCTCGAGGTTTTGATCATTTTCCCGATCTTTTCGTCGCCCTTGTCTGTGTTTTTATTTTGTGTTCCGTGTTGTCAAGTTGTAGACGAAAGATTAAAATAAAATTGTATTGTACCGGTATTACAGTATTATGGGATGCAATGCAATTTGAGAGCAGTTTTCAAATGTAAGGTATTGGGGTGCATGGGTTTGATGGACAGTGGATGCAGAAATGATATTATGCAAGATCAACACGTTGATGAGGTTTTAAATAAATCCATCATGCTATAATACCGGTATCTGAATATCAACTTTCCAATACAGTCAATAAGATCGATACTCTGCAACCACTGGCAATCTCATGACATTATGTAACAGATTTCATTGTAACAGATTACCGTATTTACTAATTTGTGTAAAATGTCTACTTTTTTCTAAGAAAATTACATAGCCTATCTAGATGGAAAATGTAGAAATCACCTAATTGCATGCTAGGTGTTTTTCTGATTATTTATCTGATTCTTCAAAAAATTTGTTTTTAAAAAAATGCTAATGATGGATAAATTGATTATTTATATTATATATTATAACTGATGATAATGGGAAAATTACGGTATGTCTCAACTTCATTCACAAATGGACATACTTCTGTACTTCAGGGACATACTGCAGTACTGACATATGGTAGACTAAATGTATCTGGTCTGAATTATTTAATATTTGTCTTATCTTTTCATTGTATACTTATTCATTGTATGAAATCACATAAATTACATTACAAAAATAAAATTTGGGCCTCATGCAATAATATTGAAATATATATTGGGTTAAACCAAAACTATCATTTTTATAAATCGGATTTTGGCAATGGATTTGACTTTGGCAAAAAAAAAAAGTTCTTGAGATAGTTTTAGGTCCGTTTTGATAGGTTTAGGTGGATATTGTACCCCATTACAATAATTTATGATCCGTGACGTTAAAAAAATACAAACAAACAGGCTTCCAGAACCACAGTACGGTAACATTGGTCAATGAAAACACCTCTCCCAGATATACTGACTGGTAAATCCGGGTCTAACGAAGTTAACGGCGTACATTCCATTCAGCTGACATTCCATCCAGACATTTGCCAGTTTGCTGATTCTGTGATTTGTCAAACAGACATTATTTTGACACCAAAATCTGAAAATTGACATCACCACCATGTTTGGTGTTATTCAGTTATTTGAGCAGTTACAGAGCAGGTACCCGCACCGCATGCTGGTATGGCGTTCATTTCACATCACATTGGCATAAACTTCGCTAGACCCAAAAATCCCACCAGATCCATGTAATGATAAAAACCAATACTTTATTTATTGCAGTAAATGGCCTCAGTTTATTCAAAATCTAGCTCGGCAGTGTGGCGTATCGTGCTAAACTGCTAAGCATTATAGCGTTAAGAATACGCTCGCTATGGCATCTCTGGTTACCCTGCCTGCGTGGGTTCGTAGGTTCTACATGCATATCACTATTGCTCCTAACTTTCGTTCTGTTCTATAGTGTAATATATTTATAATATACTTTGCAAATGTCCCATGACTCAGTGACTATTGGTATTTCTGTATTTATCTAGATACTGCAAATGGCAGAATGGTATTACTAGAAATTCTACTTGAATATTCTGATATTAAATGAAAACTCAACTATTCACACATATAGACTACCGGTATATAGTTGTGTTTTCATCTAATATCAGAATACTCATAGGAGCAATAGTCTGATTCATGTAGGTTCGAATCCCATGCGGGGATAGTTACGTGCGAGAGGATTGCTGGACTCCTTGCTGCCGTAGGGGGGTTCACGTAACCGTTGGTCGGTTACAGCTTCCTCCACCATCAAGTCCATGCTTCCTGAAAACAAATAACTAACTTATCACATACCCGACATGGAATGGTAACCGGACGAGAGGCCGTGGTTCGCCATATGATTAAGTCGTCTTATCGGCTTTCCTCTCCCCTGGGATAAATATGTAAATTCTATCCTAGGAATTAGAGAATTATACTTACCCTATCATTTGTTTTGTTGCGAAGAGCGGTGAAGTCTGACATGGATGGATGCACTCTAGTTTGTTATTATATTACAGTAATATGCTAAATTTATTTATTTCTTTATTAGTACACTGCCTTGCCTGAATTCTGAAATTGCTGCAATGACGATATATAGTGTATTTGTTATTAATAAAGCAGGAGGACTAATATTCCAGTATGATCATCACAAGCCAGTCATCGAAATGGAAAAGACTTTTGGGTTTGTGAAACATTATTATACAATTATACCTGTTCACCTCTTTAAGTAAATTACTATGTAATATAGGCTGTTTGGAAATGGCAAAACCAGCAACAGTTGGTGACCTGTCAAACTGTGGTTACTTTTATGGTTCTGCTGCATAAGCAATGCTTCATTAATTTGTACCGAATTCAGACAAACCGTTTCTAAACCAAAGTAGTTTCTTTCTTAAAAATGTTTTGTATGCATTCCTATGTCTCACCGACAAATGCTGCTTCTGAAATGTTAAACTATAGCTTCCAAGTTTTTGCAATAATCTATAACTCATGTCATTCAAATTGTTTAACTCCGCACCCAAGTATTCACACACCCGAATTATCTTTCATGTATTTTTATGAATTTACTTGAGTGTGTTGTTTGCTGTTTAGGGTGAGAGTGGTCACATGTATCAGCACGTCTTAGATCTTTTTAGAATATTTCAATTTTCCCAATGTTCCGTATGTTTATTTGATTTGCCCTGTATTGTTTCTTTGTTTTGTTGTAACAGAAAATCAAAATAAGCTTACATATTTACTTACTAGATTCCCGCTCGAGTTGAAGTTGGAAGAGCAATCTGAAGGAATCACTGTCATATTTGGACAAAGAGATGGAATAAGAGTGGGTCACATCATATTATCAATCAATGGCAAACCTGTCCAAAGTGGGAAAGTAGATGGCATCCCCGTTATGGAGGTACAGTTCTATACTATTCCATATTTATGAGTCTTTTCTCATACTTTTCTCTCATTTTACGGTGCATGTTCACTAAACGCTGTAAGTTCTTCTATTTGGCGTGGCACAACCATTTTTGAGTATGTTATTCCTAACCCCCACAATGGCTCCGTCATCCAAAGATTACGTCACTACGACCTCACAGTCACGACAAAGAGCTTGCCAAAGTATAGCAACGATCGCCCAAAATGGCATCTTTGCCATCGATAACGAACTCACTTATGCCAGCAATCTCTCTCATATCGGGATCGTTGCGGCGAGAAAATGAGAGAAATAGCTTGCTCTATTTCGGGTGATCGTCTGTATGTGTTGGATGACAGTTAGTATAGTTTGGGGTCATTATTACATTACTGTGATGTTGTGGTGACATAATTTTGAAATGACGTGGCCAGGTCGTGGCTAGGAATAACATATGCAAAAACGGTCGTGCCACGCGCACGCCAGCTAGAAGTACTTACGTCGTGTTGTGAACACCTTATCATATGTACGGTAGTTATTTATACATCAATATCAGAGCAAAATTCACTGCTTCAACCAGTCTTCAACCTATCATAACTTCCTGTAATTTATATCAAGGTAACTCTCGAATCAAGATTTTTCTTGTTAAAATAATGTTTCTATAATTAATATTCAGACAATTAGTAAGAAAGAAAATTATCCGCTCAGCATCAAGTTTGGTAGACCAAAACTTTCTTCAAATCAGAAGATAATGCTAGCGAGCATGTTTCACTCATTATATGCCATCAGCGTTCAACTTTCTCCAAAGAGTGGAAGTTCGGGAATTGAAAAACTTGAAACTGATGTGTTTACATTGCACTGCAAACAAACACTCACAGGAGTAAAGTTTGTTGTCATTTCTGATAATAAGCAAGTAGGTACTTTAGTTCGTTTCTATACCATCCAACAACTTACTATACTACCAGAACCTTTATTTATCAGAGTAGAATTGGGGGAAAGTTATGTATATATCTTGTCATGAATTCAATAACGTATTGTATATGTTTGCATGCTGGTTCAGACCAGGCTGATGCATATTTTCTATGTTGTACTTGAGGAAAATACATTCAGCTCGGTTGTAGCTTTCCAAAGTTTGGACTTTGTATTAAATATATTCTCACTGTATTTGCCTAACACTGGTATCCTAGTAGATCATGCTCCTACACGCTGTTTCTGTGATACAATTATGCTCGATGTTTGTTGCCAACTACGTAATTGGGAATCTATACCAGTTTGCCATGTAATACACTTTCCAATCGACCAGTATGTCCAACATCCCACTAACATACATCCACCAAACGACAAGTTATTTCTTTTGTATAAATGCCACATACTTACACAATCATTACCACAATCCAATCATACCCACAAATAATCATTATAAAATGCAATCATCATTTATAATTTGTATCCTTATACTGTCACTGTATTAACATATATTCAATTTTGTATTTCAGGTTGGCGTGGATACGTTATTGAACAAGTTATATCATGTCTATTCAGACTATGCCTTGAAAAATCCGTTTTATTCATTAGAAATGCCGATAAGAGCAGAACAATTTGATAATCATGTTAAAGCAACTGTGGAAAAAACACAGAAAACTGGCTCTGCCTATTGATCATGTCAGAATATCACACCATTGATTCAAACCATAGATCCAAGATATCTGAGAAACAGCATGATGAAAGTTGGAATCAGAAGGACATGAACATTTCCAATCTTCCTAGAATTATTTAATCGCAGCCATAAATGATGTTATTTTCTCTGGAAAAGTTTGGTACTTGTATTGTTCAAATGTGGATACTATTATTCGGAATTGAGAGTATTAACTCTGTGCTCTTCTGGCATTTGACATTGGGATCATATTCTCAACGACCTTGATGTCACAGTTCTATTCCCATTTTGACATTTTCTCCAACGAGAAGACAAGATGTTCATGAGAAACTCATGAAGAAGAATTACATAAATAAAAATGTATAAAAAGGCTGAGGAACATAATCATGCTACCCACAAAAGTTCATTGAAAATATTCTCATCTGGATTAACTAATTTAATTTATATTTTTAATGTCCTATTTTTGTGCCCCTCTCTGAAGGCTTTGAAACAAAAGTTATTAAACGAAGTTATCTCTGAATCGTTGACTATGAACATAGTAGATGTAGTTAGTATATGTACCCATAATAAGAAGTCGCCTATCAAAATTCTCGGTACTCCCGTAGTATGTGCAACAAGATGGCGGACATAGGAACGTAATATGTGTATCAGGTTAGGGTTAGGCCATAATTTCAAGTACAAATACTACGGGAGTCACTTGGCTAGTCCCCGAACTCGTAATAGAATTAAAATGAGGAAAATTGGAATAAAATTATGGCCTAACCCTATCCTACATAGACTATGTTCAGGTGTCCGCCATCTTGTTGCACATACTACGGGAGCGCCAAATTCTCAACTGTCATTACTCTATCATAATGAGATAATCTATTTGCAAAACTGGGTGTTGGCTTTCGAGTAATTATAGTTTTTAAAACGAAACAACTGAGAAACTTTTATGTAATTCATGAATGATTGATCATTTATTCATGAGGGAATCATTCTTTGTTGACTGTATATTTTTGAAAATGTCTGGAAAGTATTTGGATTATTGGATTGGATTATTTTTGGTTCAATCGGATTTACATTACGAATCTATATGTTTTAATTTAGGCTAATTATAGTTGAAATGTTATGCCACTATGATCTAATATATCTTATTATTTATAAATATTTTGGAACTGACTGTTTTCACTCAGGCCACAACCACGTCGAAAATTTGGTTATATTCACTTCTTTCGAGTCCAGGAATTCGATCCCATCCGCATTGATGAATAAATTTGTTTTGTTATTATTTTGGCTCACCTTGTGTGCAATAATGTTATTTTATATTTTAGTAAATTAGATTCTGGGCCATCTTTTAGGAATTAGGCACCTAAAACCATATGAATGAGTAACAACATTGGTCCAACTCTTCCACCACATTTACAACAGAAGAGAGAGTCTAAGGAAAGTAATACTGAGGAAAGAGATAAAAGTTCTTTTCATAATATTGGTCCTGCTTTACCACCATGGTTGCAAAAGAACACTGGAACACAAAGGCCCCCAATTCATAGCAAAGAGGAAAAAGAAACAGTTGCAGTTGGCCCTGCTCTACCTCCATGGTTGAAAAATAAAAATTCTGATGAGCCAGAAAAAAAGTCAAATGATGGTAAAGAAGACACAGTGAGCAATATTGGACCTGCCTTGCCACCATGGATGGAAGATAGACAAACACCAGAAGTGAGAAATGATGATGAGAATTCATTTGGTCCTCCTTTACCACCAGGATTTCAACAATCAAACTTGGAGCCACAACAATCAACTTATCCAAATAAGTAAAGTACTTTATCACCATTTTATATATAAAAACCATTTTTAAAAAATGACACTGAAAATTTTAATAAATAACGGACTGTATGGTTCTGAATTCTGATATTGCTATTATAAGAATTGTATTCTTATAAAGTGCATTGCACTTTTGTTGTTCCAAACAAACCTCTGTATCACACATAGTGACTTTGTATGATGAAATAAGCTTGGACTGAACTGATCGGGCAGTGCAGTGTTACTTTCATTATGGGGTGGTTTACTGTTATTGCTAATGCATAACTATTTTTTTTATCCTAGTGCTGATTACCTAGGAGATGCTGATTCTATTATTGGTCCCTTACCACCTTCTGGAAACGAAGACAGTTTATTATCTGTTGCGGAACAATTTGAAAAAAGGTTTGTTTGGTTTAATCTTAATAACACACATTCACTAATCTCGGATCAGTATGTTCACAGGCGAGAAATAAATTAACAGAAAGTAAATATTGCAAATGATATATATTGTCCACATCTTGATCTGTGCAAAGGGCTTATCTAGTAATTGCAAATCACCACAGATCTAAGAAAATGAAAGATAAGTTGGAAGGAAGAGAAGCACCAAAGAAATTAGAAAGAGAGGAATGGATGACTGAGTTACCACCATTATTACAGGTAATTTTTGGACGACATTCATTGTCCAGAATGATAAGAAAGAATATCGACTAATGTAAATATGATTGAACATTGAATTTAATGGAAGAAAATTGTTAGATGGAGTATGAAATATCTGGCTATCAAATAATGAGATGAATATTTGAGCACACGTTACTTACGATGTTTATTGTAATAATCAGAACAAAACTGAAATAAATTGTGCTATTTTCTGTTATTCGGCACTTGTACTTGCATTATCCTATTATCTTGCCGTAGAAGATGATCATTCGGGCTTGGCAAAATTGAATATCTAGCAGTTCCAAATCAGAATTGATTGTCTGAATCATGCAATTTTGCTCTTGACAAAAACTGAACAGCAGTTGAAGCATTTCGGTGTATTGTAGACTGAAAAAAAAAAAAAAACAATAGTGCCTTGCTGGCATTTTTAGCATGACTATGAAAAACAGGGGTCAAGTGTACTTTTGCATAGTATGAATTAGTTCAACCACTAAACTGGCCAAGCAGTATCTAACATAAGAACTGTTGGACCATCTGCTGCACTCGTACATAAAAGAGATGGGATTATTCTGATTAGTCATATTTTTCCATAATGGCAAAATTGCAGTCATATTGAAATTGACCAAATCCATTATCTGGATGCATAATTTATGTCTTAAATCTTAATCTGTCAAGTTTGCCATGAATGCGATATAACAAAGATATCACAATCAAATTATCTTGCTTGTGGATGTATGAATACAATTTAATTTACCACCTCAAAGCACAGCAGATTGGGGCTTGACCTGTGACAAATTCAGGGAATATAAATTATTCAGCGCGTTGCGAACTTTTGAAGATGTGAGCTAGAATTATGTGCGAACATCGCTACCAATTTTATTTATTTGTTCTGATATAAAATAACCCCAAAATGGTTTAAAATAAAATATTTTTGATTTGATTGAAATTCGATAGCTCAATTTACTTGCCCAGTCAAAGCAAGAATTTACTGGGCTGAATCTACCAAGTAAAAATTTGCTTATATTCATTAGTAATATTCAGTTGATTCGATTAAACTTGATCTGCTGTGGTATGATTTTTTAAATGTGTTTCTGTATGTTTAGGGCTTTGGAACTGGTCCTCGTAAGTTTCGGGCTAAAGAAAAAAATGAAATTGGTGATCGTTCTGTATGGACAGAGACTCCTGCAGACAAAGCAAAGAAGGCAGCTCAAGTATGTATTTTTTCAAATATGCCTCATTGAAATTGAAAATCGATTTGTTGGATAATACTTTTTGTTTAATATAGGGAAAGACATCTAACAGTGTGCCGGATGAGGAACGGATTAAACAAGAAGCATCGGCCAAGCGTGATGCAGAAATTGCCATGAAACTTTCTGATAAAACTGTAAGTTGTTGGACAAATGATTTATGAAGCCACCAAAGTGTTAAGTTGCTTTGAAAAATCAAAAGAAAAATTTCTGGCATAGTCTATTTTTTCTTACTCACTAAAAGAAGTTTTTCTTATGAATCAGAGTTCTGAAAGAGGTGAATCACTAATGAATATCCACGAGAAAGCAAGGAAAAGAAAATTAGAAGAAGATCAGGAATCTGGCGAAGCAAATATCCGAAGACCATTTGATAGAGAGCTCGATTTACAAGTATGAAATTCAAATGTAGCCTACTTTGTATGAATATTTTTAAATGGACATGATATGACATATTATTCAAAGCAAAGCCGTACATATGAAGATTACGTGACCTGTGTCAAATATGTATAAAATGAAAGCAATGAAATTTGCAAAATGCCTTCTTAAAGAATTTCCCTTTTCTGGGTTTTGTTACAATTACCTGCTTACTTGCTGCAACCAAGTGTAGAAAATTTGTTAATTTTTGCTACATTTTTTAGACTAACAAGTTTGATGAAGCTGCTAAGAAGAGATTCATCAAGAAAACACAGGGGCTTTCTTCTCGTTTTTCTTCTGGATCAACAACCTCCAAATTTTTATGAAATTTTTTATGTGGCTTATCTATAGCCATGCTTGAAAAATTGTTTCGGAAATTATGAGATGTTCAGCATGAACTGAAGAGAATGCCAAGATCGTATTGCTGATAACTGCTGCATTGACAATTGACATTATTCTGAATCATGTCTGTTCATGTGATATGCAATGTGAAAATATAGATGTTTTTCGTCACTATTTTCAGAATAGCAAAAAGTAAAATATTGGAAATATGAAATGCTACAAAGATTGTTGGTTTCTGGTATCGAATATCAATGTTAGGGGAATGAATTATCAGGACTATTTGATATTGTTTTTATTCTGGTGTTTTGACAGTCATATCTGATGCCAGGGCTTGATAAATATCAGCATATCTAGTAGCTTTTGTATTTCAACTAACCTTGCACTGCCTTTATTTCTAGATATAAATCTTAAAAGTAAATAGTATGTAATTAAATTTGGTATGATATTCTGTATTCTTTGTTCCTGCCCAAGATCTATTGTAACTGAAGACAACTGTTGATTACTGGAGGAGAAAAATGGAGGTCGATCCCGACTATACTGGTTTTATAGTTAGTGCTACGGAAGATGACCCACAAGTGGAAAGGTCAAGGATTATCCAAGAAAATGGTATGTCTGTATAATGTCACTAATTCAATTTTTGCTTAATGACAGATCAAATAGGTTCAGGTCAAACTTATTACAATTTCGAGTTATTTATGATATCTTGGAATTATTTTAATAATGGTTGTTTTATCAAGCAAACGTCTCGTATTACAATAATTTTCATAAACCTAAATATGCTTTGTTGTCTTATTTCATTCAAGTTTAGGAGAATCAATTTTAAATTTCAGCTCGTGATGCTGCAGTTGACAAAATCAGAACAATCATTGATGACCAGTTTAACAAAGAGATTGAATTGAAGGTGCCAGAAGTTTATGATAAATATTAATAATAACGTTTTCTCCAAGTTTTCAACATTGTGTATGTTACTAACAAAGCAAAGCAGGTATTCAATAAACAGATTATTCAGTTAATAGAATAGAGAAGGCTATATCATGCTCTCCTCTACCTCATCGCTAATCTGCAGTCACAGTCTTCACAGACATGAATGGGTTGTTCACTTTACATTATTTATTGGTCTAGTAATACAGGGGTTCTCAAACTTTTGGCGTTGCGGAGCCCTTGAAAAGGTTGACTATTATTCACGGAGCCCCAAAATAAATGTTAAAATTGTTACTTTCTGATTAATATTCCTGAGTAAGTTAAACGTACTTTACTCAATTTAAATACTAAACACTTTTAATAGGGTTAATACAAGTCATAAATAAATCTAAATTTCAAAGATAAATTGTATAATATACTAAAGCTATAAATTTGACACATGACAAACATATTAATAAATTAGGGGTCGAATCTTTTCCCCTCTTGACATTTTTGGAAGACTTAAAAGGCTGCTAATAACGTGCGCGATTGCATTTTGTTACAATCGCCGATTGTTTTCGTCAGCATGGCGTGTTTTTGAACCTCAAACATCTTTACGCCGGTGTTTATTCTCCCTAAATCAAAAATTTCCTTCGGCATATACATGTATTGTTCCACAATGACGACGATAATTGCTTTTTCGTTCTCGTGGGGAATTATGAGTTCAATGTGAAAAACATGTTACCATATTATAATCATCGGCGACGAAATGCTAAAAATAATAGTTAATAAAGAGGTAAATCTGCAATTCAAATTTCTTGATTAAAAAGCGGCATTCTAAAATATTAGAACTAAAACTTAAAATGGAAGATAACACTATAAGTTTTGTTTCAGCAGACTCACGTCAGAATAAAAACGCTGTTATAGACATCGAAAATCATAAAATTTGGTGTTATGTTAGGTTTTCGGTTATTCATCGTAGTAACTGCAAAATTGAAACACAGTCATTTAATTATGCGCGCGATGTACCATTTTTCCTTTCTGAAACTACCGACAGAGCCGCATGCACTAAAATAAATTTCTATCGTTCGTATTTTGCCAACCCCTTGGTGATTTTTCAAACGGCGACATCTTGCTTAAAAATAATCTCGAGTGCGAAAGAACAAATCAAGTTTAACAAATCCCAAGATCGCCAAAATACGACTCCAATTTATTTATAGTTAGCAGTTTATCACGCAGTTTATGTTATTTTAGACTAGTATTTTATCATTTTAGTAATCCTAATAGTAATTTCGAATCGAATGTGAGTAACGATGAGCACAATTAAATTATTACGACAAGACCCTTTAGATGCTCGCATCGGTCATGAATTGAATATTTTACGCAACAGAGATCTCGTTATCCGCTTTTTTTGAATCGCCAAGAATGTTGCGCGTAAATTTCCGATTTCAATTTTGAACCTCCTCCCTCTTAAGAATCCTGGCTGTGCTTCTGCTTATAAATAATGTCATTTTTTAATTCCGCCCCTTTGCCATATTTCGAGGCTATATTTGTCAAATTTCATCAAAGCTAGTATTGCTTCTAGGAACAGTTTTAAATTAACCAAGTCAGTATTTTGAAAAGTAATCGAATAGCTCGCGGAGCCCTGGGGCTCCGTACGGAGCACTTTGAGAACCTATGTAGTAATATATTAATGTGTATATTAGAGTGTTAATGCAGAGTTTTTAAACCGGAGATAGAATTTCACATTTTTGCATGTAGTCTTATTACTGGTGTTGACTTTCTTTTGACTTTATTATGTAATAACATGACTGTCTTATATTGCTCTTTTTGTCACTTTAAATGAATCAAATATGTCACTTTGAAAGAATGATAATACTGTCATTTTATCACATCGCTAATTCAGAAAAGTACTTCTAATTTAGATGGGAAACAGTTTTATTTTATATTACTGCATCAAAAATAATTTTCCAATATTTTAATGATTTTCAGGAAGATGAACTGATGGCTATAAATCAGAAACTTGCTGATGCCAGATGTGTAATGGATAGATTGCGAGCTTGTGTTGTGGCAAGCTTTTATGCAGCAAGTTTTACTAAACCAGTAGATGGTGCTAGAGGACCAGATGCTGGGGCTGCGTATCATCCTGCTATTCAGGTTTGTCATGTTTTTTCTGGACAGAAAAGTTCAGCTTTCGCTAAAAACATTTATGGCTTCAATATATCACATGTAATGTGTACATAAATATAATGTTACAGCATAGCCTACTTCAAAAATTACTCAATCCCAATTAGTATACATTGAAAAACTTTCTTACATAACTGTGAAGTTTTCTTGGTTATAATGAATATTGAGTTATGCACAAGGTTATAACTTATAAGGTATTGTGTGGTTTTATTGGTTTATATTAATTTGATTACTTGAAGTCTGCCTAAGGGCCATTTCTAATACCCTTTGTAACTGTTATTTCCCTGGGTACTCCCGTAGTATGTGAACCAAGATGGCGGACACTGGAACGTAGTATGTGTACCGGGTTAGGGTTCGACCATAATTTTATTCCAATTGTCCTTATTTTAGTTCTATTACTAGTTCGGGGACTAGCCAAGTGACTCCCGTAGTATTTGTACCTGAAATTATGGCCTAACCTGGTACACATAGGCTACTACGATCCGGTGTCCGTCATCTTGGTTCACATACCACAGGAGTACCTTTTCTTGATATCTCCCAAATAGCGTAGTAAACTACATTCTTTTCTCAAGACTGCAAAAGTTCAAAACAAGCAGTTCAAATATGGCTATTTAATTTTGCCACTTAGGCTAAATGAATGATTGATGAAAAAGTAGAATGATGCTTCAGATCAATGTTGCCTTCAGCTACACTTCACTTAGAAACTTAATACATTCAGTTCATTTCCAACTAGTTATTAAGTATGAGGATCGCAGCATTCGCACGTTTGAATTAACCATAAGGTTCATAACATAATATGAGAAACATGGTTTCCACTAAGTTTCAAACAGTATTCTATCATTATCTACCTATCTTTTATATTAGATTCAAGTCAGTGTAAACCAGTGGAACCCAACCTTTTATGTGTTGTGGCCCCCTTCTGGAGGCTTTTAGCACTCATGGCCCCCTGTTCATCCTTCGCGCATTGTGCACATTCTAGGTCAGGGATGGCGAACCTTTTTCAATGAATGGAACAAAAATTATATTTTTATCGCGGAACAGAAGAGAGTGGGTCACAGATATTTCATCAATGTTTGTATCTATAAGAAACTTCTGAAACAAATCTTATAAGCTTCTGTTGGCGTAGTTTTGGGCTTTACTTATGCAGCACTTCTATCAGAGACTTTTCATGGCACTCGATTTTATGAACTTAAAGTACGAAAACACGCATATGAATTACCAAAAATGTTTAGGATAATGCGGCAAATTATTTTACGGTTCCAAAAAATTTGGAGGGAATTCCACTCTGATAGTGTTATATTTTTCGATCAGCTTTCAACCACATTAAGGCTTTTTTACACTGCCCCATTGTTGTTTCAGATTTCTCATAACGGCATCGTATGCAAGAAACTAATAAGATACAAAGTAGCATCTAGTTCTCGCATAACCCCTAAAACAGTCTGTAGATGCACTTCCTAAAGCAGTGTTTCCCAACCTTTTTTGGTCGCGGACTATTTTCTCACCGGCGAAAACCTTTGCGGACTCAACGTGTGTTTATTGCAGCCGTACTGCAATAATGTGTGAAGAAGTAATAAAACCAAACATAACAGAATTTTAACGAATTTCAAAATCGGAAATTCACCGCAATTACGCGTTTGTTAAAAGAGTCGACTTTTTAGCGTATAAATGGCCTTTTCTGTCGCACAATATTCAATCCATGACAACAACGAGAATTTAAAACGTCTTTCTATTTTAATTTAATTGTGTTCGTAGTCACTCGCGGTTGCGTTGACCTATGACAAAATGAAAGCATTTCTTGTTCAAAATGCCACGGCAAGGTAGCACCCGAATTTGCTATGTTCCTAAAACGCGTTTTTAATCGGCCGCAGGTCATCATAAAACAAAACCTAAGATGTTCTCCGTTCTTCTATTTTTAGTATTTTGTATTGCGCTTTTGAATTTAGGTCGCCACCATTCACAACTACAAAGAAAAAAATTATTTCTCGTTGTTCGAGCTCGCGAGAAACACCACTTAGGTATCTATCCACGAGTGTGCCGACTCGTGTTTTCGTCGGATATCCGCAAGTGAGTTGTGAAATCCAATCGTTGATTAAGCGACGCGCAAGTGACCTGTTGCGTCACCTGTAACCAAATTTTCGAAGAGTAAATTGCTATTCTAATAGTTGAATAATCGAATATATGCCCAGCCCTACTCAGTATCCAGTAATTATTGACTCGATTAATGTTATGTGAATAAACTTGATTTTTATGTCTTATGTAAATTCTAACGTAACTTGACTGATGGTTAAATTTCACAAAAATGTTGCGGCCCTTAGTGAATTTCTGACTCGTTGCGGACTCATTCAAACGCTTCGCGGACTCATTTGAGACCGCGGACTCGGGTTGGGAAACACTGTCCTAAAGAGACAAGACGTAGCGGCGAATGAACATGTCGGCTGCATTGTTATGTCATAAACGATGTCAGAGTCAATAGCTGAATAACGGTACACAGCGGTGCAGACATGCGTCCAAGATTAAGGGTTTTGAAAATTATCATACCGACCCGAATAATCACCAATTTGAATATGAGCGATCGCGGCCCTGACTGCTCAACTGACGGTACATTATAAAATTGATTGTTAGATTAACTTAAGGCCGGTTTTATCAATTTTTATCACTGATATGTTAGCATTTATTTTATTTTATTCGTGCCTTGGCGGGTCACGAATGAAACGCGGTGGGTCACTTTGTGACCCGCGGGTCAGTGGTTCGCCATCCCTGTTCTAGGTCATCTCAATTTACTTTGATGAAGCCAAAGGCAACGAAATTGTCGTCCCATTTCTGTTTCTCGGGAATATTAGTAATTGAAATATATTTATCTCTGTCTACATTACTCTACAATATGTTTACGACGTCTATTCTTGCAGTATTGTGAAATTATCATTATAAGGAAACTAAGGTCTGACCGTCATCTGTGAGTCAGATGGCCTGTCAATCAACTATGAATCGGAACACGAAGGTATTCATAGTTCTATTTTGACTGGTAGATTCCAAATCCCATTATGATCAAACAATACAACATATTATTATGCATACGAAATTGCAATAAAATCAATTTTGCGGTTGGCAAAAGTTGGGAACCCTGGTGTAAACCATAATGCTTATGTCAACTCACTGACTTGAATCTCTATCAAAAGATGACAATACAAATAAAATAATTATTGCGTTCATGTAGTAATGATATCTGAATGAGCTAGTAAGGTGTTCAATCAATGAAGAAATGTGAAATAACATGTTAATAAGAAAGTATTGTGCAAAACAATCCCATCAATTTCAGTGTTGTATAAAATGAAGAAATAATGAACAAAGCAAGATTAGTCAGCCCATGAAGACATGTAAGATTGCTGGAACGACATTCAAAATTGATGCAATTTGGTGAAAGGAATGAAACCACGATTTATGTCAAATCTTATTAGTTTTTTAAAAAGAGGCTGGGAAGTTATAGCTTAAGTCATTCTTAAATCCTTAATTAAACTCAGATTTTCTGATGGCGTAGCGTCATTTTGACAAATGCTAATTATGTACGATATTTCTTCAGCTATAATAAATACAGACAAATATTGAAACTTTTATAATTTGCAGCAGTAAGTCAATGTTAGTCATTCTATGAACTTCAAGGTGCATGTTAATTGAGATGTTTACAGTAACAGTGAAATTCCATTAAAATAATATGAAGAAATCATGGCAGTTCATCTCGTAGACTCAAGTAACTTCTGTTTTGTGATTGTCTTCTCGTTTTGCAACTGAGAATTCCAAAAAACATAAATATTCCAGCCACGACTAGCATTGCAAGTAACAAGTGCCAGGCGAAGAACATTGTTAAAAATGCGATGTTTTTATGAGATCCCTGCTCCCATGGTTCTCCATTGGGTGGATATAGCACATAGGCTGTCTGAAAGAAAAGTTAAATATTTGCGTGAGTAAAATAAAAGTTCAAATTTTTTTGGATGCAATGGTTTTTTTTTTTTATTTTTTTTTTTTTTTTTTTTTTTTTTTTAGCATTCTATGTTCTAAAAATGATTATTTTAAATTTGTTTAAGTTACCGGTAAATGAATTGTTGCCTGAGAGCTATCTTTGACATACCTGCCAGAACCATGTTCCTTGTAGAATTATAGCTATTGCCATGCAGAGTTCCATTGTGAAGATTTTCTTTTGATTTGATAGAACTTTTACTATATCTTCTTGTTTGTAATAATTCTGATTGTCATCTGCTAAATTTGTCCACTGTCCACTAGATGGTGATTTCTCTCTCAGTTGAATATTTTCATCAGAATTGTCTGTGATGTAATTTAAAGAAAGGATAGGATTGACATATTTATCCCTTTGGGTTAGGAATGTGGAGAAAGTGTTTACTATAGTGCTTGTCATCAATCATTTTTGTCGGATTTATGCAAGTTGAGTGGTAGGATAGGATAGGATTTACATATTTATCCCGGGGGAAAGGAAAGCCGATAAGATGGCTTATCCATATGGCGAACCACGGCCTCTCGTCCAGTTACCATTCCAAGTCGGGTATGATATTAGTTATATTGTTTGTTTTCGGAAGCATGGACTTGGTGGTGGAGGAAGCCGTAACCGACCAGCGGTTACGTGAGCCACCCAACGACGGCGAGGAGTCCAGCAATCCTCTCGCACATAACCATCCCTGCATGGGATTCGAACCTGCGAACCCACGCAGAGTAATTAGAGGTGCGGTGGCGAGCGTATTCCTAACGCATAGCCCGTTGAGCCACACCGCCGCACTGGTAATTATCAGTGTTTAACACCATATGTTTATACAAAATAATTATCATATATCAGTGGTTCCCAACCGCCGGTCCGCGGACCGGAAGCTTTTTTGCCGGTCCGCGAGAAATTTTGTTTTTATGCCGTCTCAATCCCTTTACCGTAGGTTGCGTTGGTTTATTACGCAATTTCTCTTCCGCCGTCATATTGCGACGTTATTCGCGACATCGTGGCGCCGAGTAATCACACTTTTCGCTTTTTCTTCTTCGATTCATCGCGAATGCGCTCCATCAAATCTCGCAAGGTTCAGAAACCTAAAAATCGGCACGCGTGCTTTTTCTGTTCTGCGTGCTTATCGTGATTAATATGATCATCCATATAAAACGTTATGCATATTTCTTTGTTCAAACCAGAAAACAGTCAAGGACAGTATAATATTTCAATATGATATGAACTTGTTGCGATCCTGCAGGTGATCACGGGACGCGCAAAACAGCGTGGGCGCAGAGATCTTTTTCAGTATTTTGAGCTTGGTAGCGACGACTTTGTCATTGTATTGTAAACTCATTCCGTTTGAGGCATCGATCAAGTGCAGAGGGATTAATATGATAAACCCGATGAAAAAGAAACCTCTTGATTAAAATTGTGACTCTACCTTACAGTCCAGATTTAAAAAAGAATCACTGTCATAATTTTGGATATCTCTTGATAACGAATACCCATCGCTAAGTAATCGAGCAATCAAACTCTTGTTCGTATTATCAACCAGTTACTACACATTTCAAAAAACATTTTCATCACTAGCTTTAATTAAAACGAAGCAAAGAAATCGGCTGCACACCGCTGCAGAGCTACGTTTTGCAGAAACTTCTTTGAGGCCTCGTTTGCAATCGTGCATCGGAAACGAAACAGCAGCAAAATTCTCACGAGAGTTTGTACATTATTTGGCATTTACATGTTTTTTATGTAAGATGTTTTACGCGTGGCCTTTTTTTTACGCATGATGGGTGCCCAGCACTGCATTTCATTACGCAAATATATGATATTATTTTATGTTTCACCCATTTCAATTTTTGGCCGGCACATTATTTAATAGTTTTTCTTCGTGTGAAATGTTTTTAGGTGTACCTTTTTTGTCTAGAAGCATATTGAGTGCCCGGCATTGCATTATATTACGCAAATAAATGTTATTCTTTTTTGTTCCGGTCATTTCAATTTCTTTGCCGGTCCGCGAGTACTTTTATTTTAATTTTACTAGTCCGCCAGGGTAGAAAGGTTGGGAACCACTGTCATATATCATATATTTGAAATTGTTGTATAGGATATTCAAGAAATCGGATCAGAAATTTTCTTAATAAAAAACAAATCAAAATAGAGGATGCAATGAGACAGAATTGAGAAGCTACAAAATATTTTACCTTCATTCTGATCATTCAATAAGGATGTTGTGTCCCTTTGCAACATATTATCATTCCTCATCTTATGTCTCAATTGTGGAGCAATAACATAACCGTTCGAAAAATTTGCTGATATGTTAATTGATAGAGTTAGTACTGCTAGATTATTGGTATCACAACATATTTGATTATTATTATTGTATTTTACATTTAAAATTGAATTTACTAAAAGGCTATTCTCGCAAATAGTTCATCAAACGTTCTGTGAATTACTGTTATAGCTGTAGGACAAGATATATACTTACTATTATTATCTATTGTTGCTAATAGGAATAGTATCAAACTAACTGGCCAGATAGCAATGATAAGCAATACATGAACGCGAATGTCTAATTCTTCTCGTCCATGAGTGTGAAAGTAAAACAAATATCCTTCAATTGCATATGCTAGTCCATGGCAGATATGATGGATGCCTGGATGAAAAAAATGTAAAATGAAAATTAAAGAGGTCTAATTAGGATTGAATTCTTTCTCATCAGCTACATGTAAATAAGGTAAGTTGATATACTTACAATGTGGCATTACTTTAGGCATCTTCATTACAAGTATATCAACAATTCCTGATATCAGGAAGAATGCATACATTGTACTATGCGACCAGTTATTTGCTCTTGTGAACTCGTTAGTTGTTTTTTCTGTTAGACGAAACCAGGGTTCCCATGGTAACAGTTGTTCTATCAGTAATCCTGCAAATAAATAAATGTTGCAAGGAAAACTAGTATTTCAATAATTTCAGGAAAAAACTACGGTAATACAAAAACAAACCAGTTTATTTGGTTCATGCAAATAATCAAATTTACCGTACATATCAATTTTTGCTTTAATCGAAATATGGTAATACCAGTACCTATTTGTATGAGACTAGAATCAGTGTATGAAGACACTAATTGATATGGACATGTAATTCTATTATAAGAATGAAAATTGCATCCTAAAGGCGTAGGCCTCCTTACATGAAAATAAGTCATGTTTGGAGGTTAATTATGACATTTATTTGTTAAATATTTGACATATTTTCCATGTGCTATCAACACCTAACATACCAAACCCAGCAAGTATAATCTTTGACAATGCTTCAAGAATTTCACTCCTGAATTTTGCACATCTTCTTCCTGTATTAGGGCGTATTGTACTGGTGAAGAAGTATCTGGTGAAAGAAATTCCAATTGAATTTATTTATTTGAAGTTTATTAATATTGGATAAAGATAGTTTGAGGATATAGTAAAGGAGGCTCCTTTTGACTCCCAAACTATTTCAATGCTACTAATCTGTTACAAATTGAACTGCTCTCTAATTCATTTTTTAAATTAAAGCTGTTTTTTTCCAAATTTTTAACTAGAATTCACTGAGTGTTTTTTAATCTTCTTTGTATCAAATTTATGTGCGAATGAAATGATGTGCCCTTGCCTTACTTGAATTATAAAAAGTTGTGGCATAAAATTCTAGGTTAAGAACGACAGCAGTTATAGTTAGTTATTGCGAATATTAAAAATTAGTATATCCTATTTTAATAAGCCAAATCATTTCTTGAAACTGAATTTCATACAATCTATTATCTCCTAGCGTATTGACATTGAATTGCTACAATTATTCGTCGATTGGTGCATCATGCACTACAAGATTTATATATAGTTTCAATAGCCTAGCTCTTGAAATTTTAGTGGTTGCCCTTTATCTTGGCCAAGAGGGAGTGACCTTCCTTCTCAGTGTGTGGCAAGTTACCTTGCTTTGAACAATTGATCTTAAAGGAAAAATAACTTAGAAATGATTACCTGTATGATGTCTTGATTGCCCAAGTCAATCCATATAAAATAAACAAGGATCCAGGCAATGTATGTCCAGACCACGAACCCATTCTATCTGAGCTATTTGTTGTAATAACCTGAATAATTCTACTTATTATATACTCCTTCTAGATCGAAAGTTTGTTGCTGAGAATAAAACTTTGTTATCAATGTTTATGTTAACATATTCAAAATACATAATATTTAGTATACCTCAATGTATACCTTACTGGTATATCTCAACAGTGTATTTGATAACTCAATATTCAAACTTTTCTCATGCCTCATTAATCCATTATACTCCCTCTTCAACTAACTGAATCAATTATATAAACTCTTAGTATACTATCAGAGAAGATTTGCCTTAGGGCATTTTGGTGCAACTACATTATGAAAATTGTCATTTTTATCATTAATTTAATTTTGAACATATTCAATTCCATATATTCTGACACAACTCTAATTTTTGAGAGAAACTCTCACACAAACATTACCACTAGAATGAAAATAATCCTCTTTGGAGGCTTTAGTGCAAGTAGACAATGGACTGGTTAGAACCCATTCATGTAGGCTATATGTCAGATAAGATATATTATCCCATTTTGTTTGGCCCTATTTGCCTAATTACTCTTTATTCACTTATTCCGAATGATGTATATTAAAAAGATGAAGTTCATTATGAAAATAAACAAATCATACATAACATGTAAATTCAAATGAAAATTACATTTTCTATGTGTGTGAATATTATTTATGTGGAAGGCATTTTCAACTACTGAACTAAGCATTGTGTTATCACACCGACACACATACTATTAATCCTCAAATGTCAAAAATTTGATTTTGCTATTGCAACATACTGATTTCTGAAACTGTATATATACTGGTAAGTAACAAGATGTCATTAAATCATATGACAAGTACATGAGTTAGTAAATAATAAATGAGCAACCTGCTTTCCATTCGATACACTATTACATATATATATCACCCTTCCGGTCATAGTCATAAGCTTTGAACACAACACATTATTATAGCCTTTTTGTCAACTCGTAAAACCAATATGCTGTTCCCTGTTTTATCTAACACATTATGCTTGACTTTGTATCTAAATAGTAATGCTATTGAACCATTCGCATTACATCAGTGAAATGTCGGAAATACAAACATTTTGTCATTTTCGATTGATTTCCAATTATATGTAAAACTATTACGTATTCAGAGAATGCTAACATATGAACTGAAAATTTCATTTTATTTTCATGTTGGTCACATGTGATTTTGCACGTATTAATCTTCACCAATATTTCTAGCTTCAAGATGGAAATTTTATTATTTCAATGTCACAAGACAATTTAAATGTAATGTTTCAAAGAGAATTGGCATAGAAAGCATGCAAAACTATTCAAGATATCCATCAAAAGCTAAATATTTCGTTTTCATGAATTTTCCTTTTTACATTTAAATTCATTCATATTATTATTCATTCATAAATATATTATTATTCATCAGTAGAGGTCGGCGAAACTGTAGTAGGAATAAACATGACCATACTATGCAATTCCAGATTCCTGCTGCACACCAACTCTCAATATAACTTTATAAACTGCTAATCTGAGGAAGTCCGATTTTGGTCAAACGAAATGTTACAGAAATACATTTGTGTTAGTGTGCAGCAGAACTATCGAATTGCATAGTAAGGTCCTATTATTCATGTTTTAAAAATTTAACTACGGTAATCCAAAAATAAAATTCAACTCAGAATGCACACCAACTCTCAATATAACTTCATAAACTGCTAATCTGAGGAAGTCTGACTTTGGTCAAACAAAATGTTACAGAAATACATTTGTGTTAGTGTGCAGCAGAACTATCGAATTGCATAGTATGGTCCTATTATTCATATTTTAAAAATTCAACTAATCCAAAAACAAAATTCAACTCAGATCAACCTGTAAGAATAATTGATGTTTAATTTTACATAAACCCGCAACTACTCAGTACCAGAAACCGCAATATTGCAATCGTTTTTAAACCTGCATTTTTCTGAATATAATGATCAATGTCACTATTTATTTATTTTTTTGTTGCGTTCATGTATTCTCAATCGTGTACATTTTTATATGGCACAATCATGACCTATAATAATTTTATCAAATTACACCAGCCTATTGAAATATGTCTTGCCTGGAGATTGGTCTGGAAAGCCTCAAATGTCAAATTTAATCTTGCGACTTGCACTCATTTTTCCCTGTCTGTTATGTTCTTTTTCTAAAATACATGATATATTCTTGGCTATGTACATCCATATGCAATACACCAACTGTGCCAAGACAATGCTATATAAAGCCACATTCAGATCAACTTGATAACAGTTATGAACTTATGAATGCTACTTGTGCACTCCTTAGGGACTGCAAATGTATTCCGCATTTGCTTACTAATTTACATTCACGATCTGCCTTCAGCTGATAAAGTTGTGAATGTCTCTTAAACACTAATGTGTATTTATCACAGTAAACTATCAATTAGTTCATCAAATAAATACACAAGTTGATGTTCTGTTGTAGCAGTTAAATTTGTGATCTTTTTAACAGTAACATGCTATTTTGATATACTTTAATATTTCAGAACTTATAGTCTTTGATGAAGTTACTTATCACATGCCTGTTGTGAATATAAAAGCTTCACCATTGGCTTACTCAAACTATGAATTTTTTTTAATGAAAAATAAAAAAATTTGGTTTTTCTAAAACTCTCTTTTACTATCTGTATATCGGTGAAAAATGAGGACTTCCTCTTTGTACTTCACTGAATTTTCATTGTATCAATGCAGCCACACCATGCATGGGGCATTGATGAAATAAATCATGGCAGTGTGGTTGATCTGTGCCCCATACTTGACAAAGATTATCGTCTGATAGATAGATGCTAAAGCCAAGGAATCCACTTTTCTTATTTACTACATATCGTTGCTCAAAGTAGAATTACCCATCTATATCTTTGGTTCTGATAAAATCCTATTAATATTGCAGAATGTTATACGCAAGGCTGTCACGTCTGTTTTGAGCAAAAAAGCACCACCATGTGTTCCAATAATCAAGAAAATAAAACCGATCGAAGATGATCAAGATATTGACCAGGATCAAAACGGTAAATGATAGTTGTTTACAAACATAGTTATGGAGAAATCAGGAGTCATTGTGCTAATATTTTTCACCGAGTCATGATAGGTCGTTCCGAGAGGAGCTTAGGTTGATGATATAGGGTACTCTCGTAGTATGTGTACCAGGTTAGGGTTAGGCAATAATTTTATTCCTATTTACCTTATTTTAGTTCTATTTCGAGTTCGGATAACTGTCTGTGTTAGCCAAGTGAATATACCCCCTGCCCATCGGTTTCAGTCCCTTTACACAACTTGATGTGAAGTAGGCGAAAAAAATTAGTTACCTCCATATTGGTACACATACTTCTGGAGTGCCGATGATAGAACTATTGGTACATGCCTCTTGATGACTATCAATTGATAGTATAGGTTTATATAAGTATCTATTTCTATATTCTGATTACTTTCTGAATAAACCTCAGTAAAAGCAAATTTCATCTTTACATCTTGTCAACTGTTATTCACAAATGCTTGAAATTGAGATATGAATTCGCAAATGAATTGCAAGGAAAGTATTAACACTGCCATTATGGTTAATTATAAACTGATTGTCCAGTGAACTACCTATGGTAAGCTATTTTTCTATGACATGGCAAGTATTGCATAATTCATCAAGCCATTAAAGTTTAAAATGTTTTTATGACATTTTTGCTACATTGATATTTTAAATTTTTATGAGAAGAGGAAAACCATATGAATTATATATGTAAGAATAATATATGGAAATAACTACTTGCATTTAAAATATGTAAAATAAAAAATTCAGTTTTCCAAATATGGTGTATTAGTATTTTAATGCATGATTGGCATTGTTTCAGACTCTTCTGTAAATGGGAGCTTAGATGGACATGATGACAGTAACACCATCGAATCAGCATCGGCTCCGGTTAAAGAAAATCAGAAAAAGAACAAAAGAGGCAGAAAAAAAGCCAATATGGAATTTAGAAACGATCATAATAGAATTGTTGGCAACAATCTTGGGTTAGGAAATTGTTAAATCTTATTAATAGAAATTATTGATAGAAATAGCGTAAACATGTCTAATTGTCCCGTGCTAGATTTGACTATGATGTTGCTATTTGGTATCCCATCCCTAACTAAGAGATAGAAATATGAATGAATATAAAAAATGTAAACTTGAAGAATACAAGTATAGTGTTTGCAAGGTATTGCACCAAAAGGAAGTATGCAATGTTTTATAAAGAATTTCCATGCTTTGTGACATCTGATTATTATAACTGATTTAAATTGTTAAAATTTTGCTCCATTGTTATGAACTCTGTTAAGAAAATATGTCTGAATAGCTGTGAATATGATATCGATTCATAACTCTAGTGGTATATGATTCTTGGTATCTCCTTTTCAAATATTTCAGGTAGAGGCACTTTGCTCAAGTGTTATCATCTATGATTATGCATACATAAACGTTGCTATTTGGTGCTTCTGACCACCATTGTTCAAAGTGCATGTATGCCTCTAATTAACTAAATTTATTTATTCTCTCAATCATAAATTAATTCTACATCTTTCTACAGCGGCAGACAACGCATAAAAAAGACTATAATCGTCGGAAATGTATCAAAATATATTTCACCAGAACAAAGAGAAGTCAGTGATAAATCAACACATAAATGGATGATTTATGTTCGCGGAAATGAAGAAGAACCAAGGATTGATCATTTCGTTAAAAAGGTACTGTTGTTCTCACATAATAATGGCCATGATTGGATTAAATTTTGTTTTTGTCGCTGCGCAATGTATGATAAAGAATTTCTAAATCAGCATATCTGTATCACGTCAACTATTTGTATATAAACGTCTCTACTCCACCCTCAACACATTAGCTTTGGGGGTTCTCAACAGGTGGCCTGTCGTAGCTATTTTCTGCAGCCTCAACATCTTTGAATATTTACGCAATGATAACAAGGTATTATCTGCAGTGTGATGAATATGAACAATTTTCCAATTCGGTGCTATTCTTTTTCGCATTATTTCTGATGCAGACTTTGACTATGAAATTCGTTATCACAAAAAAAAAAACATGATACATTGTTTTGCAAAGATTGAATTACTTACCGGTAGTTCGCACTGTGGAAAAAGAGCTTTTAACATCAAAGATGCCTCATCCAGCTCCAGTAGGTAACGGCTTTGAAAACAGATCGATAAACAATAGTATAACGCTAATGAATACAGTGGATAAAATAGTACAAATACATGCTAATGATATTCTGTGGTGTTTTGCAACTGTTGTGTTAAAATGCAGCCCTCTTCACCTGTTAACTTTTTCATTAGCTATTACTTTTGCATGCAATCTATACTTTCTGTTGTCCTGAAATCTAACTCCATTTTTCAGTCACATGAAACTGTCCTGCACCTATTACTGTTATTCTTACAATTATTACTTTTTCGTTTTTAAATCTTCACGCTGGGTTTTGTATATGTTGCTGCACTGATTTTTGGGTACTCCCGTAGTATGTGTACCAGGTTAGGGTTGGGTTGAAATTTTGTTCCGATTTTCCTTATATTAGTTCTATTACGAGTTCAGGGACTGTCTGTGTTAGCCAAGTGAATATACCCCTTACTCATAGGCTTCAGTCCCTTTACACAACTTCATGTAAAGTAGGCGAACAAAATTAGTTACCTCCATATCCGACACATACTTCTGAAGCGCCGATTTTTGTACTATTGATCTCGCTGTGAGCTTTGCTGTGTATGTCTTGCAACAGAGTCTTCTATGTTTCTGAAACATTTTTTTCTTTGGAATTAATTTTCTCCTTTTCACTTTCTTTTAGTAGATTGGTTTTTGTGCATTTTGAAGAGGTAAAACAACCACAGACATCTATTATTCATGAGTCGCTAGGAATCCAGTTTCCAACATAAAGAGAGAATTTTTCTACATCGACTTTAAAGTATTATCGATTTCCCCTTGAATAATTTTATCTCATTTTTTGGTAGAGGGTGCGTACAAGAGTAGTACATAGGATAAAACTTTATGCGAGGCCTTGCTTGAATCTGCAGATTGTTGCTATTGGTTTGTTTATTGCTTTTCATCACTCCATCAAATACCTATTAAACACTAATTTACAACTGTTGGCTGGGAGTTATAGTAAGAGATGACTATTCGAGTACCTAGCAAAGAACTTTGCTACTGAAAATCTTTAATAACTTTATATACCTTGCAGAGATTTTTTTTTAAAATGACATCAGTCCCAAACTTCATTCATCTAAATCAGTGCTCTTCAACAGGGGTTCCGCACATGCAGTGGGGTTCCATGACTTTATAGGGTTCCGTGTTTTTTTTTTTTTTTCAGGGGAAATCATTTTTTGCTTCAGCATGTTGCTGCGTCATTAAAAATATTCGTAGACCACCGTGTCGTAGGCCAGTTCGTTGAATAGGAGGTTTAGTCACAGTTCAATAAATAGACAAAACTGAAATATTTTCGGTTGTTGCGTCACTTTAGTCATTGTTATGCAACTAACAAGAAAAGAACGCCATTGTCGCACCATAGTTACATGTTGTTCAGCTTTTGTTGGAATATAGTAAAAATAGTGTGAAACCCGACTTTTTATTACCTTCAAAAAACATGGAAAGGAATATTTTTAGATTTCTCTCAACAAGGAGATTACAGCAATTGGAAAAGAAGCATCAAAACTTCTGTGTCAATTTCCCAATACCTATTTGTGTGAATCAGCATTTTCTGCTTTAACGACTATTGAAAACAAAACAAAAAGAAATTGTTTAAAGAGTGTAGACATGAGTATGAGAATTGCATTGAGCGCCGTGGAGCCACGATTCAAGAAGATTGCAAAGGAAATTCAAGAACAACCTAGTCATTGAATTTCACGCTTGTTACCTTCTTTCTGTTTTGTTGTTGATATAGAAATATTTGAACTACAAATATTTCGTGTTACGAGTATTTTGTGTTTTTTTTTTCAATTTTGTTAATTGGGGTTCCATAAAAAACAAAAAATTATATCAGGGGTTCCGCAATAACAAAAAGGTTGAAGAGCACTGATCTAAATCGCATAAATTTTCTTTTGGTATTCCATGCTTGAAATATTATTTTATTTCAAAATTATCTTCTAAAAGTTCAAGAAACCCAGAAACGTTATTGCAAATTTTTGACCAAAAACACTGGCATCTATATGCATCTAACTGGAGTTTTTTAAGTTGACTTCATTAAATATCTCAAGCCCTAATTCTGTCTGTATTAATCTAGAACTGCTAACTATCAAGCTAGTCAGTGCTAATGCTCACTGAAAAATCTAACCAAGACTTTCTTCTATCTGTGGAGAAATTTCAATGAAATACTATTTATTCGATAACTATTAAATCATCTAAAGACCACGATGTCATTCTGAATGTGCATATATGCAATATCGTTTCTATCAATATAGACATATGATCACTAATATCGCTAGTCATGTTACCGGATATTTGAATATTTGTCGCGGTAACGCTAATTAACAAGCAAACAGGAAATATTAATCATTCATGGCTGACAAGCAATGTGATTTTTTTTTATCAATTTGCTGATGCGTTTTGTGACGATGTATGCCGTTAATAATCGCTCGTAGATTTGTATGTTGGGGTCAATTTTGAATATAAATGTCTCGGCTTATATTTTTTAACATTATGCTATATCCTGATCATGATTAAGTACGGTAATTCTGCTTGATCCATTGGTTCCAAAGTGGAGCTAGGCTTCATTTTGCTATTGCTGCTGTTTATATTGTTCATCATGGCTTTTATTCTCAGTGAATGAATTAGGATCGAAGTATCTTCATAGAAGGCTCTGATGTTCATATTTGTAAATATATGTTCTAAGCTTACTGGAGCATTGAAATTTCACCCTGTTTTAGTAAATTTTGGATTTTTTTTTTTCAATTCTGATGATTTAGGTGAAGTATTTCAATGGTACTAGTAACTTTTTATTCCATATATGTCTGTATGTCTTTCTCTTGCATTCAGATCAAACTCCAGATTTCACTGATATAGTTTTTGTCAATTTAGGTTTGGTTCTTCCTCCATCCATCATATCGACCAAATGATCTTGTAGAAGTTTGTGAAGCTCCATTTCATCTTACAAGAAGAGGTTGGGGAGAATTTCCTATCAGAGTTCAGATACATTTCTGTGATAGAAGAAACAGACCAGTTGATATTATTCATGGATTGAGATTAGACAGGTATGTCTCACTCAAGACTACTTTATTTGGCCAAAATGGACTTGAGTTCATGGAATATAAATATTGAAGGTATTTTATAAGTGAAGGTGAAATATTGAAATCTGATGTACTAATATGATGTCAGTAATAAAATAATCATCTGAAAAAATCTATTTTGAGTATTTCATCTTGACTTGTATATATTGATGTAAAATATTCAATCATTGAAACATTTCCAGATCTTATACTGGACTTCAAACTCTTGGTGCAGAGACGGTCTGTGAGGTAGAATTAGATCGATCAAGTTTACAACTGACTGTGGATGACATGTTAGATGTTGCTGATCTACCAGATCTTCCTGTTAGTAATTCGCCAATTCATGAAGAGAAAGTTTCTGCTGCAGTGGAAAGTGGTACACCAGGTATATGTAGGACAAGGGGTGTGATAAGTTAAATCTCGGCCGAATAAGGAATGTAATTTTCTCGTCCACACTTGACATATAGATTTTAAAACCTCATGCTGCTCAAATTTCATGTTTTATGTATCCGTAGAAGTGAGAATGAAATTTTTATTCTCACCATTGACTGTTCTCCATTTGTTTTGATTTTGCATTAGAAGCCAATAGTCAAATGGATATGGCTCGGGATATAACTTAAGCAAACAACATTGGTTTGGAAATTCTAAATTTTATTCTCTTTGTGAGAATTCTTCCAGCTGTTGTAATCAGTAATTTATTTTTTCACCAATGCAGAAAGTACGCAACTTACATATACGTGTAGAATAAAATAAGAGTAGCATTTACAGAGTGGATGGAGACGATCTGACACATTAAGTTGTACACTTCAATGGACTAACACAGCATGAAAAAAAAACATAATACCAGTCCTGTTTGCCTTTGATAACATGGGTGTTACAGAGATCTTATAGATTATTCGAGTCCTCTTTTTTCAGTGAAAGATGAAAACGAGGAGGAGAAATCCATGGTTACTGAAGAAGATGATATTAAGCATGTCAAAGCAGAGGTGTGTATTATGAATCTTTGACATTGTATTTGTGATTGGAACATTATTTTTTGCCTCTTATATGAAAAACTTTAAACAACATTAGACAAATGCATTGAGCATCTGAGGTTGGATGAGTCAATTTTTTTTTGGCTTGGCGTGTACTGCCCAAGTAACTTTGCCCTGGTGATGGCATTTCTTAAATAGGTACCCTCGAAGTATGTGAACCAAGATGGCGGACACCAGAACGTAGTATGTGTACCAGGTTAGGGTTAGACCATAATTTTATTCCAATTTTCCCTATTTTAGTTCTATTATGAGTTCAGGGACTAGCCAAGTGAGTCCCGTAGTATTTGTACCTGAAATTATGGCCTAACCCTAACCTCTTGGTTCACATACTTCAGGAGTACCCTTAAATATACAGAGAATGTGAGCATACCATCAATTCTTATTGGGGCTATTCTCAAACCTATTGATTATATCGGTTTCTTGTTGTTTCAATAACCATTGGACCAATCCCTTTCAACTAACCATAACATCAGCGAATGCTGTACATTTACTGTAATGAACTGCATTGCCGTCTTGTTTTAATTCCCTGTAGTGCATTCTATTTTGGAACCTCATTATTCCAAGTATGAGGTGCGATTTATCTGTAATTATATTGCAGGATGATTCAATGAAAGAAGAACATATTCATGAGCAACAAAATGTTCAATCTGCAGTAAAAAGTTGTGGTTCATCAGTTTCTGATACAGAATCTATTTCAAGAAAGAGAAAGTTATCTCACGGTGGGTTTTGGCAATTCATAACCAACATTCTCCTAATTGTATATCATTCCCATTCGTATGAACACAATATGAATATCTATCCAAGTTAGGTCTATGTTGGAAAGTTTATAGCCTGTAATTTCTCTGAACGCTATTTGTTTACAACAGGTTTTATGTTGGTTTTTAAGATCTCATGTGACGACATGGGTTTGTTCATGTATTTAAGAATTGTTGGATAGCTATTGTCTCAATATGTTTTATACAGCAACTAAATATTTGAATAGGCAGTTTCTGATGTCCAACTCAATCAATTATGCTATCTGGTCTTTTTCTCTAGACATGTATATGTAATCCTACCTTGAAATTGATTTTAATCCATCAGCTTGGTGGTGATATTCTTTTGTAAAATAAATATTATATTGTAATCATCTTCTTCTCATCTACATAATAAATAAATATATAAAACAATATAAACTATAATTTTTTTATCACAATTAAATTTGATACTATTGCCTTTTCTATTTCAGACAAAGAAACATCATTGGATAGTGGAAAAGGATGTGAAATCGACAAAAATGAGGAAAGTTGCAAAACTTCACTGGATGATGACGTTGAAGAGGAACAAGAGGAGTCTTCAACTCCTCAAAAGAAAAAAAGAAAACGTAGAAGAGATAGTTGCAGAATGTCTTCTGCTTCAGATGACGATTTTCTGTCTGATACAAACGTAAATTACGCTTTCCCTTCTCAGTATTGAAATAGCAAACTTGATGACTAGTTTACATAATTTTATCGGCCAAAATCAGCTTGTGGTCTTAACACAATTCAAGACACAAGTGTTTAAAAATAAAAATCAAGTACATTAGAATTTTGAAAATGAAAAAAATCGAAATTTCTAATTTTGTGTTCTGTTGACCAATGATAACAATAATTTCTAAAACCTGAGTGCCCTGTTAGAAATAACAATTTTTTTTATATGCATGTATTTTTGATTGAAATGTGATATCAACTTTCAAGTTAGATTGTTAGTGGTATTAATTAATCAGATATTTAACCCTCGTTTTGGTACTTCCGAAGTATGTGAACAAAGATGGCGGACACCGAAACATAGTATGTGTACCAGGTTAGGGTTAGGCCATAATGTCGGGTACAAATACTACTGGAGTCACTTGGCTAGTCCCCGAACTCGTAATAGAACTAAAATTAGGAAAATTGGAATAAAATTATGGCCTAACCCCACCTGGTACACATTCTACGTTTCGGTGTCCACCATCTTGGTTCCCATACCCTCGTTTTGTACTTTTGTTTGCTAGTATTTAATAGTTGAAAGATTGAATTTTTTGAAATTTAAATAAAATTGGCAGTTGACTTTGAATGTTTTGAAACTTTAAATTCAATCAAATTTCGGAATGTGTTCATCATGGTAGAGACCATTCTTTTTGTGATACGTTAGTTAATTAAAATCAAACTCTCATTTATCTTTTGCTTTTGTTTGAGCTTTTATTGATAATGTAATTGTTGATATTGCAGGAATCAGCGACATTGCCAAAGTTGAAAGAAGATCAAGGCAAGTAGTGTTTATAGATTTCAAATCAGTTCTTTGTTTTCATAGACTGCTTAAAATTGTTATAAAATCTGTTTTTGTTACTTTTTCAGCCGTCACAAATGCTGTAGAAAGCAAGTCAGTTGATATATCGGTAACTCTTGACACAACATCATCTTCAAAATCTGAAGAAACAGAAGCTGAAAAGTAAGTTGATTTGGACAATTTTTTTATATTGCTGGTATGTTTATTAGATAAATAGATAAATTGATAGATATTTTCACGCATGAAATTAATGTAAAAATTTAACTAAATATCGAAATTAATTTAATATTATCTTAGTGCCAGCCTGCCAGGCATAAGTAGACTGAGTTTTACTTGATATTAAGTAAATAACAACATTCCAGATCCAACCACATGATGATGATAATCTTATTCCTTGTCTAGGTCATCAAATATTGAAAGTGCTGATTCAGCAAAAGACGATTCAGTGATCAGTTCAAACTCTAAATGTTCAAATTCGTCAGGAGTGTCTGAAAATTTCAGAAAACCTATTGTTGTTCTACCTCGATCTGAAGTTTCTGGTAATGGCTTTTTTCGGGTTCGTTCTGCCTCAGCAGGAGACGATCTTCCGATGAGATCATGTGCAAGTTTAATAAAGTCTGGACATAGTGTCACTCCTGTGCTCAATGTGAAAGTTTCCAGTCCATTGAAAGAAAAAATGAATCTATCGATAGAAAAGGAAACACTCACAACAGCAATGACAGTTAAAGAAAACATCTTAGATTCTAAGATCTTGACATCTCCAACCAATCCAGCTATAACAAAATCAAATGAATCGAAACAATCACCAAACTCCAAACTATCAACAATTCCTCTTACAGTTCCCCTCTCATCTTTGTTTAAAGCCAGTGACGTAAAAACCCCTCAACTACTGAAATTTGTTCAACCTCTGCCTAAAGGAACAACTTTTTCAATCAACATGGATGCTTTGCCTGGTTCTGGTATTGCTAAAAGAAACAAAAGAAGTTTCTCAGCTGACCAATCACTAGTTAAAAACATAACACTCTCACCACTCAATGTTAAACCTGGTTCAAATCAACCTGGTTTGCAGTATCATATCATAAGTCCTCCATCCAAGCAAGGCCCAATAGTGAAGAAAACTAAAGTTACAAATCTACAGGTATAAAATTTTGTGGAATATGTTTTCTTGGAGATTTTTCTTTCTCTTTCCTGTTAAGTTTCTTGCAGAATTTTGTTTAATTTAGTATAATTTATATATAATATTTTATTGTGAGCAATTATAATTTTTATCAGAGTTTATGAAAAGGCGTTTACACTACAGCATTCATGCCCATCTTCCATTCAATAAAAGTATGGGATCACTGGATACATCACTAACAGACACTTAGTTTGAAGTTTTTACATTTTATTTTAATTTCAAAGTATTTCTTATTGTGTTTTCACATTTTCCATCTCCTGTACATGCAGATGTATTGACTTGGTTTGAAATGACGTAATGTTGTACATTCTCTAGGGTTGAGTTGAAACTTGAAAAAAAAACTCATTTTTTTGCATTTTTTTAGTCTCCTGTTAGTCTTCAAACATTACAAGCAGCTTTATCAACTGGTAGTTTATCAATATCAACTCAGTCTATGCAGAATAAAACACAGAATCAACCAGGTATGATGTTTTAAATTTTATATGTATAAGTTTGATCACTTGAAAATATGTTCCAGAATATAGCAAACCATTTTGAGTAGTATGTAATGTAAAGCAGCATGACATTCAGACTCAAAATATTGACTCAGTCAGGAAATTGCTGGTCACTGCACTGATGGTATTACAGTGTGGTAGGCACTTGCTTGAGGGTACTCTTGTGGTGTGTGTACCGGATTAGTGTTAGGCCATAATTTTATTCCGATTTTCCCCATTTTAGTTCTATTACGAGCTCCGGAACTGTCTGTTTTAGCCAAGTGAATATACCCCACTGCCTGTAAAGTAGGCGAACAGACTTATTTACCTCCATATTGGTACACACATTTTTGGAGCGTCTGCTTGAGTCTTATTGTATCGAAGAAAATTAACTGCTGGTGGTGGGAAGTTGGTTTGTGTGCACATTTTTTGCACTTTTTGTTCATAGTAAAAATTATGTGACTTCAGTAAAATGCACAACTTTTCATTGCCATGTTATTTTTATAATCTATTTATTTTAGATCCAAGTCCAAAAAATGTGAAACAAGACTTGAATCTCGGGAAACAGAAACTTGTATTGGCCACTATTGTAAATCCAAAGGTAGCTGCACTATTTCTGTTGTTTGCATATCCACTAATATGGCAGATTGTAGACTAGATAACATAGATATTGTATGTCCTGGGATAGGAGTCTCTCAAAATGAAATGAAAGTTTTACCTGCATATAATTTTGTTTTATTATTACAACTGTGATGCAAAATTGAGTGCCTATTTATGGAAGTAATGAAATGAATTTAGGTTTCCCAGATACAGTAAGTCCTATGTGAGGACTGCTTTCCGAGCATTGTGTCAGAGTGAATTTGTATTTTGGCTAAATATAATTATCCTTTCCATGTGACATTTGTTTGAATTTTTTCACAGAATTTTTTTTATTAATTCTCTTACAAAAAATATTTTATTAATGATTTTTTTCTCATTTAGGGAAAACAACAACTGGCTTTGATAAATCCATCAACATTATCATTGGGAACATCGAAAAAGATTTTAACTATTGCAGGTGGAACATTTGTAATTATAATTCTTCTCCTGTTTATAGCAGGATTGTACTGTGAGATGAGATAATGACGATTTGTGTAATGGTTCCATCTATATTCCCTCCTAATCAAGACTCTCCCTCATAGCAGCTGCTTTTATTTTTCTATATAAAATAAAATATAACATACCTTGGTTCATTCATTTATTTTAGAAGCAAATAACTTCCATCTTTTCAATTTACATTTTTAGTCATGGAAGTATATCCATGCATTCACTATCATTTTTTAGGTAAGGCATTTTCAGTGTCAACTGTGAAACAATTACCACAGTCTAAGCAACCGATAAAATTGACGAAGGAAGTCACCTTGAGTCAGCAACAACAAAACATCACTCCTAAAGTTCTTGCTCCTATACATGTGGTAAGTTGAACTCCATCGTTATGGTAGCACTGTTTACAAATAACTAGTTTACTGCTGTTGCAATTTCATAATAGTAAAATATCCAGAACTATTCAATTGTAGTAAAGAAGTCGGTTTTGGGGACTTGAGTCCTGTATTCAGAGATTTCAAATGATTTGTAGATTGAATTATTTGAAATGAACTTTAATTCTGAAACTACTTATGGACTTTACTTAGGGCTCTAATATGATTTTTTGAGTGTTGAAAACATAGAATTCACAATATCAACTCGAAATAAGCTGGGTTATGAAAAAAATGTGAGGAGGAGCCTGTGGAATGGGGACCACAATGCTAGGCCCAAGACTGATTTTCCTTCCCCCTTTACAAGAAAAATCAGTTCTTCTTATAGATCCATTGCTTGATATGGTTATTATTTCACAGGGTGGTTTTATTTTTGTTGAGAATCTACCAACCAAAATAACACTATAAATACCTCTGGAATGATAAACAGGCGGGCCATGAGTGCTAAAAAGCCCTAGGAGGGAGCCACGAGCCATAAAGGTTGGGCACCACTGGCTAGGGGACTGTTACTCAATGCCGCCAGGCAGATATTATAAATCATCATTGATTGAAGTTATTTTTCTGTTCAGCGAATAGGTGATCAGGTTGTAATAAACAACAACACATCTTCAATTGTGGATGATATTCTTCCACATGTTATCAAAAGAATTCCACTGATTAAAGAAAATAGAAATATCACTGAATTCCCATTTTGTGCTAAAACTGAGTCTGAATTTTTGGAATGGAATGTTGGAAAACAACGAGCATCTGAGGTGAAAATTTTTATGAATAAAATCATTGTTTAATATCATGATGACAATTTTGGCTATGTCATATTTTATTAGAAAAGAGCTGTACAGAAGCGTGGTGGTACATTATACCAATTGTTAATGTGTTATCACTTATAAATAACTTTCCAGGGCCATACTTAATTGCACATCACTTTGCAAGTCCAAGCTTGTTTATAACATGTTAAAGAAATAAGTTCTCTCCTATTTAGTAAAAGGAGAGACACTAAGAAAAAGGTTGGCGCCTTGCCAATGATGATGCAATACCAGTCTTGCTCAATTTCTTTGTTTCTTTTATTCTCTTGAGTTAAAACGTTTTTCTTGCAATGTAGCACTGTATGGAAAAGGTGTTTTTGGCGAGAGTGGGATTAATAGAATTTCTTGTTGCAACTCGAGGTTGTCAATTATTTGTGTGCCTTAGTTTGGGGCTATTTACATGGTAGCAGAGGATGGTTCCCTGCTTTTAATATTTTGCTGAAGAATATATATTATATAAGATGTCTACTGACAGTCCAAGTGGAAATCCTAGCTCAAGTGTGAGTGTACCTAGTCCAATTCAAAATGTGAGTACAAGACAAAATCCTCCAAAATTCCATGATGGAATATCTTATGCAAATTGGAAGAATAAACTTGAAATGTGGACCCTTGTAACCGGATATGCCAAAAAGGAGCAAGCTATAATTGTGCTTCTGACTGCATTTGAGGGCAATAATAGAGCTGAAAAAGCTGCTTCTGAGTTTAATGCTGATCAGCTACATACAGAAAATGGCATGAAGACTTTGCTTAATAAGTTGGATACGGTTTTTAAGAAAGACCAGGTTGATGATGCTTATGAAGCTTATGCAAGGTTTAACTGTTTTGAAAAATTGTGCGATGTGGGAATGAACGATTTCATTGTTGAATTTGAACATCGATACCACAAAATGAGTGAACATAAGATGGAACTCCCAGATTCAATTTTGGCTTTTAAACTTATCGATGCAGCAAAAATTCAATCTTCAGAAAGACAGCTTGCATTCACTCTTGCGAGCGATATGAAATACGATACAATGAAGTCAGCTCTAAAAAGGATTTTTCCAAGCAAACCTCTTGGAAATGAAAATGATGATGAAAATGCGAAGGCAATCAACATAAAGGCAGAGGCATATTATGCAAACAGAAAGTATTTCGGCCAAAGACAGTTTTTCAAACCTGACATGAAAAATAAACAGTACAATCCAAAGAATAAACTTGGAGAGATATCCAGATGCGCTGTGTGCGACTCAAAAATGCACTGGGCTGACAAATGTCCTCATAACCCCAGGCACAAAAGCGTACATGTAGCCGAAGGAATCGATGATCCTCGCCCTTCAAAATGTCAACCAGATAGTGATGAAGAAGTTGTTGAAAATCCGATGGAGTTTGTGAATGCTATTTTTCTTACCGAATGTCAAGACAATGAAATTTATGTTACAGAAACATCTGGTTGTGCTATTCTCGATACTGCATGCACAAAGACTGTCTGTGGTGAGAGCTGGTTCAGTGACTATGTTGACAAATTGGATGACAACTTCAAGAAGTCTGTCAAGATCCAGAAGGGTGGAACTGGTTTCAAGTTCGGAGATGGGAGAGAAGTAATTTCCACCAAGAGTGTTATGCTTCCAGCCAGTGTTAACTCTAAGCAAATTATGAGTGCGAAAGTGCTTCGCAGTCCAAAAAAAAAGTGCGAAAGTGCTTTTGCCGATTTTAACAAGTTAGGTGCCCTAGCCTTTCATATAACCCATTTAAAACGGCATAGATACTCGAAAAAGCGCTCCTCTGGTTAATATTATGAATTAAAGAGAAGCCTTTTCGTTAACCGAGTTCCCTTTAAGCGAATTCATGTTTAATTAAAACAAGCGAATTCATCGGCAACGAAATGACATCTGCTAACACCTGCCACGGACAAAACTTTCATGCAATGTATCACGGTGTCAGTTGCTTACTCGCGTAAACAGCAAAGACTTTCACATTTGTTACTCCTTCCATCTAACAGACACGAGGCCGGCTGGAAACCATATTAGTTACAGGGTGGATCGTTTGTACAAATCCGGTGCAAAATAATCTCCCCCCCAAATATAAATAGCAATCAACTAATTAGGGTTAGGTGCGCTGGAAATTCAACTTTTCGATTCATCCCCAAACCTAATCTGATAATTATTAATTTGTGATTTTGAACCACTTTGTGAAAGTCGCCACCCGCTGTTTTAAAAGATAGGTTAACCTACGTTCCCTCCGAAATATTATGCAGGATACTCCCCTGTTTTAGGAGATAGGTTGACCTACTTTCCTTTCAAACTTTTTTCTCCGAAATATTACACAAGATCACTTTGAAAATCTTCCCGTTTCGTGAGCTAGCGTGACCTAATTTCTCATTTACATTTATATTATACTATTTCAGAGCTTACCCAAAGACAAGTAATTTTTAAATGTCCACATGCCTTGGTTTGCGTGCGAGTTAGTTTAAATCGGGCAGAAAACATCATATATTGGCAAAATGTTTAGTAATGTCATGTACTTTCAGCATTCATAAATAGCACTCTTTGTAATGCTGCTGACCTAGTATCAAATATTCGCATCACAACGCCACTTGCGAGGTTTCCATATATTTCAATTACACTAATAGGAACGATGACATCAAAGAGTTTTCTTTTGCGAAGGTACACTAAATATAACGAGGGTGATTCTTGAGAAAAACATGAATATAAAAAATAAACGAATGATATGATAATGGATCCCAAACAATTTTGAGAGTGTCTCGAAATACCAAGCCATTTGATAAATAATTTTTATTCGACCACATGAACGCTGATATCCTGAAAATTAATGTTGAAAGAGAATTACGCATTCTCAGATATCGGACATCCAGTCGCGATATTCAATGGTTCATATGCACAAATCTCACATTAATAGTAATTGCTACCCAAGTTTGTAAAGTTTAGAAACCAGCAAACAGAAAATAACTAACCTAAAACACAATTAAAATTCAGTCGGCAATAAATTCGTCGCCAAGACGATGCCATACAAAACAAAAAAGATTTGGTCGCGAGAGTTAGGTGAGATGACTGCCGTTGTTTTTTAAGCAGAATGTAAAAAAATTTATAATTAATAAACGGGAGTTACGACGCCCTTTACACATCGTGTGTATTAAACTTCCCTGGTAGGTACTTTGGTAAGTACTATTATTATTGTACCTATACACCTGTTGGAGTATTTCGGACAATTTCGAATTTAAAATAAATGAAAACCAGACATATAATAAAGACGCAAAAGTAAAATGAACATTTATTGAAAAAGTTATTATTTAAGAAAGACAACATGATCGTACAATTCCGTCAAAACCTCGATGTTCGCAAGTGAGATGATAAATAAATACTTCCCTGTATTCGATCAATTAACTTTAGCGTATCGTTGTTCTGCCAACAAACAGCTGGGTGCAAAATATTTCCGTCCTGTGATATGCTCACAATTATTCTCGATATTATTATCATACCCTCGCGTATGTACTTTCTATTAGCTCTTTAGTGATCCCTTCCATCCTTGGCCAAGTCATGTTTCGAATATGTGAACATTTTATTCGACCATACATGGCCGGCGGGATGTTAAAATTGTAAACAAATTGTTGTTGAAAATTATTATTAATTTGAGAGCGCCAAAAACATACAGTCCATACCGATGCGACTGCAATTTATATGGTCGCAATTGGTGTGGCGCGTTTATTAATAGTGTAAAATAAAATTAAACGAATATCAATTATAATCAAGCCTGTCAGCGTGTTTATTTTCTGTGGGCAGGAATCGTAAAATACCATCTTGAGACAAATTCACTTCTATTATAAAATCTTAATTTTCAGTTATTATCGTTATACAAATAGCGTGTGGCAACTTTTTAATTTGTCGATCAAAAAACCGCCCCACACTCGTCCAAACGTGTGTCGAGCTTGAACGACAGGAACAGATTCATCGACGACCTTAATTAGGGAAAATATGTATTTTATTGGGAATGCAAAATAAATGTAACAAAACGCATTTTTTGTGATAGAACTTTGTATTTTCGGAAACGGGTTGCCGTGAAAGGTAAAATTAGATCTAAATTAATTGCAAAAATTTTTTATTTTAAATGTAACAAAACACATTTTGCGATATAACCTTGTATTTTCGAAAACGGGTGTCCTGAAAAGTAAAATATGATCTAAATTAATCGCAAAAATGTTTTATTCTAAATGTAACAAAACACATTTTCGCGATATAACCTTGTATTTTCGGAAACGGGTGTCGTGAAAAGCAAAATATGATCTAAATTAATCGCAAAAATGTTTTATTTTAAATGTAACAAAACACATTTTTCGAGATACAACTGTATTTTCGGATACCGGGTGTCATGGAGAGTAAAATGTGATCTGAATTCACCGTAAATAATGTTTCATTCCAAATGTATCATAATGCATAACGCGATATAACTTTGTATTTTCGAAAACGGGGCGTCACGAAAATTATTAATTTAATGTTTTATCTATCGTCTAACTAACGTCTGGAACACATCATTTTCGGGGAGAACTCTAGCCCGCGAAACGTCATTTAATTTAAAATAGAGAATGTTTCACGCATTTCAAAACGGAAAACCACCAGTAAGTGGACAGGGATTCAACCCTCCGGATTCAGTATTCTATATCCCCCGTGTCAGAATTTTCTGAAGAATGGAACAGAGAACCCGTCAAACCGCCGCGGAAGAAGGGGAGTATTTTTTGCACTAATAATTAGGGCGTGACAATATCAAAATCGTCAAGAAACTGGTGAATTTGCAAATTCCATAAATAAAATTGTGAATTGCTCGGTAACATTTTAGCTATAATTATCGCCGGGGTATTGTTTTGTTGTAAACACGTTGAAACTTGAGGGAATTAGTTACAATTAGCGCCTGACCTCTATTAGGCACTCGAGCACTCGAAAAAAAAAGCACTCGAGCCCAATCTTTTTAGCATTAAGTCGCATACGTAAAATATCCTGTAAAAGAAGTGCTGTTCATTAACGTCATCTCGTCTTATGACCACGCAGAAATGCCTTTATAGCCGAATTATTCAATCACTATTTCAAATCAACATTCAGGATTAGCACAATTTCAGATTTGCGAAGTTTATCACCATAGAAATACATGAGAAAGTTAATTATCGTCTTAATAAATATCTGCATCACGGTATGGACAATAATATTACCAGGCGCATAAAATTGGGACGGTAAATTTACAAATCTTGATAGGTAATATTAAAGCCAGCGCAAATGTTAATTTGTTGCCGATGTGAACGAACGGGTAAACACGAAATATAAAACTTCGATGTCCGCCGACCCACAAGAATTCATATATATATTTGTAAAAAAGAGAGGGCGGGAATATAGATTACCCAAAACCTGGATATCGCCGCCAAAACGATCGGTGACAAGAACAATTAGCGATTACAACGGAATTAACCAGTAAAAAGGCTTTGTTGCCGATTTTTTAATGTTTCCACCACGTTTATTCGGTACTCCTTAAAAATATTCGATTTAAAAAAATATTGAATTTTGCCCACCCCTCCTCGCATATCAATGAGAAATAGTTGTGTAAATATCGCAAAATTCCGGAAAGTGCCACGTCCTTTCAACATTGTGATTACAATAAAATGGCTCTTAATGGTATTTTGTGAATTTGTTGATTTTGCAAATCTGTGACATGCTGCTAAAAGTTTGGTCTGATTTGAAAATCGTGCAGTTTGGTCACAATTCATCCAAAGTGACTATAACACGTTACTAACACTTTTTATAGTCATTTTGAATTCATCGATATCATTGATAGTCACATGACCACTCTCGTTCAAAGAAACGCCCCGGGAGAAGCGGAATCCGTGTGCTTGTATAATAATCATATTATAAACCAGAATTTTGCCGTTAATGCAAAAGCTTTATCTCCTATGTCTGCATCTCATAGGTTAGAATTCCGGTAAATATCGTTATGATATGCAGAATTGAGTTACAAAAGTACCAGTATGTTACTTATTTGTCAACTTAATACTCGAAAATATTTGTTAACTTTGAATTTTTATTCCATTCAAAATCGGAAAAAAGTGCTATTTCTCTTCAAAATCGGAAAAAAGTGCTATTTCGCAGTCCCTAAAAAAAGTTGCGAAAGTGCTTCGCAATTTTCGCAAAAAAGTGCGCTAATAGTGAACACTGCTTCCAGCTATCATTTCAGGTGCGTTATGCTACATTAAGGCTGACGTGGTGAAAGATAAATTGCCTCTGCTGTTAAGTAAGTCAACACTGAAAAAAGCAGGGACAACAATTAATCTTGAAAATGATGAAGCAATTATGCTGGGAAAGCCTGTTGAGCTCCAGTTTACCACAAATGGACATTATTGTATTGATATACATCCTTGTCAGGCTTCAAAGATTCAACAAAGAGACAGAAAAGATGTGTTCACTTCATCAATTTATACAAAGTCCGATAAAGAAATGAGAAAAGAAATTTTGAAATTACACAAACAATTCGGCCATGCTTCTGAAGATAATCTGATTCGACTAATTAAGACTGGAAACAAGAGCTTGAGTTCTGACATAACATCAATCATTCGAGAGGTGACAAATGAATGCGAAATTTGTTTGTTGCATAAAAGAGCACCTCCTAGACCAGTGGTCGGTTTGCCTCGATCTAATGAAGTAAACGAAACTGTGGCTCTTGATTTGCATCAGCTTGGACCAAGCCTTTGGTATTTACATGTCATTGATGAGTTTTCTAGATATAGTAACGCTGCATTGATTCACTCAAAATCACCAAAAATTATCATTCAAAAGTTTTTGCAGTTCTGGGTGGGCATTTTTGGTGCACCACGCAGGGTAATTTCCGACAACGGTGGAGAATTTAATAATGAGGAATTTCGTGATATGTGCGAAAACTTCAACATCTCTGTAAAGACAACACCCGCCTATTCACCATGGTCAAATGGTGTGTGTGAGCGTCATAATCAAATACTCACAAATATTCTTATAAAGATCAAGAAAGATGTTCAATGCAACTGGGAGACAGCACTTGCTTGGTCAGTTTGTGCAAAGAATTCACTGGTTAACAACAGTGGATTCAGTCCAACCCAGATTATGTTTGGAAGAAATATAAACCTGCCATCTGTGATGAAAGATGATCTACCGGCCCTGGAAGGAAAAACAATCAGTGAAAAAGTTGGTGAACATATCAACACATTGCATGCCTCAAGAAAAGCATTCATCGAGGCAGAATCGTCACAAAGAATAAGAAGGGCATTGCGAAGCAACACACGACCATATAGTGGCAATTTTGAAATTGGGGAAGATGTCTACTATAAAAGGAATGACAGCAATGAATGGAAGGGACCAGGACGAGTTTTAGGAAAAGATGGTGTGTTGGTATTCTTGCGGCATGGTGGACAACTCATAAGGGCACATACAAGCAGAGTCCAGAAATTGAAGCAGAACAACAACTCGCTCAATCATGTCTCCCGTCAAATTGACGAACAACAGAGCGAGATTTCAAATGATACTGATTATGAAAAAACTGAAATTTCACAAGTTGAGGAAACAGCTTTGCCTGAAACACTGCAAGAAAGGCATCCGGATTCATCTGAAGAACAAGCTCATATTCCTTGCCAGAGTTGTAATGAAGAACCAAGCTATGATCAGGTCCACAACATGGTTCTCAAGAAGAATCAAATGGTTACATTTAAAAATGATGGAATTTTGTGTGAAGCAGAAATCTTAAACAGGGCAGGAAAGGCAACTGGCAAATATCGGAATTGTTTTAATGTTGAATATAAATCACCTTCACATCTTTCTGGTGTGAAGCACTGTGTTGATTTTGATCAGGTTCAAGAACTGCAAGTGATACCACCTCAACAAGAATCCATGGTTCTAAATAATGTCAGAAAAGAAAGTCATGTATTCGTCACGGAAGATATTGATTTTGATGAAGCTAAAGCAAAAGAACTGCAAAGCTGGCAAGAAAATGATGTGTTTGATGAGTGTGCAAATGAAGGCCAAAAATGCATATCTGTGAAGTGGGTGTGTTCCCTAAAGAATACAGACAAAGGAATATTACCAAAAGCAAGACTTGTAGCTCGTGGTTTTGAGGATCCTGACATTGATAATGTGGAGAAAGATTCACCCACTTGCAGCAAAGATGCTTTGCGTACTGTGATTGCCATCACAGCTCAAAAAGGTTGGAGATTGCAGAGCATAGATATAAAAACTGCCTTTCTGCAAGGAGAGAAACTGCAGCGGAATGTATACCTCATTCCTCCTAGAGAAGCTAAATGTATGCCAGGAAAAATTTGGAGACTCAAAAAGTGTGTCTACGGCCTTACAGATGCTTCCCTGCAGTGGTATGGTAGGGTAAAGCGTTTTATGTTGGAAAATAAAGGGAAAATGACAAAGAATGATCCTGCAGTGTTCTGCTGGCATGAAGCAAAATCATTGCAGGGAATAATTGCAGTTCATGTTGACGACTTTCTATGGGCCAGAACAGTAAAATTTCAACAGAGTGTGCTACCCAAGCTGCGCGAGACATTCAAAATTGGGAATGAAGAATCTAAAAGCTTCAAGTATATTGGAATTGAGATTGACCATGACAAAAATGAAGTTTTGCTCAATCAAACCGAATATATTTCAAATTTGACTCCGATAAAGATACATTCTGGGCGAAATAGTGATGATTCAGTTACAATCAAAGAGCGAGATGAATTGAGATCAAAAATTGGACAATTTTTATGGGTCAGTGGCCAAACAAGACCGGACATTGCATATGATGTATGTATTCTGGCAACCAATTTCAAAAATGCGACTGTGAGAGATTTGTTTCTTGCAAACAAAGTCTTGCGCAAATTGAAGTCAAACCCATTCAGCTTGAAATTTCAAAATCTAGGACCGAATGAAAATCTAAATCTTGTCTGTTACACTGATGCATCATTTGCAAGTCTGAATGATGGAGGCAGCCAATCTGGAAGTCTTGTATTTCTGGTAGGAGAGAGTGGATACTGCAATTTACTAAGCTGGGAATCAAAACGCATCCGTCGAGTTGTCAAGAGCTCTTTAGCAGCTGAAACTTTGGCATCATCAAATGGCATTGACACAGCAGCGTTTGTGGCTTCATTGTTTGCTGAAATTTGGAATGGTGACATCAATGATGAAAAGCTACCTATCGAATTGGTGATTGACAATCTTTCTTTATACGAGGCGATTAAATCAAATAAACAGGTTCAAGATAAGAGACTACGAGTGGATATTGCAATTGTGAAAGAAATGATCAAAAACAAGGAGGTTTCAAATGTTTACTGGGTTGAAGGAAAACTACAGCTGGCAGATACCCTAACAAAGAGTGGAGTATCATCATCAAAACTTCTGGACATTTTATGTAATGGTCAATTTTAATTTAAAAAGAAAAACTGGGGAATATGTTAATGTGTTATCACTTATAAATAACTTTCCAGGGCCATACTTAATTGCACATCACTTTGCAAGTCCAAGCTTGTTTATAACATGTTAAAGAAATAAGTTCTCTCCTATTTAGTAAAAGGAGAGACACTAAGAAAAAGGTTGGCGCCTTGCCAATGATGATGCAATACCAGTCTTGCTCAATTTCTTTGTTTCTTTTATTCTCTTGAGTTAAAACGTTTTTCTTGCAATGTAGCACTGTATGGAAAAGGTGTTTTTGGCGAGAGTGGGATTAATAGAATTTCTTGTTGCAACTCGAGGTTGTCAATTATTTGTGTGCCTTAGTTTGGGGCTATTTACACCAATTTTGCTTATGTGATAAATGCTCATGTTAAATTTGCAAAGCACCGAATCTCTTCATTTAAAGTGTTAATTTTTAAATCAATATTCGCATGATTGTTCCACAATGCTGAAGGTTGTTTTAAAATTGTGAAAATCCAACAATTTAAGTATTCAAAATAAAAATTGTTCAGCATACCTGTGGTGCTTTCAACTGTTCTGTCAGTGATGCTCCCTCTTAGATGAAGACTCGCGACTTTTCTTTCAGCAATTTTACATTCCTGATTCTTGACTTATTAAATTATCTCTAGTTCTTGTATCATTTTATATTCGATCAATGGAGTTGAATTAAATTTAATAATTTGTCTCATTCCCTTTTTTTCAGTGGCAAAGAGCTGTTTTGGTGCATAAAGTTTTAAAATATATCCAAACAAAAAGTGAGAAACTACAAAAATGTGAGCTTCCAACAAAGAGATTCATCATGAATTGGTGTTTAAGACATGGCTATTCTGTTTTCACTGATGGTAAGATTGAAATGATCAAGATATCTTTATAATGTCATGACAAATACTCTACTTTGTGCTGTTTTCGACAGAATATGAAGAAGAAACCGATCAAATGGAAGTTGATTCTAATAATGAAGAGAATGTGTTAGGAAATGTTCCATCAACCATCAGTATTGCAGAGGAACTGATAAAATCACTGGAATCATTGAAGGAAGATAATGCAAGGTAGATTGTCAATTTATCATATATTTTAAAATTGGTCTTTTTATATATACTACAGGGAGGTATATTAACCGTTTGGCTTCTATTATTTATGTAGAGCGTTATGGGTATATCCCATAATGCTTGAGAGTTGTGAATGAGTATCCAATAAGACGAAAAATGAGACCTTTGAAAAAGAAGGTATTGCTCTTATTCAGTTCATATTGAGATAGTGTTCAGATTATGTGAAACGGTTTATTCCATTAAAATGAAATTATTCACTTTTGTTGTGTCTGTAGTTTCAATATAATTAAAAAATAATCAATGTAGTTTCTTATTGAATATCAATACTTGTTCAATACTGAGGTTATACTTTATCATTCAAATCATTGATCTGAATCGTCGTTTTCAATTTCAGGGAAGATAACTCAAAAGATGATGAAGATGTTATATTTGTTGATGTTGTTAATGTTGATAAACCAGTGATTGAAATGTCTTCTATTAAACTTGAACCTAATGCTGATGTTAATATGGAAGTTTGTTCTGATGCGAATACCAATGCGGAATTTACCAGAATTCAGTCATTAGCATGTTTACCTGAAGTGTCTGTTGTTGAAGAGATCACAAGAAAGGTGACAATTTTAAAGCAGATTTCTGTGGGCAATTGCCCTTGACTCTACTTGTTATAGTGGTCTGGATGTGTTAATCAAAATTAATTACTGTACATTCTTTATGCATGGTATTGCTTGCGGTTTTTAACATGGTCTTTAGGCGCTCCAGAGGTATGTGTACTAATATGGAGGTAACTAATTTTGTTCTCCTACTTTACATCATGAAAGGTATAAAGGGACTGAAACCTATGGGCAGGGGGTATATTTACTTGGCTAACACAGACAGTCCCCAAACTTGTAATAGAACTAAAATAAGGAAGATTGGAATAAAATTATCGCTTAACCTTAACCTGCTACAGATACTACGGGAGTACCATAAAATAAGATATCTGCTGTACTTCCACTTGTATTTGTGTTGGTTTTTGTTTAAAAATAACGGTTTTCTGTTGTTTTTAAGATCGGATTACAATTGCAAAAGACCGATGGTTTTCCAATCTGCCATGTTATATTTGCGAAGGCGGTTCAACAGTTTGCAAGAACTTTACTTCGAAAATCTCTTAGTGTTGCATTAAAAAGGTTAGATTTAAAATTATTTTATAATGAAGTAATAGAGTCGATCAATCCATAGATTTTGCTCCTCATATCTGTCGAGTATGCTTCCTAACTACACTTAACCTGATGATAATATTATTGCATTTATAAACTACCTATATATTGGCTAGTTTTAGTTCTATAAGTATGTTTACAAATAATTCTTTGCAGTTAAGTTTATCAAGTCATGAGTTGTTGCATGAAACTGCAGATTTAGTTGATACTGATGCTATTATTTCCAGGCGAGATGGCAAGTCATTAAACAGAGTTGCTCCTGGTGACATTGATGTGCTAGATGTTGCCACTGCAATTCTTGAAACTTCTATGTTTGATTTTCTTACTGATGTCAATACTGCTAGTGCCAATCTAACATAGCAGTACGCAGTGAATAAATGAGATGCAAGATTAATGGCCAACCAGTAATGAGGCATATCTTTTTTCATTTGTGCAACATGAATTGAGGAGAAGTTTTTTTTTTTACTTCAGGAAGACTGAAAAGTCTTTACACTTATTAAATACTAAGGGGACTTGGATATTGTGTATTGAACTGCAGGTCCTTTCTCCTTGTTTACTTTCTACTTCGCATCCGTATGTGGTACTCACCACAAGGATGCTTGAACGAGATAGTATTAAAGTGATAAGTAAAAATAACATGATCTCTTTCAACGAAATAGTAAGTTTATTTGTGAGCTTTCGTTAGATCATGGTCTAACTTCTTCAAACAATACAAGATATAACGCTGTTTGATTAAGTTATATCTTGTATTGTTTGAAGAAGTTAGACCATGATCTAACGAAAGCTCACAAATAAACTTACTATTTCGTTGAAAGAGATCATGTTATTTTTACTTATCACTTATTAAATACACAGAAAATTGTGATATGGTATTGTATTTTGACTGTTTTGTCACTGCCAACTTTTTTTATTTCCAAATAATACTGTCGAGAAAATGGGTTGATTTGTGATTTCTCTTTCTTTTCTGTGATTTTTTCTATGCTTCAGATTTATGTGGACAAACTTGTAGAGCAGTGAATTATGATGAATTATGGGCTAGTCAGCTTTGCAGGAAGTTTATTTGTGGAAATTTTGCCGAGGATTTTCATGACCTAACTGAAGTGGAAAACGCTCACAAATATAAAATAGGTATTATTAATAGCGAGCAAAACCGCCGTTGAAGTTTAAATTAGACCAATAAAATAATTAGTGGTCGCCAACATACCGAGGGTGTATGAGGAAGTTTGCGATGCCCAACAATAAAGAAAGAGACAAGGCTGTTTAATTTTTTTTGGGGATATACCACATAATATCTGGCATTTTATCTTCATTAACCTGGAACGGGTTTCAGCAATCTCTGTGCTTTGAGGCGTACCGTATAGAATACAGACGCCAAATGTTGTAAATAAATTTTATACATTGAGTCGAGCAAATCATTTTGGATATCCTTAAGATGTCCCTTTCGAAACAGTTGCAGCATCAAGATCTCTCAATACTGTATCTGGGGATGCGGTGAATTCCACCATATCCAAAAATACCCCGCTATTAGAAGAGCCAGCCCGTTCATCGTGCCCACCGAGGGACAGCTCGTGACAACCAATGAACTTCAAAACATCTATCAATCGACCGAGAACATGGCGGTTTTTCTCGACGTTTTGGTTGTGCCGACGAATAGAAACCGCGCGTCCTTCATCCAACTGTGCTGCAATATTAACATTTCCGAATGTTCGGTATTTTACTGCATTGTCCAGATGCTCCATAGAAAATTGATGATTGTTCCAGTGAACAATTTTTTGGTTGATAAGGCCCAAGACGTTGTACCTCTAATTTTTGTTCCAGCGGCAGCTGCGAAAACGGAGTGCGAAGTAGTGCATCAACCTTATTCATTATGAGGTCTAAGGCTAAGAAATGCGAAGCCGGAAAGAAGTGAGGAGCTCAAAAGGAATGTGGAAAATCGAAAGCAAATGGACTAAAGGTCTCTAACTGATTCAAATAGCGAAACAAGCGACAAAAACGAAGGCGAGGAAACTATCAACTCTTCAAGCAACCAACGAACGAGAAGGAATGCGTGAATATGTCAACACGTTGTTGTAAGAAACGTCGGCATTGTGTCGTCATAATTTCGGGGCTGGCCCCGATGATTTAAGAAAAGAAACAGAAAACAAACGAGACAAACGCGGCGAGTGGAAGATAAAAGAGAGAATACGATATACAATGAGCAACCGAGGCAAAATCGGCGTCGCCCCGTCGACGTTCGGCGAAGGCTTTGCGAGCGAAAAATGAACCATGTCGGGAGAATATGGCTAGTGTAGACAGTCTGTGCAACCGATATTGAGGTATTTTTCGAATATTTTTTATTATACCGAAAAAACAACCGGGGCGTTGGCCCTATTGACGCGCCGCCACTGACTTTTTTTATATCACCTCGCGGAACACCAAAAAATGAAAGGATTAAATCGATAAAGAAAAAGGTGCAATGTAGGGGTTCCCAATGGTTTCGCCGTGGGTATTACCAAATGCGCGACAAACTTTCAGCATTTCGAAGTAAAACCAGGTAGAGATGGAGGAAGAACGGTTGACCTTTTGTCTTTATTCTTTAGACTTACTTGTTTGTCTTTAGCAAAACCAAAAGAAGTACTGTAAATTTGATAATGGAATTAACAGTCAAAAAGCTAAACCGACGGTGAACGAAAATGCCACTACCCTAACTTAGTTAAGTATAAGTTTATTTCGTCTCCATAATCAGCATAACAATACATTTGACAGATAAAAACAAATAAATAAAAACTGATTATGAAATCAGGGGAGCAAACAAAACCTTAGATAAGGTTTATAACTTACAAAATATAAGATGGAAGATTTTGCCAAGAGGAAGTGGTACGTGCTTACTCACCTAAAATTATTAAGTTATTTCACACACGCTCACATGCACCCACCAGCCACACACACACAACCATATTGATCTTTTTGTAATGATTGCCATTGCCAAATTGATCGATCTTCTAATCGTTAATTAAGATATATAAGGAAGATTCTATTGAAAACATATTGCCAAGCTGATTATAGTTGGAGTCAAATGCCAAGTTGCCCAACCAAAGTTGCCAGAATTGGGTGCATGAAGAGGTGGGCGAGACCATTTCATTCCCCAAATTAGAGCCTATTATTGCCAAATTATAGTCCAGATTGTAGTAAGTAATTAAAGTTACCGGTAACACTAAAATTACTATAATTAAGTAAAGTAGGATGTGGAAATAAATTGGTTACAAAGGGTGTAAGTGAGGTTTTTCATTCTTGGGTATTGATTTCAGACAAGGATATAGGAATAAGGTTGTTATTTCACAGGATATCGGACTCTTTTTTTGATTTTTCTCTTATGTGTTTTACTTCATTTAATTACTTTGAAGTAACCTGAAAAACAAAAAATAAAACTGCGAGTAGATGTTTCAATGATTGGGTGAAGGGGAACGCTTTGAACTATTTATTACAGGCAAAAAATGATTGTTCAATTAAATGGGATGTATTGTCATTATATAGCGATGGATAGATGATCTATGATGACATTCTGCTTGGGACAGAGAAAAATTTATCACACCATGCAAAAAACACACAAAATTTTACTATCTATACCTTGGCCAACAAGTCAACTCAAACACCATGCCTTAACATAAAACGCATGCATACATAAATGATATAAAAACCACATCCAATTACAATGACCCACAGCAAATTAAAATCTGAAGGGGAGAAACCAACATAGCTCTACTGTTCGCCTAGTTGCAATAATTAGTAACCTTGCAGGAACAATATTGTACTATCTACAACCCTTATACCACCACTCAAACATAAGACCAAGCGTGTATGATAAGGACATCACAGCTAGAAAAAGATAAAAACACGAGCGTGAAGTGATAGAATGTGTGCAGTTATTTAAAGAAAAAATTATCCGGGTACGATAGATACCTATATATTTAAAAATATATATATATATATACTCAAGCATGTCAGAATACCATTTCTTTGGTGCTGGACTAGTTCTGGCCAAGTCGTGGCAAGATATAACAATATTATTATAGCTGTTCAACATTTTCATTAAAACAATAATGTGCAAGTGTGGAGTGTCCCAAGTTTTTGTCATCGAATACCACCAGTAGTAATTTTTAATATTTGGAAACTAAATGAGACTTGACTTGTTTTTGAAAAGATTTTTTGGACTTTAACGTCTTCAAATTTAAGGGAAGAGAATTCCAAAGTTTGGGTCCAGTAAAAGACAAGGAATGCTGACTCACGGATTTACTCATGAAAGGTACGAATAAATCAGAACTGCTTCTTCGGTTGGAGGTATTTTTGACAAGTATGTCATTAAAGCAATTGGGCAGCGCATTATTATGGAAGTCGTGAGCTAGAGATAATATTTCAAATTTCATCATATCTTCAACCTCAAGTATATTTAGTGATTTGAAGTAAGATTCTACACTTTCACGTTTTCTTTTACCAAAAACTATTCTTAAAAAATTATTACAAATACTCTGCAGTTTTGAGACAAGTGTTTTATTACCATGAAGCCAGACTGAACAACAATATCGAATATGGCTAAGTAGTAATGATTGAAACAATGCTAGTAGAGCTGATTGATCAACACACTGGGATACTTTGGCAGAAACTGCTAGGTTTCTTTTTGTTTTACCAATAACATGCATTATTTGTGATTTCCATGACAGATTTTCATCAAAGATAACTCCTAGAAATTTTATTTCTTTCACTCTTTCAATTTCATTGCCATTGAGCAGTAGTTTTTTTGAACAACTCACACTTTTATGCTTGCTTGGATGGAATAATACAAATTTAGTTTTGTTAGCATTCAGAGATAATTTATTAACTAACATCCAGCTATGAATGTTGGTTAGTTCTTGGTTTGCAACTGTGAATAGATCTTCAAGGTTTTCCCCATGAAGAATCAAGTTAGTGTCATCAGCAAACATGATCGACTCAGAGGATTTCAGACACCTGGACATGTCATTAATGTAAGCTAGAAAAAATAATGGGCCAAGTAAAGATCCTTGTGGAACTCCGTGCTTCATGACACAAATATTTGTAGAGAATGAGTTGTCATATTGCACAATTTGCTTCTTTAGGCCAACGGTGACGCGATTTTAAACGGTGTGTTGGGCAACAACTTTACGATTCTCAGATCGCCATGGCGACCAATTTAGATGTATTTGTTCCTTTTCCACGCAACACTCGGAAGATGCTGGCGGAACATTAGTGTTCAGCGGTACACAGTATGGGAAGCGCTGTTATATTGAAAGCATTAATCACGCTAACTGAGCTAAGTGACTTGCGGGCCGCACTAACATTAAACTTTAATACCAAGGCGGGGGCCACAAACTATCATCCTGCGGGCCGCGAGTTTGAGACCCCTAGATCAGAGTGATTATAAGTAGTAGATCGGTCATTAGATGGCGCCCTTCGTGCTCTGTCATGGAATCATGCAGTTTAGAACATGCTGTGTCATAACATTTTCTGAGGTTGAATCATTAGTCTTCTTCCCAGGATAATGATGAGTTATCATTTTCATCTGTTATTTATGTATTTCATCATTTAGAATAGATTCCAGAAGTTAGACTAACTTCATTTAAATTCATTTAAATCCTATCCTATCCTATCCAGATATCGAAGTTCGAAATATTTGCAGATTATTTCCAACAGTCAGACAGTTGTCGACCACACCGTATTGCCTTCGTTTTTTCAGTGTCTGAGTGTTCTACCGGCAGACCGGTACGGTACCGTACGGTACGGTACTTAACGTTACGTTGGGGTGTTAAACCTAGGGACAATAGATCATTATCGAAAATTTCTGACAGTTGCTCGACCATGCAACATTAAGCCTTGCTGGCTCCCTGTTTAGTCTGGGAACATTTAGTCTATTATCAATTCATGCTTCTGGTGGTCTAAAGTTGAAACCGATTTGGATGATCAGTAAACCGGACAAGGGATCTGATCTAATGATACCTAATTAAGCAGGATTATGTTCTAACTAAAAAATTCTCAAAATCTTGCACGGTCAAAATGTTATGGAATCAAATATGCAGGTGTAAACCCTATTGGTTCTGGTCTCTGTATATTCATTTGTATAGCCTGAAATCTATATGCGGATATTGGCATTTCAATTACATTTAGTAACTTAGTTCAGTAGTAATTTAAAATATCAATTAGGGAGGATTTTTTATTCAAAAATCAAAGTTGTATCTCTTCTTCAGCGTCGTTGTATAAAATATTTGTAATTGATATCAAGATGCGGATCACATCTGCAGGTAAGATTATCCATCATTTCCAAATTCTCATAATCTATTTTTATATTTGGCATTTTTGTACCTTTTTTTTGTTAATATTTTATTTTGTATAACTTCTAGATCTAATTTGAGAAGTTTTAACTTCATATTATTGCTTTTCCTCAATAGTCAATACATATACTGAATAGTAAAGTTGTCTTGATAACTTTTTACTTTTATTTACATTAATAATTTCAATTTTCATTAAAATTGATACTTTAGATTTAGTACTATATTCTCAAAAACCGTGTATATTACTATAATTTTATAAAGGAAGGGTATTCTGAGCTGAATAAAAACTCATTAGTCTCATTAGTCATCTTAATTAGTGTTGCAATAGACCCAGATTTGATTTAAGTCGATAGTATTCTGCCAAAAAAATTACTGTATCAAAGAAGATCTAGGAATTGAAGAAAAAATAACTATTTAAATAATATCGCATACTATTTATTTTTAGCTGGAGTGATTGCTCTTCTTGATGAACCTGAAGATGATTTAAAAGTTTATGCATTGAACAGGCTTAACAACATTGTTCCTCAGTTTTGGCCTGAGATTTCAGACCATGTGGAAAAAATGTAAGAGTTCAGACTGCAGTTTTCACTAATTTTTTTCTAAAATACCTACCGGTAATATAATTTTCATTTTCTTTTTGTGACAATGATAAATGGATACTATGCCATAGTATGGTAACCCATACTTGAAGGAAAGACTACATTTTCAAATATTAAAATAAATGTGAACTTTATTAACATATTTCAATGAGTCAAACATGTTGCATAAAAATTTTCCTTTTCTCATTTTCAGAGAAGTTTTGTATGAAGATGAATCGTTCCAACATAGAAAATTATCTGCATTACTTGCTTCAAAACTCTATTACTATCTTGGATCATTTGAAGACTCTTTGCATTATGCTCTGTGTGCAGGAGATTGCTTCAATATCAATGAGAATTCCGAATATGTTGGAACCACCATATGTGAGACATTTTTTAAATTCAGGAATTTGATAGGGTATAGGAATAGATTATGAGATGATTTTTAAACATCTCAAAAGACTGAGTCAGTTGATCACATGGAATATTATTCATCTTGCTATGTTAACTTAAATGAATCGGTATCCTGTGTTAATCCTGTACCTTGTGACACATCTCACAGTTAACAAATTTGAATGCTAACATCTTATACCACACTTTGGATAAAATTTCGGTACTCCCGAAGTATGTGAACCAAGATGGCGGACACTGGAACGTAGTATGTGTGCCAGGTTATTATTAGGCCATAATTTCGGGTACAAAATGACGGGAGTCACTTGGCTAGTCCACGAACTCCTAATAGAACTAAAATAAGGAAAATTGGAATAAACTTATGGCCCAACCCTAACCTGGTACACATACTACGTTCCGGTGTCTGCCATCATGGTTCACGTGCTTCGGGAGTACCAAAATAACATACTCACTATCTCATTTATGAGTGTGCCAGTAAGATTCCATTATAAGCCAGTGACATCTTGTGGGCTGTTAGACTGGATTCCAATTTTGTCGTATACCACTTAAAACCAGCACAAATTTAGGAAGCCGAGAGTCAAAAGATTATATATTTTTATTTTTGTAGCAAAATGCATTGATCACTATACGAAACTTCGTCAACAAGCAGAAGACTGCATAGCAGGAGGAGATGAAATGAAACCAGATATTGATACAAGACTTGAAGCTATTGTGAATAGAATGTTCGAAAAATGTCTTGCTGATGGTCAGTTTAGACAAGCTGTTGGAATTGCTATTGAAGCTCGGCGTATGGATGTTTTTGAACAAGCTGTTAAACTTGCAGTAAGTGCCTGAATTACATGTTGGATATGAAAATCATTGTATACAAAACGATTGCCTGCAATGCCAATTTTTTACAGAACATATTTTCGTACTGTACGGTTCTTCAGGACACACTTGCATCCCTGATTATAGTATAAAATTTGTTAGTTTTATCGCATGTAATGTGATCTATGGTTGGAAAATATATTGAGCACCGAATCAAACCAATTATTAGCCATCTCCATTGAAGCTGGGTTTTTGCTTTCTTGAATGAATCATTCAATATCTTGCCTTGTGCAAATACTTATTTGAAATTTATTTTTCAGCCCAATCTCAATGATATGCTTGCCTATTGCCTTAAACTCTGCACTCAAGTTATCGAGCATAAAGGATTGAGAGAGAAGATATTTCGTCTTCTTGTGAGATTATACTCAAGATTGGATTCTGATTCAGGAAAAATTGAAAAACCAGATTACATCAGTGTTTGCCAGGTTCTCATCTATTTGGATGATGCCTCTGCAGTATCAGAAATTTTGAGAAAGCTCTTGTCGGAGTCTCAAGTAAGCTACAACTGGTAACAGCTTAAGGCTGTTGTATTCGTATTTAGCTCAAAGTTTGGCACCTGGAATGTATTTTTCAACATTATCCTGCATGGGTTTGCAATTCAAAACTCTGTGTGAGAAAAATTATGTACGAGAGCATTGCTGGACTCTTCATTGTCGGTTGTTCTACTGACATGTCGGACACTCGGATGCCACTTGCTCCATTGTCGAAATCCATGCATATGTAACAATTAACTGGCTTACCATTCCTTTATTTGACCTGAACTGGTATCTGGACAAAAGGCCATAATTTACCATATGATTAAGTCGCCATACTGACTATTCTATATGTCATCCCAGATATTCTTTTTCATTTGTTGCATTAACGAAATAATTAATAAGTGCTACAAACAATATATGCATCAGCATCATCTATCACGCAATATTGGTTTAGCATACATAGTGCATAATGAATGAGATGAGAAATTAGTTTATGACGATTTACTTGTTCTCTTAATTACAGTACTACATTTATTCATTTGTTTCTAGTTTAAAGTTTTTTGTCTAGTTTGAAATGTTATTTTTTCAGGATCAAGTGACTCTTGCTTACCAAATTGGATTTGATTTGTATGAGAGTGCTTCACAGCATTTCTTGTCTGATGTTGTGCAAGCACTCAAATCTGGTTTACCTGGTGGAATTCAAGTTAGTGTGAAAGAAGAACAAATAAAATCTGAGCCATCCACACCTGACGATGCTACTGTTCCTAAAACTGAACAAGAAGAAAGTACTGGTGCAACGGCTGCTTCTGATGAGGTAAAATGGAATCGAGTTTTTGTTGCGTTTTTTCATCATTTCTGCAAACGGTCTAATTGAAAACTGTTTTTCAATTCACAGTAATTGGGTCAGTAGCTGTTTTTTTTTAGATCAGGAATTCAGGATTATAGTTTTTAGTACAAACAAAATAATTTTAAATTTTGAAATGTATCTTGATTTTCTTCATGCAAATGATTTAAAATGAATTTTAAATTTGGAAAATTTGTCAGCATTACCTGGTCGTTGAGATATAGTAGATACATAGGTTCTAAGGAGGAGTAGGCTTAATCAATGACTACAATTGAGTCATAAATCCCCATGCATGCCAAGTCAGCAAATAGGTAAACTTTCTGCCTTCTTACTTTACAGACTGAAGAAGATCGAACTCTTCGTGAAAGAATAGAGACTCTCAGTTCAATACTCGATGGAGAGAAAAGCATTGAATTGAATTTACAATTTCTTATTCGAAACAATCATTCTGATCTGCAGATCCTGAAGCTGACTAAAGATCAAGTATGTCTCATATTGTATATACAAATAATCCTTGTTTTGAGCTTTTGATAACATATATAAAGGAATTTTTTATCTATTAATATCATATATCGCCAAAGGGTGTTCGCTGCTGCAAGCTGTTGCTACATTCCTATAAATTGTTGACTTTTTCAGTATTTGGATATTTACTTATTATTTTGATCGCTGGGAACAACTTTTAACAATATAATATATTACAGGTTCGAAATTCTGTTTGTCATAATTCTACTGTGATAGCCAATAGTTTTATGCATTGTGGAACAACAAGCGACAAGTTTCTCAGGTATACTTTATCATCATATAAAAACCGTAGGCTATATAGCAACTCGCAAGCACCTTGCCCTAGTTCTGAGTCCACTCCACAATGATCTTGATCTCTTATTTAGTGTTTATTTTTCTTGATATGTATTCTGTAACTTCCAATGCTAGCAGACATGCTTACAGTCAAGTGCATACATTTTATAACATGTCATTGTTACATGCCTTAACTTGGTTCCAAACCTAACTTAGTCCATTGGCATCTTCCTGCTATCTTCATTATGGGAAGTAATGCCTACTTTTTATTTACTGTTTATAATGTTTCTGAAACAGTAATCCAGGTCAATTTTACATATTTTGACCCATTGACTTACTGTAATATTTGTTCAAATTTGCTCTAGTCTACTCTATAGTCTACTATGTTCTATATAAAGTGGCCAATTCAGAACGATATTTAATACTACCTTTGTTATTTTGTATCAATATTGTTGAATACTTCAAGGTATATCCATGTCCTAACGATTTTTCAATTCCTGTTTGTGAATTCTTTGACTCCAGCATCAAAACACTTGTTAGTACACAAAACACTTCCTGCCATAAAAGTGTCATTATTTTGTTACCTGTACTCCTGACTGGTACAATTTGTATACTCTTGGCATTCAGTTTTAACTTAATCACGACAATCATATGCACACAATCGAACGTTCGATGCCCTTTACTATAGCCTACCCTATTTACCTCGCCATGACAACACTGTGAGACTGTCTGGTCTCGCACTTTAATTTCGATGGTGCATGGAGTCGACTTTCATCTGTTGAAACGACGATTGCTTGGTATGTACCAGGTCACCTTGACATACCTATTGCTTTTTTATTTTATTTATCAAATCAATTATCAAATAGCATATTTAGTTCGATTTTATTCTATTTATCACGTTTCTGTAAGACTTCCCTAAGGGTGCCACCGCTAGATAACCAGTATTGGTTTTTGGCGTCTCCTTTTACCCTGGAATGCGATTTTTTTTATATTTCCCATATTTGTGTATGTATAGTTCGTACTTTCAGCATGGTGAAGAAATAATTAGTAAAATTACTAATTACTGATTGGAGTTAAACTAGACTAAAACAAAAAAAAAAGGAGCAGCCTGAATCCATTATCGGTTCAACTTTGTTGCAGTGTGGCATTCTGTTCTGTAGGCTGCAGCATTCCAAGATGTACAATCTTAAGAATTTCTTTGATAAAAATGTAATTTCGATTGTCTCCAACAATTAGCTTTTGAAAGATATTAGGTGGATTTTGAAATTTTTGATGCTTTTTAGGTATCTAAATTATAAATGTTTACTTCCATTTTAGAGATAATTTGGACTGGCTCTCTCGTGCAACTAACTGGGCAAAATTTACGGTGACTGCGAGTCTGGGTGTCATTCACAAAGGACATGAAAAGGTAACAAGCCATCTAATCAGTTGCTTCATTCACTCCTGATGTTTTTTGACATATAGTAACCTAGGTAAAGTTTTACTATAATATGGTTGAGAGGACTACTCCACCTTCTGTGCCATCATTAATATGTGAATGTAATGTAAAAAGTACAATGAATCGTACATTGTTTATATAAAATTCAATGCCATTTTCAAATTTTAATTCAAAGTTGTATTGTGTTTTCTTTATAGCATAAAATCATATCATAATAGTAGTAAGTAAATTTTAATTTTCCTATTCTGTCAGGATTCTCTTAATCTGATGTCAACATACTTACCCAAAGATTCAAGTTCAAACAGTGCGTATCAGGAGGGTGGTGGATTGTATGCATTGGGATTGATTCATGCTAATCATGGAAAAGGAAAAATCACAGAATATCTGCTGAACCAATTGAAATCTGCCACCAGTGAGGTTTGTGGCGGAAACATAATTATTTTACGAATCTTGGCATCGACCAATATTTGGTGTTGGTGAGATTATTGTACTAACATTGTTATCTTTTCCAGATTGTTCGGCATGGAGGCTGCCTAGGTCTTGGACTGGCTGCAATGGGGACTGCAAAACATGGTATGATTATTTTTGGTTGGTGTTAACTTCTCAGCGCAACTCGGTAGCTCTTTCATTGGCTGCCGGTAACTTTGCTTCTTCTTTTTCTTCTGTGCAAGTGAGCATGACCTTGCTTTGAGCAGATTTTCTTATGAAAAAATATATTACCAATATAAAAGCTCTTGTTTTTATTCACAGATGTCTATGAACTCCTCAAAGACCAATTATATCAAGATGACGCAATAACAGGAGAGGCTGCAGGACTAGCTATGGGATTGGTGATGTTGGGTAAGATATCTTTATTAGGCAATATTTTCTATATGCATGGTTCTTATAGTCATTGTGGAGTTATCATATAGAGTTTATCATAGGATAGGATAAGATTTACATATTTATCCTGGGAATATGGCAAACCACGGCCTCTCGTCCGGTTACCAGTCCATGTTGGGTATGGGATTAGTTAGCCAGTTATTTGTTTTCAGATGCATGGAAGCCATAACCAGCGGTTACGTGAACCACCCTACGTCGGTACATAATTAACCCAGCATGGGATTCGAACCTGCGAGCCCACGCAGAGTAATCAGAGGCCCGGTGGCAAACATATTCCTAACACCTAGCACGATGTGCCACACCCCCGAGTTTCATATAAAGAATAACACAAAACTCTCAAGTAGTACTTTGTCCAATAGCAACTTGTGCTAAATGAGAATTAGTTGAGGTGTTTGGTTCATAGTTATAAATTCATGTACATAATATGCAATGTTTCCATCCCATATTAATTATTATTAAATTTACCCAACATTTAAATTTCTCTCCTTCTCTCCTACAACAATTCTTGCAAATATATGTTCTCACGGATTTCTTCTTCTGTGAAGTTATACTTATATTGATTGACTGCCATATGTCACCATTATATAAATGACATCTATCTCAAATTTCTAATCATTGATGCATTTCTCATTAAGGCTCGAAATCAGATCAAGCTATTGAAGATATGGTATCGTATGCACAAGAAACACAGCATGAGAAAATCATCAGAGGACTGGCTGTTGGAATTGCACTGGTAAGGATATTGATATGCATGTTCTAATATAATAGGATAAATGTTTAGTAAATTCTCAATATACTATAGTGCAGGGGTCTCAAACTCAATTTACCTGGGGGCCGCCGAGACAGAGCCTTAGTGAGTCCGGGCCGCATGAGGTTTTTTACGATAAAAGCATTAAACTTGAAAAGGTAAATCTTTTTCTCTATTTTTCTATACGCAAAACATGCCAAAAACATAAATGTAAGCAATTCTGCAATGGGCCTTCCCCCGAGCATCTACTTCCTTGTTTATTCCGTAACATTGGCTAATCAGCAAAACGCAAAAAGTTACCTAACAATAGACTTTTTCGCAAACGCTCTAACACTTGTCACTCAAAAATATTTTCAGGCATGTTTGTAAACATTACCTCGTTTTTGCATGCTATTTGTTAGTTTCGGGTTGTGTTTCAGAAATTCAAGTATGAATCAAAGAACTCAATGATCATTCTGATTGCTTGGGTGTCGTAGCTTAATTGCAGTAATCAAAAATTAGTCCAGAAATAGCTGTGATAGACTAGGCTAAACTTCTCTACAGGTACTGTTGAAAAACGGGTTGTTGAATGTTTTGAATCAAAATGATGACGTGAAACATATACCCCAGTTTATAGGCTTTTATCTCGCGAAGCCACCTCTGAGATGAGCACCAAGAATTTGCAATGGTGATGTATAAGAAAATTTTTTTGGGGTCAAAGGTCCATCCAATATCATGCTTACTGGTACAGTACTAGTAGGTTACCGTACCGCATATGCCTTTCGGGCAACTTTCATACCAAGGCGGGGGCCACAAACTATCGTCCTGCGGGCCGCAATTGGCCCGCAGGCTGCGAGTTTGAGACCCCTGCTATAGTGTAACTGGTCAGTTAAAAGCTTTAGACTTAACCTCACCCAGGGTCCATTCATTCAATTGGGTATTCCGAATCAGAAAGATTCCGGTTCTTTCCAAATAAAGAAAAGCAGCTCCTTACATGTCATCAGATATTATTATCTGCCTGTATAGGGGGTTGTTCAATGCAAAAGTCGTGAATACACATTGTATAAAAACAAAAATAAGTTTGTGACGTCAGCATTGAAATTTTGAGCTCTGACTAGTCACCATCTTACCCAGTTGTCCACTTTTTACTTATCGATCTTAAGATCGGTAAGTATGTTGATAGGTATTTGTCTGTTTGTTTGTTTGTCTGTTAAATGAACGTGATATCTCAGGAAAGTGAGGTTGAATCTGCTCCAAATGTGCATTCATCATAGCTCGGATCAGAAGCCTATTGATTTTCGATGAATTATGTCGTATAATTAGCAAGTTATTAATTAATTAGTGATGGGACACACGGTGTCACTATGGAGTAAGAGCGCTGTTTTGGGGATCCCCTAACTTTCGATCGATAAGTCTTCGGCCTCTGACCGATATTCTCGTTTAAATCTTGGAAGCTTTTACTTCTAAGTTTTCACTTGCCACAAATAGTATTATTAAGCGCTCCATGAACTGGTTCAACAATGTTCTAATCAAAAGTTTCAGTTTTTCTCTTCATAGTAACACAACAGTTGCTTTTACAGATAAAGTTTTCCTCTACTGGTAATCTCAAAAATATTCATTCCTAGGTGATGTATGGAAGAATGGAGGAGGCTGATTCTCTCATTCAAACCTTGAAACGAGATAAAGATCCAATTTTACGTCGTAGTGCTATGTATACTGTAGCAATGGCATATGCTGGTTCTGGAAGTAACAAGGCTATCCAGACATTACTTCATGTGGCTGTGAGTTGAGATTTGAAATTTTCTCCTCTGATTTACACTGTATAGGGAAAGACAGAGGAAAACACTTAAATCATGGTTGTCACTGGCTCTCGTACGCTTGGGTGTATGGGTCTGTTGCGAAAGTGATATAGTATACTGCATTCAGTCATATATTAAACCGTGGCCACTCGCCGATTCACTAATGTAGGGAAAGTATTCTTCCAGATGCATGAACTTGAATGATGGAAGAAGCTGTATCTAATCTGACTGTAACAAACTTAGCTTAACAAAGCTGAAAGTCTTAAAAGTATTAGGTTGAAACTGAGTCTTTCCCGTTGGTTTCCATCACGTAGTAGAACTCTGTTTTCTCCTTATTTTGTATGTGATTGGTTTTTACTAGCTATATTGACTACATATGACGAAAAGGCTGAGAACCATATTATTTTTCATTTGATTTATACCAAGCAAGCGTTGTATACCGATAAGATACATTGCATTTATTTTTTCACATAATATATTGGAAAAATTAGTGAACACTTGCAACATTTGTTTGAAGGTTTCAGATGTGAATAATGATGTAAGAAGAGCTGCTGTTGAATCTCTTGGATTTCTCATGTTCAGGTTTGAGATTGATAATACTGTATATATAAATAAATTGGATATGGAGGTTTCTTGCATTTATTGCACAGGCTACACTTAAAGCAAGCAGGGATATTACTGTGTTTTTATTACAACAACATCCTTGTAATATTAAATACTGAGGTGATAGCTGTCAAGTCAAGTTCATTTTTTATTTAACCAGTAAAAAATATCACTCGAGCACAAATTACGAGAAAATGATAATTACACAGTTTTACTGGGGAAGGGAAGCCGCGGGAACCAAAGCTCGTTACCGAGAAACGACACCCAAGGTTCTTATATCTAATTCAAAAAGTATCGATGTGTCAAAAGATGTGCTCAGAGGAATAAAATAGTTTCAAACATTACAATGTGAACATACCACTAACATGATTCAAAAACAACTAGTGACTAACGATTTTCAGCAGTGTTGAAATTACCAGGAAAATGGGTGATAGAGAAATACTATAAGTGAGGAAATACCTTTATTGTAATAGTGAAATCAGTTTCGTTATATTTCATAAAAATTAGAAACAGTCTTTAATCATAGACGGTAGGTCCAATTATGTGCCATGGTTTATATTCCCACTTGGGGGCGTTCTTTGGCTTATGGGATTCTTTATTAATGATTCGGAAAGGTCTAATATGTCACATTTGTTACTTATTTTATACTGGCTATTGATCTGAATTTTTTGTATAAGTAGTATAACCTTACTAAAGTGGAAGATAGAAAACGCGCTTTTTTCGTGAATGCACGTATAAGTTATTGCTAGTTGCTACGGATCATCTACATAATTCCGGTTTCGCTTATTATGTTTAGTTACGCGGTCGGAATTGTTTATTTGAAGAAGACACGCGAGTAATATCCGCCTATAATTTTGTCTAAATTTTTGACTTTGATGAAACGGACTGACTGTTTTAAAATATTCATGCGACTTTGACTTCCAAATCCAGATTTTCATTTTAACGGAAAATGCATATTGCCATTGAATACCGAGTTTAACTATATTTGGCTCTGGGAATTCCGAAGTTATAGTTTTACCCAAAAGTCTCTAACATGCAATTTGCTGTACTATTTATTAGAAACAAGTTTTGTTAGCGTAAGAATTTTCGGAGAATTTAATTTTCGCGGTGTAACTAATCTGCCACTTGAGGGAGTGCAAGAACTGGTTAGTGATTTGTCATCGTCTCAAGATTTTGTTTCGGACTGTCCGTCACAAACAAGAATTTTGTTAATGGTATAGTTGTGTTAGCATAAACAGAATAAAAGCTCAGATAATTTTGCCTGTGTTCGTCTCGTGCATTTAAATATGCTTTGACACATAATTGTCGAAGTTCGTACACGATATACTCCAAATGCTTCCGACTATTGTTTTGAGTCAAAACAGAGTTGTCATTGTTACTACTTGCAGCTTTGCTCAATGTTTCTTCGTCATGTGTGGCCCATTGATAAGACAAATATATATAGTCAAATTTGTGAAATTTTGTTAGATAATTCGCAATCGCTTGAAATGTGGCTTGAAACTGGTATCGTTCTTGTATGGCACCTAACATTATGTAAAATCTCAGTGATGCGTGATGGTCCGAAATTCTTGAACTATAATGGGAAGCCTTATCTTGGGACCTGGTGGCGAAAACCAGGTTTTGTTAGATCGTCCTTGTTTGCTTATATATCTCATAATGATTGTTTTTTTTGAAGTATAGTAGTTGGAAGAGTTATCTCTTCATATTAAGGCCATACCAATTTCATGGACTTCAAACATGGCAGTATAAGCTTACATAACTGGTCAATCACAGCTGTGTCAAGGGAGCTCTTACACTAGGCCGCTAATTTCACGCTTCTGTGTACATCGCTACTGTATCGCCGCCCAAATTTTAAGGTGTTGTATTACTCTGCATATTTGGATACCTATTATCAGTGTCATGGTCCATAAAACAGCTGACATGACCCATACAATTCGACGTCAGTTCGCTTGCATGCTAAAATGGACAACATCATGAACTGATTTCATAAGTTGCCCTGATGGATGGTTTTCCATCCGATAATAGTTTCAGACCAGATGGGAATTTTATATTTATTCTGCATGGAAGATGAGTTCCGTAAACATTGCTTCGGACGGATTCCTCCGTTCGTTATCGTGGTACCATGAAACGCCCTAAATAGATTTGAGAAAATTCTAGTAAAAATTTACATTTCGTTTGAAATGCATAGATAGAGGTGTGTGTATTAGATGGAGTGAATGGCCGTCTTCATGGAGGTAAATTTTGCAGTGCACAGTCATTTTTGATGATTGTTATTTTATTTCATATTATACTTATTGGGACAAAACTAAAAAAGTTATTTTCAGTCGTTATTAGCGAGCTCCCATGATGTATGAAAACTACGATTAATTTCTTTGGATTTTGACATTCTTGGGCATTTCGATTCGCCACCACACTTTCATTTAATTCAGAGAGCCATGCAATTGTCAAAAATGACATTCAATTTATTTCCTCGAGATATTGTTGTCATAGTCTGGTAAACTGGTATCCATTCTTCTAGCCACTACTTTGCGAGAGGTTTTGCCTTGCCCTGCGCAAATCTGCCGTTTGGTGAACATGGGCTGAACATGATCTGAAATGCTGATATCTGTTCTATGCTCGTTTCAATCTTGGCAAATCATAGATGTATGGCATCCCGGATTTTGTCAGAAAATGAAATCGAAATACTCTCACCTTGAATTGTTCCTCTATTGTTCAGAATTCTTAATTCAGATTTAATCCCTATTGATCGGGATCGCGATATCCGCATTTTTTGGTATGTTTATTTGACTACTAATTCAATTTCGATGTACTCTGTCAGAAGGGGGATTAGGTCCCAGTGCTACTAATATTGACAAGCGAATAAATTTATTTTGTCTTAATTTTGGTTTAATTGCTTAGGGATTAGGCTATTCCCTCTCTATCCATGTTTGATCCAAACTTGATTTTCTTGATTCAAGAAATATTTTCTTGTCATGAAGTAATCACATTTGAACTGACATGCAATTGCAATGGGTAAATGAAGTCAATGGGGCGTACTAAAAACTTCTGTTTCGCGGATTACTTTCATCCCCATATCGCGTTGTTATTGTTGTTAGATACTGACTGATGATATCAAATCTTCCCGAAAATTGATGAATGCGAATATTGTATTGTTTGCATAATGTACAGACAAAATAGTAAAGTTTCTATCAATCATATGCAATCCACGGTAAAACAAACAGTGTTTCCATTTAAGTCGGTTCCGCTGATTTTCTTTAGGATTTTAATAAGGAAGAAGGAAAATTGAATTGAAAACTATTATACGTGTTCCTATTTTACTTTATGGTATATTATTTTTTAAAAAAAAAACTCGATGATATCGCCCGATCTTACCTTCACCAACGTATTTATCAATGGAACGTGACTACGTGTGCATGTAGTCAAATGTATGAAAACTACTAATTTCTTGAAATAATGGCCTCTAGCTCCAATGAATCTTATCTCTACCAAACACACACTGCTGCTTATCTTCACCTTCTCAAAATTCAAAGATGTGGATGTTGCAACTGCTAACATCAGATTAACGCTGATTCCCTTCTTTGTATTCACTGTACTATATATTGTTTTTCTTGTTGCCTTTGATGATGACTCTGCACTTTGCTAACCTTGACAGTAAATATCACACCTGGAGTTACATCATTTACTCATTCGAAAATTGTTTTACTCGTCCTAATGTCATAATAAAGTTCTTTTCTCCACTATAATGGGGGATATCTTGCTTTACCATTTTTGGTTACAAATTCTCTGTCTCCATCGGTATTTAGGAATAATCAGATTTCCTTTTCCCTTCATTCTCACGACGGTATGTTTTCAGTCCGTTTTTGTTTACAATGACCTTAAAATACTTTCTGACGCAAAAATATCCGAACGCTGTGGTCGGACAGACTTGCTGTTTCAACAATAAAATATTTCAATGAGTTATATTTGTATAAGTATTATAAGATGATAAATTACGATTTTCATGCTTGCTTTTTCTTCGTGCGATCCTTGACCAATATTGTCTTCGAAATTTGTATAGCGTGCTACATTCAGACTTGATACGCACGATGTCATCTTGTTTTTAAACTTTCGCTTTTCGATGACTTAGTGACGTAAGCGGCTTTATATCACTCAGGATAAACTAAAAATTTCATGTTTCATGTTTTATGAAAAATGTCATTGTTATGTATAAAATCGCACACCAGAAATTGACTTTTACAAAGGTCATGAAATGTTTTCTCATAACTAAACTGCCGTTGTTTTGTTACTTATTGTAGATGAACCGATAGTTTTAGATTGGTCACACGCCCACAACTTCGATAAACCCCAGTCATGCTACTGGTTTTTTCTAGCCTATTTATTTGACTTGTTTGGAAAAATCTTAAAACGTTGCATCACGTAGGAACCTATATGGTTAGAAATACTGTATAATGTAGGAAGGGATATAGCATAGGTTAACAATTTCAGTGCAAATGGTAAATAAGTTTGTTCATAGATTGTTGACAATATATATATGCGGGGAATTTCCTTTATACTATGCTCTAAGTCTAAAACAGAATCATGTGCTATTATTAACCGTATTTGAGATATTACTAGTGTTCGGCGTGATGCACATTGGAAACTTGGTTTTCAAAATTTCCTTTAATCTTGCAAAAAAAAATGCAAAACTGTCTGATCTTTTAATGCAATTGCTAACGTCATTTGGTGTGTAGGATAAATCTATGTCTCAAGGGACGATGGGTGTTTTAACAAGATACCTTTTAACTAGCGTTGTGTAACTAGTTTTATATTAAAATTAATCAGGTACAAGTCGATTTTAATGTCCCCCTTGTCACATTATAGTAGTAATGTTGCAATATATCCTCTCCTATAAATGTATGTGTTTTGACTAATTTCTACAAAATTTCCTTCGGAATCCTTGAACACTAGTTTCATCACTCTGCCTAATACCATTAAATGATGCCTAATTTGCAGTTTTGGCTGTTTTGTTAGGATAACGATTCTCATTATTTAAGTGCTACTAATGCAGATCAACATCTCAAATTGACCGTTTAATCGCATTTTCGAAGCGCAGAATTGACGCAGGATTGAAACGAAATATATGACCCATAAATCAACTCGACTTCACTGTTCGAAAAGTCTAACTGCGCTTTGCACTACATAGAAGCTTGTGAAATGAGATTTGATTTCATGTTCAGAATGAGTTTACCGAGTCGCTCCTCGAATCGTTCCACCAATGGAATCTGGAACAATGACTAAATACGCACCTAAAGACTGTTTGGTATCACAGTTACAAGTTCAAATTTATCTCTTACTCTTTTCTATCTTTGTGAGAATGGATCAGAAGCTAGTCTACACGATAGCGTCAATTGGTAATTATTGAAGTATTGGTTTTCATATTCACGCATACCAAATTTCAAATTATTTAAATATGTGGAGGAATGCGTTCTTGGATTTGTAAGCATAGGAGCAATGTCTGCGCATATTCAAACAATACAATAACCATACCGTATGTCACGTTTTTCCAATAGCGTTTGCCCGTATTGATTCGACTGATGAATATGTTGCGAAATATATGGTTTCTTCAGCGAAGGTATTTTAACATTTTAAACAGTCAGTTCTCAATCGAAGATGATCAACCAACGTTTTTCGGATCATTTACTTCTAAATTTTGATACCAACGAGTTCGTTACAGCCTGTAGAAAAGTCCGCCAGCCAGGTAAGTGCTGAACGCGATCGTTTTTAATTTTATTTGGCACCTTCCTGAATCACAACGACGCTTAATTATTCTCTCCACATTCGCTCACAAGTATCGCTTGTTTGTAGTGATGAAGTGTGTTCTGTTGGGCATGAACGTCGAAGCGTCATCGCTAATAAAAATTGTATCATATAGGATGAAACACTGAATTTTGAAAATTGTGTGGTTTGAAAACCTGCGTTTATATTTTCAAAGACTCATGCGAGAGTTTCAGGTTTATATATAAAAGGAAGGAAAACGTTTTAATCCGGTTATTGTCAGATATACCTGTGATGATCCACTGAATAATACTGAAAATTATTACTGATAAAATGCAATTGCACATTGATCCGAAGAGCAATTGCATTTCATGATTTTGTTACCAAATGAATTCATCAATCTTTCAAGTTTTTACTCTCGTTGAATTCGGGACTTGTTTTGTCATGTCTATGACAATAAATTACAACCCCACACCCAACATAACTTGGTAGTATTAAGTTATTAACATGATATATATTTCACAAATAATTTTGTCCATTGTGCGATAACAATAAAATAAAAATTTAAAAAAACAGTTATCAATATGCAGTGAAAAGTCGAAATAAAAATAGAACTGAATATAAATTGAATGGTTGTTATTCACAACTAAAACAAAATACAGTAAAAGGTGCAAATATATAGATCAATTTCTCATTCAATAGTTTCTTTTACAGTAATTTGTGACACGTCCGGCATTCTGAGATGAATGTTATGCGTTTTCATTTTATACACTAAACTGATATATCCAATATAAATAATGTGAGACTCAAGAAGCACACGCTAATTTGCGACTATCATAAGCTTTGTGAATTTCTTACGGAATCGCCCATACCACTGTCGAGTCGAGATAATTGAAACTTTTTATAATGTTCTAGTTCACGATTGCGTTTATCTTTTTCCCAGTTTGTAACGTCATTTGACTTTGATAATTGCGTTTCACAATCACATGTATCGTTATTTGTAGAATCGTCCCTGGTTTTAGTGACATTATTATTAAGATATGCGGAACTCGTACAATTTTGACTGTCGGCCCTTGTAATACTGTTAGTTAAAGTAGTTTCATTTGCACTGCGTGAAATACAATTCCTCGAGTCTATTTCTGATAAAAACCTCACGCGGGCTTCGGTTATACTGGTTCGCTCAAATAAAGGTAAAGATTTTCGACTTGTCGCCGTCGCTGGCCCCTCCAGATCATTATCCTGGAAAACATCGTCATTACCGCTGTTCTCATATTCACTTTCGCAAGTTTCGTTGGAACTGGATTCGCTTCCATTGTAATGACAATTTTTTTCTTCTATTGTTTGGAAAATACTTTTCCCGCCCAAACTCAGATGTCGTCTGATGTTTTTCTTGGCTTTGTCATTCCTCTCGCGATGATGATGTCCAGCCTTCTCCGGTTCTCTCTTACCAGGGGAATTCTTCGATTCGTTAATTTCCTGACCTAAAATAATGAAGCGTTAACGGTATTCTTGTTTTGTAATCTACACCGAGATTTAGACATGTGAATAGTAGTATCTCCAGTAAATAGTTTTTATAACTTTTTCTGCACAGGAGCGGTTTATTTGGTATTTGGATATGTGAATTTAGGGGAGTAGGTACACTTACTTTTCTCCAGATATCTTGAATCGAAATCCCTCCATCCTAATATTGCTTGAGTGGGCGCGGACATCAATCTTCGTCGACGCCTGGTTCGTTGTTCCCATTCATTCGCAAATTTGACAATGAGCGAATTGGTATCCATATCTAATGAGTTTTCACGATTGTCGTCCGTTTTTTGACCTTCCTCGCCGTCAATAGTGAAATGCCAAGTTGTTCTCCATTGTCGGTTAAGCTCTTTTTCGTTTGACGTGTTATCGCCCGAATCTCCATTGAGCATTGATGCTTTACGAGATAAACGGCCAATCAGAGCGTCGCTGTCTGCGCTTCTCGTTACTTGACTTCTTTTGTGTTGTCTGATCATGATGCTTTCACCCAGCGAACGATGAACGCTGGGCGTTGGACGGATGCCTGCCCCACCCTGCATCTCACTCTCTCTTCTGGATGCCGGATCCATTGAGATTGAGTATCCATAGTCTCTTCCTCTGAAAGATGAGGTGCTGATTCCTCCCGTTGTTCCATCTCTGGGATAAGATCGAGAAAAGTGTTTTCCCCCAGTCCCTATTTCATCGTAACGCCGACAGAGAAGTTTTTTGAAGGTGTCCCGAAATTGCCGACTGAACAATGTATAAACGCACGGGTTAACACCTGACGACACGTATCCAACCCATACAAACCTGTAAATGTGATATCTGGTTAATATTTGGAAAATGTTGTCGACACTAATCGAAACTATTGCTATTGTCTTAATCTGTACGGCACAACGCAGCGCAAATGAGTTTTAACCATGCATTCAAAATCAATGCAACCAAATTCAATTTTGTAATGTCATATAGTTTAAATAAAATGCATTAGCTTTGGATACATCCGGGTTTCGTTCGAACTTACCAGTTCATCAAATTTCCCATAAGCTCCATATTGCACGATGAAATCTGACAAGTTGCACAGAAACCACTAAAAACGTTTGTAATGAAAAAAGGACACCAGAACAAACAAAACAGTGTGAAGATCATTCCCAATACCTGAGAAAAATACAAGCAAAATATGAGTTTATTATATAGAGGGGGAACAGCTGAAAAAAATCGAATGTGGATCAAACTTAATGATATATACTTGGTTTTGTGATTATAAACTCGGGGTCTACTGCTCTAAGCGTTAATAATATTCTTTCGTCAAAACAAAGAAGTCTTTGTTTTGCTATCGAACAATTCAAAGAACGATACATGTTCGGAATTGTAAGAGAGAGATCGTTGTCGTCTCGAAAAATTTTAATTGAGAAAGTTCATGATTTCACGCAGACTATGTTTGTTTTGTATAAGGTTTGTACCATAGATAATATTCGCAAAATCTGGTTTCTTCACTTTCCTTATACAATACAATTAAGACGTTTTGATCCGCGCACTGGTTAAACATATAAACACTACCTTCCACCTGGGTGGTATTTATGCACGATTTTAGACTCGTGTTTCATTTAGATTTTGAGATAGGCACACGACTTGAACATGTCGTATTCCCCAGTAGAAGAGTCATTTTCCAATCACAGTTCACAATAATTATGATAAAACACAATTTAAACTTATGTTAATAAACCACGTGACACTCTCCGTACACCGTATTTGAATCACAACAATTCAACCAAATTTAACATTGATTTAATTTACACCTGATTGATTGAATGAATTGGTTTTATTAACCAACTTGGTCTAATGTCTGGGCGCGCTCCATCTGCTCCAATTGTACATCCAAGCTTATAGGATTACAATTACTTGTGTGGAACAGCGGCATTGCTGATTTTTCAACACTTCTATAAAGGTGTCAGAAGTTTCTGATGGTTTCCACAAATACGGAATGTAAAGTACGCTTTGCTTTCCACCGTGCTGATTCATAATAATAACCACCAGGCTTTTGTTTTTATAAGCTCAATTTATCTACGTCTGTTCTTCTTGCAATAGCTTGCCCTAACGCTAATCCCTTGCGTCAACAATGTGCTGGCGTTGAATGAAGAACAAGTACTACCAAGTTGTGAATTTCTCTTCAAGTGTGCTTGTTTTAACTACGTTATTTCTAGAAAGGGTTTTTGCTTTAACTATGAGCAGATTAAGGATTTTAAATGTGAGAATTCTACTGGATTTTATGAACATAATTTAGAATCTTTTTTATATGATAATGATAATAATATAGTCTTTGTCAAATCGAACGTTTATATCCATCTCGACCTATTTCGCCATGAGGTCGCCTGAAAATTCGACTTGGTAAATTTTAAGATATTTATATTATCACTCAGTCTTTGTAATATCAACTTGCATATACATTAATCCCAAATTTTGATTAGAACGACATTTTTCTCAACATATTTTTAGAATAAATTTGAATTTCCGTAATGTGCTAAGGGGCGGAAAATCAAGACATTATTTTTCTATTTGTTCAAATTGTGTATTAATTATTTATGCATGACATTCTTTCAATATAACCTTCCTGAAATATTTTCATAAAAATTTACGCGGCTGGAACTTGACGTGTCATTAATGTAGGTAGAATGGATAATTAACTTTTCGCTGCGTCTCATCCGAATAGTTTGGAGTTCTAAAACTGAGAAATAGACTTCATTTATGGATATCATCGGTTCTAATGTCTACATACCTCGAACATCCTCCATTCAATAATAGAAATTATTTGCACAAATATTGTCAAATTACTCTATATAGATATATTTTTTTTCATACCGATTTTTTATTTACTTTCAATGACCCAGGATTAAATATAATGGATACGCGTCACCGTTAATTCTATTTCAGATTTCACTTTTTCAATCTTTGAATGGACAAAATCTATTTATGGATCTTCTGCAATTAAGCTGAATTTACATGAACCAACTTTGACCATTGGCCACAGACGCCCTCGTGCATTTGTACTTCAATTCAAATTCGATTTGCAGACGATTTTACTATTAATAACCCGGTACCGTACAAAGCGATCGAACCACAAATGGGATTGGAATATGCGTTTTCAGTAATTCCTTATCTCGAAATTCACCGTTACTGACGTCACCAGAAGCTGATAAAGTAATTCTCGTACGTTCTGGAATCCCAATCACACGGATTGATGTACGATTGCGCAGTTGAAAATTAGGAGCTAAAAACCTACGTGATCAGTGAAAACATTCAAACTCGTTATTATTTTAGATCAAATTTCTCATTTGATTATTTTTAGTTCATGGATTATTTGTAAAATACCTTTGATGCTCGTTGTTCTGTTGCAATAGCCCTTGATTTCATGGAAGCAGATATCCTACGCGTAGATACTCTTTTCAATGGAAGTTTAGAAACTGCTTTAGCGAGCTTAAGGTTTGCTCTTGTGATCATTGGTGATCTGTATACGACAATATACATATATAATATGATCGCCAAACGGTAATGAACAAGATGAAAATTTGCTACTTCAGTAAATCACTTATTTACCTTTTCACTGGTGGATGGTTTGTTATACTGCTCGTGTCACTGCTTTCGCTATCCGTTTTATGTAAAGTGGTTTTACTTCCCACAGTGTATTCCATTTCCATAAGTTCTCGGTGTATATCTTGACGGTTAGTTTTATCTGAGCTAAAACAGCCACAACATAACATTGCGCACCTGGCGCATGTCTTGATTCTACTCTCGGACGGCGTGGCTATGAACTGAATACCACTCGCTGTTGAATCAAGTCTTCGATGGTTTGAAAATGAAGTTTCTTCTAAATCCATGCAATTTTCTGATGATCTCAAAAGGTCTGGCAATGAAGAATTTCCGGCTCTGCTTGCTGATGTCCATTTTCCTGACATGGTGCCTTTTGTGCTTCCTACGCTCCGCCTACAAAATATATATTGTGTTCATAAAATGTTTCCTCATCTGAGCGTATAAAATTAAATTCTAGAACAAATGGTTACCGCGATGTTATGGAAGAGGACGTGGATGATTTCCCTTTGTGCGTTGAACCATCTTTCCCCATGATGCAAGCGACCAGCTTAGACTGTTTTTGCAAAGTCCTTATTGTTAACGAATATGTAATAAACATCACAATTAATGGTGCAAAGAAAGCAACAATCGATCCATATATGGCGAATTCGGGAATATTGATAACGCACATTTGCCCGTAAAAAAGATTGTCTCTATTTTGACTCGCCAGGATCGGTAACGGAAGTGAGATACCTGCAAAGAAATGACTGTGATTGAAATATTGCTTGTGAATACTCCGCAATGCATTGTGTACTGTAGTGCACAATTTTTGCAGGATGACTTACTACCTATGAACATTGCAGAACCCTTACTCATATTGCAAGAAACAAATCCCAAGTCTGTGGCATTTCATTGTAGTTTTGGTATAATTTATTTATCAATTTATAATGTTTGAACACACATATTCATAAAGTTTAATATGTGATGTAAGAGAAAAAAACGTGTTCGGTCAGGATTCAATCGATAAGCCAACATCTTGGATTTATTTTTCATTTTCCCACGTTGGCATAACATTTTTGTGTGGTTTGTTACCTACTGTAGAGTTTTGTATCAAATAGTCATTGACGGATAAAAATAACAAACCCTTTGCATCACGAAAATATCTTGTTAACGATCGCTTAGACTTAAAGCCTGCCAAGCTTGCTATATTTTTGCTAGTACGTATTTGTATAGTAAATCGCCTTAACGATTTAGAGATATAAATACAGTTCATATATAGTTTCCTTCGATTTACGATGATGACAAACATCGCAAACCAAACACGAATCCATTATTAGGAAACGAACATTTTAGTTCAAAGAATTTAGTCAAGAAAGTTGGAATAGTTTGCTCGCTCTACCCGACCGTGTTTAAACAAACTTACGGAGGCTTTTGTATAAGCCTCCGTTCCATCGTGGCTACAGTCACGATTTAACAACGATACCCGATTTTAGAAATACTGTTATTTGATAATGGGGCGATGCGAATGTTACTCTTAAACCATCAATTTTTTTGGTTAAAAGCACGAACAGAAAAAAGTATTGAATAATTCACGTTGCTCTAGAATCTAGATCTACAAGCAAGTGATGTTATTACTGTAAAAGTCTTTTAATTTTACATTTGAAATTATACGAAACATTACAAAGCTGAGCAAACTATCTGTAACAAATTTAGATATTTCGTATTTTCTAACAAAGACTTAAATCCGTTTATCACGTATTTGATCCCAAAAGGTCATTCGGTATTACCACATTGTTTACACTAAGAAGGAACACGCCTGCAAAACGCGCGCATACATTTAACGAAGTACTTGGTGTGTTTGCTCAGAGGATAATTTTTTGTTCGATCTATACTGGATTATATACGTCTGGTAACCAGTCACTGACCATCGCATCGTTATAAGGAACCTGGCGAATATGTTTTTGTCAAAGTTGTATATATTGTATGTCTTTTACACTATATTGGTCCACTGAGCCCAAATTTTGCCAAAATTCTCAGTTGAGAAACATTTGCAAATTTTTAACCGTAGTAAACTATATAATATAATTTATATTTATGCTGTTCAGTTTTTTGACTGGATAAAAATGCAGTCAGTGAAAAAAGTTTGCTCACCTATAGATATCGCCCACACCAATAGGATTCTCTTAGCTACCCTTTTTGTCATCTTGTTGGCACCTCCGCCGAATCCTGCTCCCATTCGTCCACGTTTCTCAGTACCCCAACCACCTTTATTAAACAAATAAATAAATAGATCATAAGGAGAATGTAGGTTTATTACTTAAATGTAGTAAGTCGTGATGTCATAGTCTTACTCTTGGCAATCACGAATTCAATTGTTTTATTCAATAAACGTGGTATGTGGTATTGGACATAAGACGCGACTTACAAATGACCAATCATTCAAACTGGTCGTGCCGCTGTCCCTTTTCATGGACCGTCGTGTTGTCATTTCATAAGTAACTATGTTTGAACTTTGATCATTTAATTTTAAATAAATCAGAAAATTTTGAATTGCTAGCAATTGTAACTTCTTCAAATGCATTGCATTTTCATCACACAGTTTACTTAGCATTGCGAGGGCTTGCTATAGGTTTGTTTTAATTCAGATGAAATCCTATAAATTTTGTAGGAATTTTCAGTCATAAGTGTTAATATCAATCATACCTGAAGATGTTTTCGACATCCAACCACCGTTGTTGTATCGGAAAGGATTAGCAAGCGCTAGGTATCTATCCAATGAAATCATGCATAGATGAAGAATAGAAGACGTACTAAAGCATACGTCCAGCATAACCCATATTCCACAAAGACTTTCGGGAAACGGCCATTCGTAATCTGAAACGAATAAAATTTCAGTTATTATTTAATGGAAAAGAAATATGATTAACTGAGAGAAAGGTCTCCCTAGCCACTAAAAGACGTGTGATGTAGATTTTTGAGTGAATACCACATAAAAGCCAAATCAGAAATGTAAAATGGCTGCTAATTTATAGTAACCAATTCCGGTGTTTTTACAAAATATTATACGTGTGTATTTTCAGCAACTTTGTGCAAAAAATTGAAATTGAGTTAAAAAAGCTTGATATTTCACATTTCACGGGGCCAATTTGGCTAATTTTGATATCTATATCATATCGGGTTTTCGGCAAATGCTATTTATCTTGCAAATTCTCATTCAAATTCAAATGTTCATTTGGGAAATTACGATTGATGACGTTATGTTTTGGAAATACCGCGTTTGCATTTTCTTGGTGAGAGACAGAATTAACGGTAAAGATTGTTTTTTATGCGAAGTATGAATTATTCATTTCGATCAATTGTGGATAGGATTAGTACGTTCAAAATCGCGTTAAATCCTTGTTTGTTTCTTTCTATATTTGTTTTACTACACTTTATTGTTCGTTCATATGTCAGACGCAACACATGGACGTGCGTAAGTCCGTCTGATGTACCGGTAGATCAATTTTTTTTAGTTCTACGACAATAATTGTTTATACGTTTACCTCTGAAGATCTGACATAGATTTTCAAGTCTTTCTGCGCTTTCGATATATGATATTTCAAATATATCGCATTCATATTGTTAACATCTCAACTAAATTGCAGCGCATTTTGATTTTCATTGTCACTTAATTGTTATTGAAGAATATTAGTTTTGTTTAACCGTGTTATTGTAAATCGATGCGTAAATTACCCATGTATATTTGCATGACAGTTCTTTCTCGTTTAACGATTAGCCGTTGTTGTCGTCGAAATGAACAATTTCAAAACTTAACTTCATTAAGACTTAAAAGGAGAAACAGTCGCTTCCGTGTTAAATATTGGAGAAACTCAACGTATTAGGATTGCTTTCTAGGGAATTTATTTTTTTCTAAAACTAGTGGAGTGTTGTGTTTAAATTCCTGGGTTATTTTTCTGTAATTACTGTTACCTACGGAAGGACCGGGCCCACAGAAGGCAGAATAATCAATAAGTTCGGCTAAAAAGCGATATTATGTTATAACATCAGCGTCAACAAACTAATATAAATATGTACATGTCTCAATTTGGCTCTGTTCGACTGTCATTCCACTCCCTAGCTATCATACCACTTTTTTAAATCCAAGAACAATCTGCGACTCTCCATGAATAACATACTAATTTTTCTAATGGCATGCTATGGAGTTATGCTAATTCGTGGGGTTTCTGGTTTTGATAGTGTTAGCCGTTTTGTAAATCTAAATGCCAGTGATTTGTGGGAACCTGCAATGGATGGCGAAAGTGACGACAGTATTGTCAATTCTCCGGAACATCTCATGGTTTAACTTTTCGCAGTCAGTTTTAATAAAGCGAAATCACGTTTGTCGGATTATGGGCTATATCGTGTCTGAACTGTCGTCGCCTAGTCAGTTTCTCCCATAGATTACTGTGGACGAGTTTGCTGCTCTTATCAGGGGGATATCTTGTCTTTAGGATCAATACTCATCATGTCCGTATTTTAATAAACCTGGTGGAACGTAGAAAAAGTTTTCGTTAAAGAGGAATTTTTGGCAGGATTAACAATTTTTATTTCCACACTGGTGATTTCGCATTCTTAAGAATTCTTTGCTGCTTATCTTAAATTGCGAATTGAAAATTTCATTACTATCGCGGTTGCGACCTGTTTTGATATCAGAAATTCGAATATTTGTAAAGTAGACAGGATTCCTAATTGTTTATTAATTGGGTTCTATTACACCATATGAAAGTACAATAAAATGGCGAACCTAGTTGTTGTCGTCATTTTCGAGCCGTACTTGGCAAATTCCGACAAATATCGTAATGTCACAAATATTTTATTTCTATTTTTATCCTTAAAATTACAGTATCAATTTCTTCGTATTTTTGTCGCTCACCATTTTTTTTTTGGAAACAAAGAATATTGGACGATGGTGTGACTAATCCTAACAAATTCGATTCAAAGCTGCAAATTGGCGAAAAGATGGTTCAGAAATGGTTGAATCTCGCGTTTTAGAAATGTTTAGAATCATTTTCTTTGTATTTGGTCTGATTTTTATCATTTCCCTGTTTTGAGTGTCTGAATAGTCGGTTCAATCATTTGATGCGATAGACAATTGTCTTGATCTTACGATACTTTATTTTATCAATTAAATGAGTCAACACTTGTAGATGAAGTTGATTTAGACTGTAGATGTGTCGAACATGATAATGTCGCTATTTTTAACGACAGAGGTATAAATATTTAATCGAAAATAGGAAATGATGTCCAAAATACTAGACCGTTTTCGGCTCTCAATTTTCCAAGAATTTAATATCCGAATCGATAACATCTTAAAAGTAAGTTATTGTATTCACGCGTTAAGGTTTTAAATTTATAGCAAAAACTGACGGGATGGATATTCTGGACGTTATACTGTCATTTTAAGCATTTTTCGTCGAGCGCAAGTTATACCTTTCATTATGTCAACCGTTTTGCTCACCATTTTTGAAAAATAGGCCCACCATTTTTCAGTATGTCATAAGCCTAATTAATATCGCAAATGATATGTAGGAATTTCATAGTCTTACCCTAATATTATGCTATAATGACATTTTACATTCTACTATACTATCAGCTGGTGGAACGCGTAAATACTCGAAGGAATTGTAATGCATATGATAATATTGGCTTCCTTATTACCTTTCGTCAACGATGCAATGTACTATATAGCCTATATGTCATGGCATACTATATGGCATGAACTACCCTTAAAATATCATGAATGGAAGGACGAAGACGTATGTATTGTTGTCAACGTCAAACGACATTGATTCTGGTATTTGATCCCATTTGTCAAATAAATTTAGTTATTCAAATACAACAGATGTAAAAGAATAATCAATCCTATTTCTCTGACTAATTTGTTCGCATAAAATTACTATACCACGGGAACCCATCGCATACCGCCAATGATATTACTAGCAAACAGTTTTCAGTTGATTTTACCCAGGTGGTGAACACAAAGGATTTCTCAATCCGATTAATCATCATACCGCCACTTGTGCGATTTGTCTCGCGAGACATTTTAGTGATTCTTCGGGTGAATAGGCACGTTTCTATGTGTATGCTACGGTGGATATAAGACCGCGGTGTGAATTTGAGAATGTCACAATCGCGGGAATACCACATCCCTTGACGCCTCTGTGTTTATCGCCTTAGATCAGGCTACCTTCAACCCCACTAGATGATATCAGCTGAAATACTTGTGTTTTTGCCAACTCATACTACGTTTTTTGTTTATGTGCCATACTCGAACGCATTTGAATGATGAAATGATCTAATTGACTATTCCATGTAATGTACTGCTGTCGAATTTTACGCCTATCCCAAAAATGTATGTTAACAGACTACTTACAGCTTATCGTCTTATTTGTTTTAAAAAATTGAATACCTTATATATTTATACAATATGTGCAAATGGAACACGATTTAATTTAATTCGTAAAATTATTGCATTTGGCGAATTGCAAAATGGTCAGAGAGTACAGTGTATGTTTCCAGTTAATTTAATTGTAAAAAGGATTGCCAGTAAGGCGACCTGACGAGGACATTCCCGCATTTATGATTCAAAACCTTCTTTGCAGAACATACGAATCTATTCACCAATTTTACGTATTCCGTTTCACAATAATAATGTTGAACTTTCACCCTTTTAAACTTTAGCTCAAACTCTGTTTCCAACTCCACGTAGAGGAACTACGTAATTATTTGTTACATGCGGATGTTTGTAGGTTGTTATCATTGTTTTATCGGGGCACAATTAGATTACCTTGAGTCAGGTGGTCAGCTGGTAACAAAAACATTACTCAGAGGTTTCCCCGAGATGAGAGGGTTGTTTTGTCATTTTTTGACCTTTAATTTTCCTTTTCGCCAATCGTATTCCTGTTCCACGTTAGGTCGTGCCCCGACGTTTTACGACTCATAATTGTTTCCTTTGCATTTTATGATTACCAAGTTTTTTGTAGCTTTTATTCATTTTATCATGTATTAAATTACTGACTTACTATTTTGGTATTCATTATTTTATTCAAATCCAATCAATCATTCATTGGATATTTATTTTTTGTCCCTCTTCCAAGTTGAAAAAAAAACATCCAATCAAATATCTTTAAGTCGTGGGTTATCGGTATATTTTGAATTGTCGGTATTATGTTTCAAATCAACTAATATACTAAGAAATTCAAAATTTCCTATTCTAGTCGACAATCTTCTGGTAATTAGGAATATTTCCATTCGCAAATGTATCCTTTTAAAACCAGACAGACGGTTTCTACTATTAATAATGGGAGAATCTTCTAGTTTCAGTATTTCGATAAGACCAATTATGAAATTTACAAATATCAAATAGTTTATTGTTTTGTCGGAAGTCTAGCGTTATCATCTTCTTAGTAAAAACTACATTATGTATTTTTAAATATTTTACAAAAAAAAAATTCTTTTGCTGTAAAATACTTAAGTCTTGAAAAATCCCGAATTTCAATCGTGCATATTAATATTTGAAAGAAGTATATCAACAAGTACACCATAAATGATGCTGCAATCTGATGCCATATTAGTATCGCGGGGGTAAAGAAATCAATTCATTACGTCAATATTTCTTTTCATATTGGCAGTAATTTTGGGGTGATTGAATTCAAATCAATCGTTAATTTCCTGGAATGCACAAATCAAAATATTCAATTCTTCAATACTATAGTATGATTTGATGTTTTCCTTTAAAATAATCACAACAAAATGGCATTATCATTGTAAATAAGAATATTACACACCAGTGATTAGATATCGCACCTGGTCATGGAAGATATATGAATCAAACCACCAAATGTTCGATTAACCAAATTAAATATACTTACTATTTATAATCATGGCCAAGCTCGGTGGCATCACAGTGATGGCTACAAGTAAATCCGCCATTGCCAGTGACGTCAAAAAATAATTAGTTGAACTCCGCAATTTATGATCCAATTTGACCGCCATGATAACTAGGATGTTTCCCGTGGCAACGAAAGCTATGATTGGCAAAACAGCCATCGCTGCCCAGTGTTTTTTCGGTTCTAAATAAAAGATACGATCTTAATTTTAATTAGTTAGGAGACAGCGTTACCCATCAGATTTGATATGTTCGATTTCAGCCAGGTTGATTTTTTAAGAAATGAATCCCCTATTATTCCCATTGCATTCTGGCATTGTGGCTTTTAGAAATGAGTTGTTTATATTTGAAAATAAAAATGCAGCTACAGTCTCTGTTACATGATTATTAGACAGTTTGCTTTCAATGCAAATACTACAATTCTTTCGAATGGAATTATTGAAATTGACCTAGATTTTTATATACCAGTAAATTTTTATATTGCCATCTCTCGACTTCGTTTTGCGTGACAGTGATAAATATAGCTGTAAATCTAGAAATTCACTTACCTTCGATTGGAAAACTACTGTTCTCTATTGAATTTTGCATTGTAGTTTCTTCCGGTTGATATTCCGGTAATAATATATAATCCACAGGGAAGGTGTATTGCGTTTTCGATGTCGCCATGCCTGGCATATGTTTTGTTTACTTGCTTTTGGAGAATAGTTGTTTGTTTTCTTGGATTATATCCAGAATCTAACTTCGGTAACCTTCCTTCCGTTTTTGCGGCATCCAAGTGAAACACATTCGCGCGGCAGGTGGTCGCTATGTCTGGCGTATGATTACGCACGGACTTGCCCCCAAAGAAATATCATTTAGTATTCAATTCTAATGAGTGCTAACTCACCGTCTAACTGTACAGAAAGTCATCTGTGAAACACGTCTGAATTTTTTGTTTATTGGTTTTAACACTTGCGTGAAATTTTTTAATCCAGGACCACATTCATCGTTCTAATATACCCATGTAATCACAGATAATAGCAGTAGATTTTTTTATTTTCTTTGTCACTTTTTCATCCTGGTTTTGAAATATTATAGATATAATGAATGTTAATGCTATTGACAACTTATAACTTTGCTCAAATAATGCCTGTATCAGCCGTCGAACATTTTTATATTTTTTCACATATGACGTCATACTGCGTGGCATGTCTTCTTCCAATAAAAAACCTACCTGTTGTATCACTTCCTTTCGTCATATTTGCTGGCGGATTTTTGTTAGTAAACTTAAGTAAAATACAGAGATGTTACGTTAACTCAAAACACCGGCACTATTGGACATTCCTATATACATACATTTGATCTGAAATCATCTCGTATCTTACTTTGCTAATAATTTTCTAACGGCGCATATTATGCTTTTTGGTTGACTCAGTTTTCATCACAGTTCTGGTCATCATGGAACGCGCTTAAATTGTAAAATATGCTGAATGTGTACAGCTGTTGTATTTTTTATTTGGAAAGAGACTGCTAATTGATATGCAGATATCATTGTATGTCTTTTTTTTGATTCACTCTCCTTGACTTTTGTTAGAATCTTTAACACTGAACTGACCTAAACACTCTCCTCATTCACTTCGTTCTTATGAAACTTACCTGTTATAACATGAAGATTATTTATTGTCCAGTATGTACTAATACTTTTTTTCATCAAAACAAGTTGAATACACTCAAATTTGTAGAATGTTTTATTTCTAATTTACTTTGCATGACTTGTTTTGCGCAGGACACACGTGTTATGGTCATACAGTATGCATTCTTGGCATACTTTGACGTCAAACTTACATGATAGATTACTTGTTCTTAATTCTTAAACTGTTTGTTTCTAATTCAGTTTCAGACAATAGGGCATTGCCCCTTTCTTTAAATCATTTTTTACAATATCTTTAAGAATGTAACCTTTCGTTTTCAAATCTGCGAACATGAAAACATTTTAATTATCCAAATATATTCCCTGTGAATCATTCCCATACCTCGTGTCTGACCCTAAGTTATCTGGAGTCAATTCTAACGTAACCATACCACATCTTAGAAGCCAACCGCATATGGATTCTCGTCAAATAGTTTTCGCTATTTCCGCGCACGGTCTGATTGGGGTAAATTAAGTAATTATGTATGCTTACGAAATTCATAACACTTGATAATATTGATCTTTAAATCACTCGCCGATTCGATTCATCAATTGTTAAATCCCTGCTTATTTTCTGCATATCCTTGAACGACAAAGCTATGTTCATAATTTTAATTCTGCTGGCAAGGTACATTCCCATCATATTCAAATAACATCTACACTAAACAAAAAAACAATTTAGCTTTGGATTTTTCTAAAGGATCAATCTTTTCTTCGTACTTTTGAACCCGCTGTTGCTATCTATACCTGTATTCCCAGATAAAACGTCAGCCTAATCTTCGTCTGCAGATCAAGAATGGCCCCACATCCGCCTTCAACGAGTTGCCCTATTCTAATGTACACAAATCCAACCGCGAGGCTCTCGTTTTATATTTTCTATGGTATGTGACTTTGACTGTCCAAACAATACTATCCCAGAATATTATCGTCGATACATAGGCGATGTTTGTCTTGAGGGACGGATACGAGCGCTTTCTTATTAGACACGGCCGCGCTGGTTATATAATGTTTCTCTTCGGGTATTAATATTGCCGGGTTAAAATTTGTGATGGAAATATGTGAATAACCCAGTAATAAATCTTAAACTTTTGGATTGGTGTTTATTAGAGGGTACCATAATTTTTGACAGTCAAAATATATGTGAGGGGAATTGAATTACGACCCAAATCCAAAGTTTCTGCGGCTTTTGCGATAACAAGAATTCGTTCAATTATTAACCCAAAAAGGATTTACCATTGATACAATCTTACTTTTTCAACGCAGAGTTGCTAACATGCTGCGTTATTGCTGATAATTTATTTTCTATCGATCATCTTTTTTCAGTTTATATCGAATTCTTGTTATCTATCTGGACACAGCGATAGGTTGTCTGCTTTTAATTATGTTTTCGCATCAAACCGTCAAACTTGAGCATAGGCATATTTTTAATTACTTGCCATAATCATACGATACATACTTGATTTGGAAAGTCTTTCTCCAGCATATTGTTTTCAAATTACATAATCGAATTTTGACGCGCATCGATTGGTTACGCCATATTGTAGCAGGATCTGTAACTGAATATTTTTTTCTTGAATGTATTTCTGCGGAATTCTTATTCTACTTCCAAAAAAACATGGATGTTTGCAACAAATTTCTCAAAATACTTTTGTTTGAACGTTTGGTCGGTTCAGTTTCTCCGTTGAATACGTTTCACCGATGATGGTGTTTCCCTAAGTTTGCATATACCATAGGAAACTGCGGCAAACTGTGTACCAATTTACCGTTTGATTTCATGATCGTTACAGATAGTCTGTTTTTGTTTACTAAATTGTATAAAAATGCGATGTTATCATTCGTATTTTAATTTTTTTTTATCACCGTCATCGAGGTCACGGTGCAATTTACACTGCAACGCGGTGCCCTGATATTTTTACCTTCATTGTCGTTAACTAGTTTGGGTATGTATGCTAATACCAGTACATCTAATAGTCTTTTGCAAAGATGAATGATTTTGCTATTTTTTTTTTGCTCAAAATATTCCAGATAAGGAACATATGATATGATATTGATTGTCTAATGATACCATGTTCGCCACAGCAACAAAAAGCGCTTTTCGCATTTTAATTGTGACCAAGGCATATATATGCCTTTTAGTGCAAACTGGAGGAATCTTATACTGTTTATACAATATTTCAAAACAATGGCAGTTCAAGTCATTACTTTAAATATTCAAGATTATAATACATAATCCCTTTCTCATTTCGTAATTCTATCCCCGGTATTTACATGCTGATTAAAAATACATGTTTATCCCTTCTTCAAAATCCATTCTTATTTATTATTAGTCCTCTGGTGAGTTTTTATATTTCTCAGACACCGTACCCCACAATTGGTTAACACCATCGCGCGTAACAAAATCTTTGACGTATTGGGGTCATTGCTCATGCAAAATTTAAATCTTTCTTCCGGAATTGGCCCAGTATGAATTTCTCTTTTCCACTATTTTAAGAGGTAACTGAACCTGTGTGATTCGAATCCACGTCTTAACTGTCTGTTACATAATCTATTTATATTCCGATCCACGCAAATAAGAGCATGAATCTTTTGACATCCAGAATTCTCTGACTTGCTCTGTTAGAACTTGAAAATAATGTAACTATGCTATATCACTAGTTCTCTCATAAGTTTTGTGTGTGTTTGTCGCAATACGAGGCCCACTCACCATCCGTATACTCCAATACGGCGCCAGGAACGGAATGTTGTTCGCAGTCAAATCAAGACCATCCGTGTGACAATGTCGACATTTTTTCCCGGCGGCTCTACAATAAGCAAGTGAGGACGAATCCGTCGCGCTTTTTCGAAATTCTCAACTTATTTACGTCTTATGCGATGTCATCAAAATACATAAAAAGACGCTTTTGTTTGATGTGTGTTCGATTAGTCAAGTGACTTAGTATTAGGCTGTTAGTAAAAATCAGTCAAATTTTTATTTTTACGACCGAACTTGATATTTACGACCGAAAAACTGCTAATGTAAATACAAATCGTGGTTGTATCCTATTCGATTACCTTCTTTTGTCTTCTGTTATACTTCGATTATTTGTCACCAACCCAACCCGTTTAATAATAAGTTTGTCAATTATTCACTGCGAACATAAATTTAACTGCTGGCATAATATTGCGAGATAAATCCGAGATGTTGTTTGTTTAAGTTGTTACATATTCAGTCACGGTTCTGAAATATCAAAAAACCTACAGCATAGTTTAGAATTATGAAATGATGCCGTGTAGTTTGCATGAGAATGTAAAATGCGGTGTTGTGATGCGCATTCCCGACGGATTACGATATCCGCTGTTTATCAATGCTCTATTGACAGTCCGTCCTGTACCTCTGCAGAAGGTGGCCATTAGTTCCGCTGCGTTGCAAGAATGACCCACGAAATGCGTTATTTTTGATGTCTCTGTGAGACATTTTGCATTGCAACTTATGTCACCAGTGTCATAATTTCTTCAAGGAAGATACCGGTATTACCCTCGAATTCCGGTTCCGGAATTCCGGTGGTAAGACGCCAAAGCAATAGGAAAATGCGACCCCGGTGGGACTCGAACCCACAATCTTCAGCTCCGGAGGCTGACGCCTTATCCATTAGGCCACGGGGCCGAGATCGCCTGTTAGTTAGTTCTCTCGATATAGTTTGTCGTGGCGTTTTTGTCTCTCGCCTGCAGCACGCGGGATCGTATGTCTTCTTCGTTCGTTACGCGATGACGGCCTCTCAAGCATTGCGAATTTTACAAAAGATTTTGGTAATTAGTTTATCCACTGTTCAAATGTTCATGTCAGAAAACACATTTGGACCTGCTACTTTTATTGATTAGATATGATAATTTCCTTGACAAAGTCTTATTTTTTACAGAACACCGGATCAATGTCCAAGTGTGGTTTCTTTGCTGGCTGAAAGTTACAACCCTCACGTAAGATATGGAGCAGCAATGGCTTTAGGAATCGCCTGTGCTGCATCGGGAAGCAAGGTTCGTCTTATGTCTTGTACTCACCAAGCCTGTTGTATTATTGTAAACTTTACACTAATTAATATATGTGAACTTTTAGGACGCTCTGAGCCTTCTTGAGCCTCTTACCATTGACTCAATCAATTACGTGCGCCAGGGAGCTCTCATCGCATCAGCCATGATTTTGATTCAACACACGGAGGCAACTTGTTCAAAGGTACAAAATATTTTTTCTGGATTATTTTTGCGAGTTGCAACCTCAACCTCCTCGTATGTTTCTTAGTAGAACATGCAATGAGTAAGTCTGTTTATGGCTGAAAGTAATTGTATAATTCTTTGGGATGAACAGGATAATTCTGTTTCAGTGCTAATGTTTATTTGTTATTGATGAATCACATCTCACTTGTACTATCGATGGCATTTTGCGGTTTGACTCAGTCACACGCGCCATTGTTCGATGGTGGTTACATCGTCAGGTTAGCTATAGGATAAATGTTTTTTTAACTGTAAATGACAACATGACGTCACGTTGTAAATCCTGGTAGTTGAAGACAGTCCTTCTTCACGCCCTCCAATCAGTGTTTATATTTTGTTGTTGACGTCATAAATATCTTTTTATTGCTTCCGCTTCCGAGTCTTTTATTACGTGAAGGTATTGTAATGATTGTAAAATCAGATTGTGCTGGAAACCTATGAGATCATTGGGACTTTCTGATAACTTTTCTGGCATCTGACACCTTTAGCAATGTGACGAACAAAAATCGTTTTAGTTTTTAGTTTGCTAAAGTCTTGGACATGACGTTTTTGATAGACCATTTGATTTGCAGCACCCACAATCAATATCACCAAGCTAACTTTATGTATTTCATTTTTGGGATCACACACAAAAAGAAAATCTAGAATCCAACAGGACTAAAAATATATGGAGTATGAATACTCTAAATGTGAAAAAGGATCTTTTCAAGAGCGGTTGTCTTGACGATTTTATTGAAATTCAAAACTCCATTAACTCGGTATGTTGTAACACCCACCAGCATTTAAATTTTCTTCTTTCTATTTCTTCCGCTTCGAAATATTTCATGTACCGCATTTGTTTGATCCTTGTCTTATAATGTGAATGCGGTGATTGATGACATTATTATGGTGGGAGATATTTTTATGTCAACATCACATTTCGAACGAGACCGACCAAGCAAACTGCTTCTCTAATTCTAATTTCGGCTATAGTTGGCATAACCCCATTCCAAAAGCAACATCGCAAGAGGTTTAAAATGTAAATATTGATACCGATGGAAAGTTGTGGAAATTGCGTCATACTCCGTCCGAGGACAAATCTTCTAAAACATTGTGATTGTGACGACAAACTTCATACAACAGAATTTGTTATTTTAGCAGTCACGCGATGTCCTGAGTCCTGACCAGATAAATAATTAGTGTTTTTTCGGAACTCCAACGTCAATTGAATCTTCATATCATTTATACCAGTGGTTCCCAAACTTTTTTAACCATCGCCCCCCTACAGTACTTTATACAACTTCATCGCCCCCCGGCACTACAAAAAAATGTAAAGTCAAAAACGAATATATTAGAGACCGAATAAGAAGACAAATCATAGTTTATAGTGTTTTTTAATGATATGGATGAGCTTGGTGTTCTTCAGCGAGTTTTTTTATTATATATATCTGAATTACCCAGTATACTGATGGAAAGGTGATTTCGTTGTTTTAATAACAATAGTAGCACGGCTCAAAACCCATTTTTCACCTAATATAGGTCGGAAATGAAAGAATCCAGGGTTCTACCTCCTCAAAAACCGTCGTGTACTCTTGCCTTATAGCATTTCACTTCCAAAATTTACCTCATTCCACATTAAATTAATGAAATCAAAGTTCATTTTCCCAAAGTTATAATAATGATTTCCGTACATCTCATTCATTCCTACAGCCTGATGACCTGCACCAAAATACTTCGCTAAAATTCATCCCCAATTCCTCATTCTACCACGACCTCAAGTCCAATCACCAGTCCATATAATTTTTCAGCTATTTGTTTTTGGATTCACGGACTCGGATGTGGAAGAAACTGTGACCGACTATCGACTACGGCCCAGGGGTCGGCAAACTTCATGTCGCTCGCGAGACAAAATTTAGGGTTGCTAGTCTTTTGCGGGTCGCATATATTTTTTAAAAGTTAAAAACGGAACAGCGCGCGAAAACTGCGACAATTCGTGAACTCAACTCAGTCGCCTTATTAAAAAACTATTACAATGACATTTAATGTGACACTGTCTTGTTGCTGCATCACGCTTGATAACTTTACGACGCCAAGATTGGAAGATTTTCTAAATGGGCATCACTAATCCCAATTCTTTGCTTGTTCTTTGTAATGTCTCCATTTTCGAAAAACATTGTTTGCACAAATATGTACTTCCCAACATCTAAGTGAATATTCTCGCATGATTTGTGAAATTTTAATAAAGATTTTCTTCAAGAAGATACATTCTTACAAAAATTACGCACTGATGAATCATTCTCTCGAATAGAATATGAATTTTATTTCCTTATAGCATTGCAATATATTCGAATATTTACTGCATGCGCTATCGAACCCCTGTCCTCAGCATCAACTTTTTTTCTTCGTGTTTCCATTTGTCTAATTATAATTAAATTGTAGGCTCGTTAAAAGAGTAGCTAGCTGTTCAATAGAATTTTTTAGGATATAATAAAATTTAGTCTAAACGTGTCTCACGATAAATTCTGTTACGTAAAAAATGTAGTTTAGTCCTCGAGCGTAGATTATAAATAAAAAAAATAAATTCATCGTCAAAACCGCCGTTCGGATTTTTCCCCGGGTATATACTTCCTTGTTTACATCGTGACATTGGCCAATCAGCAAGATGCAAAAATAAACGTAACAATACCCCCTTTCGCATTCGCTCAGACACACTCACTCAGACAGACTTTCAGGCGTGGTCGTGAACATTCCCCCATTTTCGCGTTTTTGAATTATATTCCTTAGTTTTTAGTTGTTTTTCGGAAATTTGGATATAAGTCAATGATTACTTTGTTTTCCTATGAGTTTCAGTTTAAATACAGTAATCAAAAATTGGTGTGGAAATAGCTGTGATAGACTATAGGCTAAAATTCTTCATCGTTACTTTTAGAAAACAGATTGTTGAATGGTATGAATTAGAATGATGGTTTGAAACAAATACCCTATTTTACAGCCAACAACTCGCGAAACCACTCTTAAAATAAGCACCGAAAATTTTAAAATGATAAAGTATAGGAAGAATTTTCGAGGATAGGTCTATTCAGTGAATCGTCCCGGTCCAGATTTTTTTACTCCGGCCGTATTTTGCCGACCACTGGGATACGCAAACTACCGTACCTCACTGCGGAGACGAGTCCAGCAATCCTTTCGCGTGTGATAATAGACCACGTGATTCAAGCCTGCGAATGCACACAGAGTACAGAATTAAAGAGCACAATGCGCCGAGCAAAAACAGGTTTCGCGAAATCGCCCCCCTATCGCCCACTTTGACTTTTTCGCCCCCCTCTGTATCGTTTTCGCCCACCGGGGGGCGATATCGCCCACTTTGGGAATCACTGATTTATACGATTTAGTTCGATTAGAAGATTCACGTTCTTAATTTTCGAAATTCGGCATGACCTGAAGTTGGACATTTGGACATTGTTGTCTCTTCCAAGCTGCTCTGTTTTTTTGCTATTTTCACATCAAACCTATTTCAAGAGTTGTGACATTTCCGCTACAGTTTTCTATTATCGCATCAAACTTCAACGTAAAGGTACTTGGTGACGTCATAGCGCACACAAAGCTCATTCTTTTTTTGCAAATTCTTCAAGTGTATAACGCTGAGAGTACTTGTCCCAATTTCACCAATGTCGTTTATTTCATGAAACAATACAATAAAATGAGGTCATAATTCAATTTGAAAGATATCAATTAGAAAATATAAAATTGTTCTTCATGGGAACAGGATTTTCGGAAAGTTGTAAAGTTCTGAAATCCCCGCGCATTGTTTGTGTATGTACTTGTTGGGTGATTCATTGTATACTTATCACCCCTCAGCTTTATGGTAATAAGGAAAAGGGCCAGCCAACACGGAGTCTTATTGTTTGCGACCATGGAAACGTTTACGACTTTTGTACCCTATAGTAATGTTTGCTTATTTGAGACTTTTTGTCATTCTTCCTATTTCCATCGCCGACGTCTTCCAAATAATCTTACACGATAACGCAATACGTATATAGCTTCTTTCTTTAAATTTAAATTTGAAAAAATCAAACAAATCACGCAAATCCAATTATAATTTCGCATATCTGTGTATATGCCATATAAATAGTTTACATTACCTATATATATATGGTTTACACTTTACAACATTAAATCGAAATGTCAGTGACCTTGCTGAGGAAATAGAGAATTCTGGAATTCCTACCAAATAGTATAAATTCGGTAGTATAAGTCCTTGAATTACCGTTGGTTTGTTTACAATCTTGTTCTTGACAACACTTTTTCCTTTTTTGCATGAACAATTCCAGATCAACAATTCCCTCGCAAATGCTAATTTCGCTTTAAGTTAAAACGATAAACCTTTGTCACTTCGCTGGTTATGTAATTACATTCCTCCATGACAGTTATTTGAATTTTCAATTCAGGAAAACTTTTTTTGTGTTTTCTTCTGTATAACGAGCTAAAATTGATGTGGTGGGCGAGTGAGTCACGAGTGTCAATATAAGAAATTGAAAAGTCCTCCGACTTTTGATTTTTTGATGATAACAGATTTCAAAAGCACAATGCTGACCAAAACTAATCCTTTGTGTAATCATGAATATGAAGGTCCAAACTGGAAGCTTATTCACTGTAAATCAAATATACAAATGTGGTTTGTGATTTCTGGACGTCCGGACTGCATTCTTCGTCACAATACATGATATGCGGAGTTGAATAAAATAATATTTGGCTTTCTTTTGATGGTGCGTTATATTGTTCACCCTCGAAGGAGCCGTTCGCTTGTGGTAGACCCACTTTGAAACTAATTACGCTAAACTAATTACAATTATTGCAAAGACTCCTGTCATATGAATTCAGTTGAATTTTTCCTGAAAATAAGAAAAGTCCTGTCTATACCGCCGTATTAACAATTGATAATTCCTGTCATTGTTCAGAACGTCCGATATCCAGGTTATCGAAAAATAAGCAAGTCAAAAAAGGAAAGAAAGATTTTCGTCAAATGAATTTCAGGTTATGGACTTTTCAGACCTAACAACTATCGAACAATTTGAAAAATATACATCATTTCACATTTCTATTATATATAATTGCTTCGCTATTTCTGGCGGGGTGCCATGATCGGGAATTGACTACTGTCGTATTTCTCACGGGGAAAGCACGGAAATGATATAATTTTTTAGAACGAGGCCACTAATCCAGATATTTGAGTTTGATAAATCATTTGGTGTCGTTTTATCAGTATCAGGTACATGTTTACTATTTCAGTTGACTGTAAGCGCACAAACCTACGCCTCATTTCACGCCTTTCATAATGCTGTGGTTTTCTAGTGATAACCGAAGATAGATGAAGAAATTTTCTTGACATGTTTTGTGAGAATTTATCTTCTGAAATCTGTACGTGCCGTAGTCGTATGTCTGCCAATGTCCATCGACATCGTTATAACCAGAATAATGTATGTTTAACATGTAATTCACATTTTGCAAACTGTCATGCGGTTATAAAACAGTATGTTGATTAGGACTAAACTCTTTTTACACTCATGCTGATTTCAACAAGAGGTTTCTCGGTGAATAAAATGGGATAATTCCATTGTAAATTCAAGTCCGTTTCGATGGTGCTTGAAATCTCACTTGAATTCAACAGTTGGAATTAAAGGTATTGTTAGGAAATATTTTCGGAGCATTTCAATGTAAGAACTCGGCTTTCATTCACCTTATCCCAACTGGGATTTTTTTCTCACACATTCTTAAATGAATTTAGAATACATCGATTCATTAAGCCTATACCGGTAATTAATTTCGAATATTAAGTTTCTTCATTGGCACGAGACCAAATAAATTTATATGAGTTGCGTAATTTGGTATGTATCGATGAGAAAGTGTGTTGTTTTGTGGCGAACGGAATATTGAAGCAATACTGGTGGGTGATGTAAAATATAAAACATATTAGAGAAGTCTTCAAATGAGTCTGTACAAGTCAGTTTGAGGTCTCGGAGGGAAACGCTAAAAACAATAAGAAGCTTGTTACTGTAATTATTTCATCGATTCAAACAAACTCTTATGACTTTTATTGATTGTAAGCTTTAGTTGTTTCAAGAAATATTACATCCTGTCACACAAATTTATCATATTTTTGCGGTGCGGTTATTTAATTAATGTAACTTCTTTTACAAACCAAAGGACATGTAATCTCACATGTAATATTTTAGTGTTAATTTAGTTATGTTGCTGAAACGCTCTACTCTAGCTAAAACTTTTTACGCCACAGTTAATCACCATGTATACAAGCGGAAAGTACAAGTTCTTTCATACGCCATTGTATGGACCATTGAAACGTAATAGATTTTGACTCTTTTTCTGACAGATACATTCGAAAAGAAGGTATATTCTAATTATTTGGCAAGAGATTCCATCTTTATGAATACAAGAATAAGGGCATTGTCGGCGTCGGTATCGCACAATACGACCTTAGTGACGCATTCAGTACGCTATTTTTAGTTCTCCATATTGTATATAATAATATATACATCGCTTATTTGTTTTGGACTCAGCACAGTATACATAATTCATTTGGGACCACTGCGTCTTTTCTTACAATGTCACGCTCAATTTCAATCGTAGTCGGTTTATTTTATGATGTAGATGGGAAATTGGAATGTGCCTTTGCGAACTTTGGTACTATATTCAATATGCTCAACGCTTGGGCTTAACCATTAGTTTTGAGATTTTGGATTCGTGTCGTCTTTTCAATGCTCGCCACCCTAGATGTGAAATACTGTACCAAACTTGGCAGATTTTTTGCGTACCCACCTGCTTTATCCGAGTTACTGCATATGTAAAGACTCATTTTGGTGTGACGATTCTCTCGTGTAAAATGAGTTGACACCTACATGTCGGTACCGACAACCTTCCGCTCCTGAGCGGTCTCGTTCGACAAATCTCTTCAAGTTCAACGTCTTTTCGTAGTGATCCTGACACGTGTTTGGTGGTAATGTATTTGACTCCATAAATAAATTATTCAGCGAACAACGACGTTAGAGAATGTTGTGGTGGTGCTATAGACATGACATGTCGTCGTCAAACGCTTATGTCGCCCAAACTTCTTCCGTGCAGAAAAGTTTCTCTTTCCTTGTATAAAAAAGAAACAGTGAATCCATGGGAATTAAAAGTTTCTCCCAATTCTAGAAATAGTAACATGTCTGAAAATTATCAACGCGTCTGGTTTGGAAAAAGATGCTCTGTTGAAGTGCGCGCCATCGCAAGTCCAACAAACTGACACAGGGTTATTATCATATTATCCAGAGTTGTTTGGTCAGCCACAAAGTATTCATTTGAGAAAATATTTAGAAAATTATTAATACCTAATACGAAGCGAATATAAAATTCTTGTGACGAACTTGGTTTATTCTGCCTTTTTATTGAATGTTTGTTCAAAAAAATACGTCATATTTCTTTGATGGGTTATAGTCGTGTAATGAATATATTATGATTGGTTTGATATCGCAACAAGTTTGTGGCACTTTGTGACGTCATTGCGATTATTTGATGTTGGTTAACTTTGTTGCCATCATGAACAGAGAAAATAATACTGCCAGTGACCTTGTACAACTGGAGATTTTACATTATCCATGTTGAAGCTGTGCCCCTGAAGTGCTACATTTACGCGGTAGATATTGCCAGTCTTTTTAAAGATATTGAAGTGCAGCACGGCCCATTGCCTTCAGAACTTATGAGTAGAGATAAACATCGCGCATCAAAGTACCAACCTGCTCAGAAAATGGAGATACATACGAAGCAGTCAAGCACTGGTTTCAACGTTATTGTTGCCACTTCCAGATATCGCAATGATGCATATAGATATGACGTACGCATTATTGCTCGATATCGGGCATGTTTTTGAACTTCGAACTCCGTGCACATGGCCCCGCCCATAATTAACTTTTAACGCCAATTTTTATATTGTGTGTAAATATAAAACTGAACCTCTTAAATGTTTGACGCGTTTGTGTGTACTTTTTGACTATTAAACTTTTACGTTGCTTGTGACTGTCGCATATTTTCAGTTGAAGAGCTTATTGTTTACCGTAAGCGACAATTAAAAACTTTTTGACTGTTTCCCCAAATATATTGTCGACCTAATTTATTTCACGTACTTTTCTCGTGGTCCTGAAGTTTGTTATTCCATCAAACTTTTTCTAACAGTAGGAATTGCTTTGACTACGCACTAAAATTTCTATGAAGACGCCTCCCATTGTCTTGGATGCATTTGTAATATATCCTACCATAATGGCTAAATTTAAATATTTTGTCGTTGTCATCAAACGTCAAATAAAAGTCTTTATTTTCTATCGGTAAATAATACGATCACTTAGATGAGAGTTGGGTTTGTTAACTTTGGATTATCTATTGCATTGTGGCCGATGATTTAAATGGTGAGAAATCTCGCAAACTTCTTATACAATTACACTTATATCCGATAACTATCGAGGTCATTCATAGGTTATTTTCTCATCGAATTTTCATTTTTTTGAACGCCGTGCCTGTATTCTAGACTTTATTTCAAAACAAAATATGTTTTTCTTGCATTACCAGTTGCCCACAATCTTCTTTTTTAGGATTTAATTTATTTTAAAATATACAACCTCACTCTTGATTTTCCAATAGCTTTGAATTGGATGTTATAGATGTTGTATGCTGTAGCCTGTAGTCCCCATTTATCATACAGTAAAATTTATTCAAATTTGCAATTGGTAATGCTATGATATCGGGCGGAACTTTTTGGACACCCTGTATATTGGGACAATTTTTTGAGATCGTTTCAGTATTTTTACAAGTGTTCTAAATTTATTTCAAATAAATATTTTACGGCTGATTTCATAATGCCTGTTGTCCTCAGTAGACTGCCATTGTTGGCGTTATAACATTCATCATGTCACGCACAAAGGTAATTTTCTTTATCCCATAATCATCCTCTCATTGCAAAATCTTGCGATGGAAATGTTGCGTTCAAACTTATAATCTCTTCAATACTTTGATCGTACAGGGCGGCATTGAGAAATGGGTAGGCAATGCATTCCTTGCACCGAGTAGCGTTTTATCATGAAAGCAAGGCCCGGTCAATTTCTGGAGTTTTGAGGAAATTTATATTTCGCGTATTATGCGCGTTAAATAACATTGAAAGTATGGTTTTTCAAATGATAAGGACAATGCAGACTTACACAAATATGCAAAATTAAAAATCTGACCACAAAATTTGAAGTCTTGAAAGCCATTTCTATTTTGTCAAAGAATCTCGACCCTGATAAGATTTTTTATTGATGAATTTATTCCGTACTATTGCATTGATTTCACATTCCGATCCGGACGTCGGATCAGTCCAGTACGATACCACGCACTATGAAATTCCAGTCAATTTTGTGTGTTTTCAGAAAGGAAGCGTACATATCCCATTCTCCATATAAATATAAACATTTGCGGAACTGCCGACAGTCGCAAATGAGCACGCTAATAGAAACATTTTATTCTTGCTAGATTTAGATACATAAAAAATCATTTCATCTTAATGCATATTTGATGAATTTTACATGCGTCAGCGACATGACCAAATCTCATTATATTTCGTTTTTCGCTGTCGTTCTGGGCACTGTCGTTTATGCAAATTAGGTGTAGAATCAATCCACGGGGTTAGAGGTCAAATTATGTCTGGTGATGCAAGACGTTTGCTAATGTTTTTATCAATTGCTGTAATTCGCAAGACGCTGGTGTGCCACGCTGACGTAGGGCGTTGATAGATAAGTCGGCGTCTTAAAGATAACAGATGTATGAAAACACTCGGAAAATAATAGCACAATATAGTGTGTATCATCTCTGGATCATGCTCGACAGAACTTCTGATTAGATACTTAGGCACTTGAGTGGAATTTATATTGGAAAATTTGTCGCAATAGACGTAGTCTTATATTGGTCCATCTCTATACAAAATTCCGGCTTCGTATCGCCTATATTCGTCCTTGCTATACAAGAGTGGTTGCTGATTGACTACTGATTGAGTTATTTAGCTCATGCAATATTTTTTTTAATCCCGTGATATGTCTTTGGAACGATGACAGATCATTTCATAACGAGACGACGAGTAATAACAATCCCGCCATTTAAAACACGGAACACGTGGATTTGAAAAATGGCAATGCAAATTTAATCTTGTTGTATGAAATTGCATTTCAGGGAAATTTTCCGAAAAGACGCTTATTATGTTCGATATACATCAGTACAGTGTATAATATTTCATGAGTTTTCCATTCTCGAAAATCCCAACTTTTTTCAATACAATGATAACATGTCACAAACATTCGCCGTATTCTGGTTCCATTTTATTTTTACTCGTAGATTTGAAAATAATAATTATGGAAATGTTGTTGTGTTTTTAATGTCGATGAACCTATTTGTTTTGTACTATATACATATCCTAATATTTGCAATCCGGCGATATCTTCATGTATTCTGTGTATTTGACCGTCCATTGTTTGTTTCTCCCAGGTGAAATCCTACAGAGAACTCTACCGGAAAGTGATTTCTGATAAACACGAAGACGTCATTGCAAAATACGGCGCCATCATCGCGCAAGGGATATTGGACGCCGGTGAGTGTTGGTTCTTTTCTGCGGTTAGCGGTTCTTGGGAAAAGTCACGATAATTGCTATCGGCCGTAGTAATGCAAAATGTTACATTGCTATATGTAAATTGTTAGCGATCATTTTCGGTCAATTATGCATTATATCATAGATGCAAAAATCACTTTACTCCGCCTTTAGATAAGGCAGTTAGTTGGCAATTTTATTGTCGAGAAATCACAATACAATCGACCTTTTTCAAGCACTGACTTTTAGGGTCTTTGAAATCACTTATTGTCTCTATGTTTCGCTGGGATTATTTGAGCATGGCGTTTTTAGGTAATGCCTCAATGAATAATTTGGCAAGACTGGAGTTTGATTTTAATGTGAATTATGGTTTTCACACAATCAATACAATCTTGTTACGCCCATGGAAACGAAGTTTAAAGAAAATTTGTTTTTTAATTGGATTTCTTACCAGCTCAATTTAAATTAATTTTCGTTTCCACCAAGAGCATTTTGGATAATTGGAGATTGTATTCTGCGAATACGTATTTTGGAATTGTCAAAAAGAGGAATGAAAATATTTGTAACCCAAGCCAAAATTACCAATGAAAGTAACTAATATGATATCAATTAATCTGTCTAAGGAAGTAGTTACGTTCCTGCTATCCAGCTACCTCTGCATATCTTTGTCTTATAAAAGCATATTACCCCTAGTGAGTGGTATGTGCCTTTAGATGCTTTGAATAAAACAGTAGAACAGTAAAACAGCAAAGTAATATATAATAAATAAATCATTTATTTTTAGGTGGACGCAACTTGACCCTTTCTCTGCAGTCCCGCACAGGCCACGTAAATATGTCATCCGTTGTCGGGATGTTGGTCTTCTGTCAGTTTTGGTTCTGGTTTCCACTCTCGCATTTTCTCTCGCTTACGTTCACACCGTCCTCGATCGTGGCACTGAATGCAGACTTGAAGGTTAGTGGAATTTTGTTTAACGAATTACGTTTGTGCTTGTTTTGACAAACCCACTGAAATTGATCTGATACATGATGCCATGAAATGTTGTGCCCTAGCACTGAGTTTGTTGCTAAGTTGACGATCATGCATTTATGCTTTTTATTCATAAAATGATTTACAAAGCCATATGCTCTTACAATTGTATTCGTTTCATTGTTGTGGAATGTCTGAATTTGTTTTAAGTAATGTTAATTGTTGCAGATGCCTAAGCTTAAGCTGATATCGCACGCAAAGCCGTCTGTGTACGCATACCCCGCACCACTGGAAGAAAAGAAAGGACGAGAGGTGGAAAAAGTTGCTGCCGCGGTACTTTCCATCACCGCTCGAAGTAAGGCGAAAGAAAAGAGAAAACGCGGATCGTCCTCTAGCGCCACCGCTTCTGTATCGACAACACCTGCACCACCTCTCACGCCACTGGTTTCAGCGGCTTCGTCAACGAATTTGAAGGAAGAGAAAATGGATGTGGTATGTTGGATATAACATGTCTTCGTGAAATTTTATGTTACTAGCATTTTCGGCTGTTGCAATTGTTACGTTGTAAATTATTTTTCTCAGTAGCTGAGATACTTTACCTTGTTTTATAGGACGATGAAAAGAAGGACGAAAAGACTGAGAAGGAAAAGGACAAGGGAGAGAAGAAAGAGAAAACTGCCAAGGAGGTAAGGCATCTTTATTTTTTTCATGATTTCGTGAAAGTCTATGGTGTGCAAGATGTTCTCTATTTTCGGTGCGCAATATCTTCTCTATTTAAACGGAATTTTCCATTCCGTATTAATGATTGATGCAAATTTAGGATTGATATAAAAATATCGTCAAATATTTTATCTGATGTTGCACCGATTCTTATTTCAGAACTGAATGGGTTGCGCTTATTATTGTCCTTTACTTTTTCAAACGAAATTTTGTTAATGAAATCTTTAATTATCGTTTCTAAGGGCGATGAAAAGGAAAAGAAAGAGCCGGAACCTGATTTCGAAACATTATCCAATCCATGTCGAGCTGTTCCTCAGCAATTAAAAGTTATATCATTGCCAGACAACAGTCGATATGAACCGTTGAAGCCGGTAGGTTGCGTAGTTTTAGAATATTAGTTAACTCTATGACCAAGTGTCCAAACCGGAATTTTTGTCGTTTTTGGGGAGGAATTTTGCTTTGTATTTATTGTAGTATTACGAATATTCCTTTTCATTCATGCACGCAATACTAAACTGTACAAAAGCGCGGATGCGAATTTGGAAAAAAAATATCTAAAGATCCGCGAGTTTGGATAAATAAAGGTGTTTTTATGAATAGAGAAGGGGGAATAATGAGTTTCAAAGCAAGCGAAGGGAATAATTTAACTAAAAAGGTTGGAAACTACTGCTTTATGCTTTTATCCAACTGTATACCGTAAACGAGCACAAGAGTTTGTTTGTTCACGGACATCAATACTATTTTTACTGATTTGATCGAACCGTGAAAGATGGACATGGATGTGATTAAGCTTGACCAGTTAGTTACAAATGGCCGTCAGCACTGTCTAAAATTGCCTATAAAGCATTATTACTTTTTCTTCTATTTCAGCTGACTCATGGAGGTATCATTATATTGAATGACAAGAAAAAGGATGAACCAGAAGAACTTGTCGAACCTGTGATAGGTGGGTGTTTTGAACTTGATACTTATTGGTCGAATTCAATCAAGTATTATATCATCAAACTTGCTCATTCCCGGCGTTGTAGTTTGTATACAGGCAGCTAGGTCGCCTTAACGATCGAAAAATTGCATTTTGATAATGTCTTTGTTCCATATTCGCCTGAATTATCTTGTTTTCATCTCTATTTGGATTTTTCAGCTGGAGGAGCAAAGAAAGAAGAAGAGGATGAAGGAGACGAACCAGAACCTCCAGAACCATTTGAATATACTGAATGAGGAAAAAATGACGTTATTTCTCAGTGTGCTGCTTGGTTAACATTGTCTGCTTGTAAATATTTTATTCACAAGTACAGTTTGATAATCTCAATATGAGCTCGATGTAGTTTATGTAAAATAGGAAATTTTCAACATCTCAATTTGCGTTTAAATAAAGGCAAAGATATGTACTCTTTGTCAATTTCTATATGGAACTTGAGCTTCGTGTTCATGCAGGATGTCTTCGTTTGGTAAAATTCTTTCATGAATGCCGTAGTGTGGAGTGAATTCCAGGCCAATAAGATGACTGATGCTCTCGTAATGACCATGATATGGTAAAGTTGATGTGTATGAATATTTTGACGAATGATTCGTCATCTGCTGTGTTCGGGTAATATTGGCTAAAAGTTATGACAGAATTTAGACGCGGTGTTACTAAGCAAGCAAAAATTAAAGAGTAATCCATGATTATAGTTCGATAATCTTCAACTCGAAAATGTTTGATGTTGCTTAGAGGTATTTTAATGGCGATGGGGCGTGGGGATTCTCCATAAGGAAATGTGCTTTTGCGACAATACTTCTGTATACAGTTAAGTGAAGCGACTGCAGAATTTGATAGTCGATGTTGCAATATTCGGTGGGCATAAATATGGAGTATGTTCCAAGAGAAACGCGTAGCGATTTGACCGTAGGAAAAATTGGGTACTCCCAGTCCCAGGTTAGTGGGTAGGCCGATTTCATTCCGATTTTCCTTATTTAAGTTCTATTACGAGTTCGGGGATTGTCTGTGTTAGCCAAGTGAATATACCCCCTGCCCATTAGCTTCAGTTAGGGGTGGACATTTCGAATCGAATAGTAAATTATTTGAATCGGTTCAGAGCAAAATTTCGAGTCGCCGCCATCTTGTTTTTTTATCCTTTCTGCTAATTGTCGAGGTAAATTTCTCAATTTTTTTTATTAAAGCCATATTTTTTCAGGGCAATTCTGACATATGACTCTTTTCTGTAAAGAGTTATTGATGAAAACGTGTTTTTTATTGTGCGTGAACGCTCAGCAAACTGTCTGAGTGATGTATTTTACGTTTCCAGTAATTTATGTGTCTTTAGAACCCAGTACAAGAAGAAAGTTACATATAATTATATCTCCCAACTATTCAAGATTTGATTCGAATAAAATATTCGATTCTGAAATCATCAGGTATTCGAAAATGCCCAGCTCCAGTCCCTCTACACAACTTGATGTATAGTAGGCAAACAAAATTAGTTACCTCAATATTTGTACACACACTTCTGGAACGCCAAATATTGTACCTTTGACTCCCAGACTGCGTTTGTTGTTTGAGACAGCGGTAGGCTAAGTAATCTCCATGGTGGTAGATTTATTGAAATAATAACTAACGATTTGAATCCGGAAATATCTTGATTACTGAAAATTTCAATGTAAAGATTTGTTATTCTAGACTAGAGGTTTCAATCTGGCTGCACATGCGTCACAAATGTCATCCGTGTAGCCAAAACAACTCAGCGAAGTGCATAACGTGAATTATGCAATTCGTGAAGTTACGAAACAACGGACCCTTCTGAAAATTCATGATGTGTCGTATCATTGTGAAAATTTGCGTTGTGTCGAATCCTGGTCAACTATCGCACTCGTGCGATGTATTTTATTGTGTGCTCATGAAACCATGCGTTTGAAACCATAGAAAGTCAAGTCGTTATTTACAACATTACTAAAGGAAATTTGCCTTCGTTACAAGAGGATCCAGCGGTCAAAACAACTACCGATGGCAATGAAACTGTAATCATGCATTTGGAAGACAATATGAACAAATGTCTGGAATATGAAACCGATCAAAGACCGGAAATATGTTACATAAAAGATGCATTGAGGAAGAAATTTGCAGATGTGAGCAATGCTATCGGAAGGATCGTGAATGAACTGAAACCGGCATGACCCGAAGAAAAGAGCAGCGAGTGAACGGGTGAAGCTTACAGAACGATGCGTCGAACTTTTCGTTCCAAAGCTTTTAGTTTTGATCGAGACCAATCCAAACTGAATGTCCCAGAAGCATATAAAACTGCTTTTTCAACAGATGTAAATGCCTGTAAAAAAGGTTCAACATGAAATATGATACTTATATTTCTTACTTATGTACACTAATTTTTTAGGAAAAGAAGATTTTTTTGATCATGGGACTAATTACTTTTTGAAATATTTTGAATATTATATAATATCTGCAATACATATAGTTGTTTATAGCGGGAGTGTGCGTGTGCACTTCCAACGTGTATCACAAATGTCTCTGCATGCAAGTTCTGCATGCTCTGCATAATAATTGATATTGATAAGCTTACAACAAAGTTAAAACCCGCTAGTCTAATGTCGTGGATAAAGGGAAAAGACTCGCAATTTCCATGGAATAAATGGAAACATGGAACAAAATTGCCTTCTATAGAAACTATAGTTTGGCAAGCTTCATGACGTCGCATTGGCGTAATCATATGGGGGTTAGGAATATCATTTCCAAAAATGGTTATGTCACGCCCACAAGAAGTACTTGTGGTACTGAACTTCACACTAGAACCGGGTCGGTCATTGGTGAAGCTTGGTCTTTTATTCTCGAAAAATGAATGTGTACATATAGAATAGTCCTATGGCTTACAAATCAAAATGGCAGATGGCGCAAAAAAGATTAGGGGCAGAAAGAAAACTGCTGAATATATCAGCTTGGACGGTGCTTCAATATTGAAACTTGGGCCAAGCATATATAATTTTACAACGTGAAGATGCAAGTGCACTATTTTACTTTATTTGATGTAAAATAAAACGCAGGTTTCTGACCGGAATGAAACTGAAGGCAATCGTTTTAGTCACGTGTTTTCTCGGTTTCAAATTTACATTCCAAACAAGCCATCTGCAATAATCCCAAGCTGATGATACAGGTAATAATCATCACATAATATAGGAATATCGCGGTAGCTAACATATATACTAGATATGACCAACAATATAAATATAGCGCAAATTTTTTTACGCACAAACGGAATAGTACTCAATGCACAAAGTCATTAATCCTAAGATAGATAGATATATTAGGTGACATATATACACACTAAACGAGATTTGATCGTGTGAATTGAAGCGGCATCCATCACGGCTGAATCCACCGTGTTTGCCCATTGAATCTGTCTGTCCCCGATTACATAAATTTCAAACGATAGAAGGTCGCAGATCCTAAACTAAATTACTTCAATGCGATGAAATACGACAGTGATGAAAGTATTCGGTACAAGGTAACTTAATGGTATTCAATACATGAAAACGGTTATTCTAAATGACTTTCATCAAATTCATTATCTGGGTTGATTATCAATATATATAAGTAACAGCGATTTGTTGTTGTTACGTGGCATTAGATTATTCCACGGCATTAAATAAAAGTTCAGAATGCATAAGCAATTGAAAGGGGTTTCAGCTGACATATAAAAATGGGTTCATTGAAGCCGGGTCGCTCGACAAATCGCATTTTTGGAAAAGATTCGTTTTTCGCGACATTATATTTATAATTACTGTTTAATTATTATTTCAAACGACATCGAAAGAACTTATGTCTATGCACGAGACTGTATCTTAGAAATACTCCTTACCAGCGATTGACCACGCTGGTGGAATTTTATGATATATATATATGTATATATGATTTCTTCAGGCTAAAACTAGATGAAATATTTTTTAATATTACGCTGACTAAAATATTCCTCCCATTAACACATGTACACATGTTATGCGTTTCATACTACATCAGCGGCTCAAACCTTTTTCAGTGTAATAGATTCTTGTAATGATATACATAAACGTTTTGCACCGGTGGATTCGGCAATGTACTTTTCAACAATAAACCAAGCGTTTTATTGAAGCACGTGTATACCGCCTTCAATTACAATATATGCCTAATCAGATATATTTCGCATGGGCATAGAAAATATATATACTGACAAACAAACACCAACATTTCATTTAACTCGGACAACTTGAATAATTTTTGCGACGAATGAAACCATTCTTTTGTGCGCGTAAAATTGTGAGTTTTATTCTGTAGCCTGGTTTATGAAGTTGTTTATGGTTTTTCATCTTATATAAACTATACCAAAGCGAGTATTTTACTAATGCTGATTCGCGAGTTCAAGTGCGAGTTTTCGCTGAAATTATTTATGTATATGACAAATATATATATGAATCAACCTGGAGTATTAAACTAGTTCATGTTTTTGAAGTTTTGCATTTCAATATAATAGTTTTATGACCTCGTATAACTTGCGTATTCAACAATATGCCATACGCCAGAGGCATTTTTAGCAAATTACAACAAGATTTCTATAATATCGGCACACCCGGGGCGTTTTATCTGTAAACCTAAACGTTCTTTCACGACACCCGAGAATATTGCTCGATTATCATTCATAACATAAAATATATTCTTATTATCTTCATTCGTCGAGAGCGCAACGTGAAATCCGTACGTTGTCAGGTAAGTGGGTGTTTCTTCCACTTTTTCATTTTTCAGGGTTATGATATGGTAGGTTGTCATCGTTTAAACTGTGTTATTGTGTTAATATTGAAGTACTGCATATAGGGAAATATATGCTTATGCATCTGCTCTCTGCGTTTGATTGCCATTTGATCTAAAACGACCAAAAGGAAACCTTACTCTAACGTCACCTAGAATATTACGCACATGGATGATTAAAATATGAATTGGTTTCATAGTCAAACCGAACATTTTTCCGAATCGATTCGAATATTTTTCCTACTATTAATAGTTTTACTTTTTAGAGGCAGTTCTTTTTACACAAAAGTCACAGAACAATTCATTTACACAGAACAATTCATTCTAGTTGATCGGCTTTTGCATGCATTTTATGGAATCAAATTTTGCCGATGTTATTTGAACAATGATCTATCAAAAATAAAATTGGTGTAGCGATAACCCTTTTATTAAAAATAACGATTCGTTGCGATGAGAATTACAAAATGTATAATTCAACGTTCATTCGCATTTGAATCACTTGAACATCTGGATTTGTTAAGATCGAAAAAGTTTTATTTTTGGTTGAAGTTGGCAAAAAAATATTGCCCTCCGGCTCGTTTTAGAAGTTTGTTAATTAACGTCAAATCGCTTTACACCCTCAATTAAATTTGAGTGATTGGTGCAATAATTTTGACCCGCTCTGAGCAATAAAGTATTATACTGCATCTCCATAGAATGTTTCTTAACGTCTTTATGGTTGAGAATTCTGACAATTGACGAAATGGATTTAATTGCTATTTTACGACTTTGACACTCCGTTTTTCTTTTCACAGCAAACTAATTTCGCCATGTATTCTTCTCCAATCAAGTCAGGCGTAACGCAGCAGCGTGTCGTCACACAGTCGTATTCATCGTCGTCTGGAAGTCCTGCAGGAGGATATTCTTCATCAACTCGTGTTTCTGGTTACGGAACTAACCCGGGATTTACATCTTCTCGTTACTCAGACTTTGGATTTGCACCCACGGTATGTTAAAATTCTTGCTATATAATTGATCTGTTTTGTTGATTCTATTTTATCTAATTCATTATTCCTTACTTTGAAATTATGTACCATACAACATACCGCACTGTTTTTATGAGGCTTTTTTGAGTAAGGTCTAATGGTGTGAATAAATAATAAAAATCACTTCATGTCATTTACTGTAATAATTCATCAGTTTTCTTATATATCAATAATCTCAAAACGTTATTTTATCATCAAAACTTTATTACATAATATATGTGACTAGTATTGCTTAACATATCACTCTCCGCTGATACGAATGAAAGATGAATTTGGTACTAGGTAGTCTATGTGCAATAACAAGCATAATTACCCCCATTCATCACTAACTTATAGCATGAAATTTCACTATTCTGGGCCTTTTCACGAAGAAACCAGCATGCTGGTAGATGTTTTCACTTTTGCAACAATTTACAAAATCCAATTCTCTTTCTCAGATGTCGTCATCCTACTATTCTGCTTATGATGGAGGATATGGTGGAGGAGGAACTTACATCAGTGAGAAAGATCTTCAAGAACTTGGAGGAGAAGGAGGAGCAGAATTTCGAAGCATGAGATCAGGAGAAAAGAAAGAACTCAAGGTTTGTAAACGCCTTCATCATCAAACATAGGATGGTTAATACTTTATGAACTTTTTGTCTGACATAAATTAATTTCAACATATTTCAAATATAATATTATCTTGCTAGATTCTATAAATTGGTAGCTTATGGTAATTTAACTGATACATTCCACCATTTGTCAGATTCGAAAATATTTTCATCGAGTGCCTCAAAATCACCCAAGACTTTATTTGTTCTTTTTCTAACCAGTTCGGATATAATTTTTCACAAAAAACTTATTTTACACAGTCTCTGAACAACCGTTTTGCTTCCTACATTGAGCGAGTGAGATATCTGGAGCAACAAAACAAACTTCTGGATGCTCAACTTCGACAAATGTCTGTGAAGTATGATTCACAACTTGATGATTTGTACAATGCTGAAGTGAGGAGATTGAAGGGACTTTTGGATGCTTTGAACGGTGATCGCAAAATGATTGAAGCCGAAGTTGAACACATGCAAACTGATGTCGGTGACTTGAAACGAGAGTATGTTCATGTTATCATTTCAAGCATGTCATAAAATTCTGTCATAAATTATGTTTTTTCAATATAAATTTCGACATATTTTGAAGTTTAAAAGGTTTAGATCAATTTCAAAAGGTTTAGATCAAGAGACTTTTGTAAATTGAACTAAATGTGATTGGAAACATTATTTTTATACAATTAGTAATATCTCTACATATACGATAACAAATTCTTTAGAAGGTTTTGTTATGACAACAAAGCATACCATAATAGATTGAACCTTGAAAATGAAAAGTTTGTAATGTGGAAAGAGTTTTGAAACGAAGTACCACGCCCTATGTGTAAGCGGATTCACTGTTAATATTTACGCACATTGACACACACACGTCTGCCGTGCCCTTAGGCGTAAGATACGCCGGTCGTTAGGATTATGTTCCACGGCAACAAACGCCGCAACGCATCTATATATGGATATAGAAAAGCTAACTGAGATGTTCATGAACCAAGCAACTCATTTCTCAACCATTTATCATACGCCTGAAGCAAACTATGTTCAATTTTATTATTTGTTTGTAGTGAGGCGAAGATAAAATGTTTGTAAGGAAAACTCATATCAACATATCAACAAATTTAACATTACGCCAAATGCAACACTGCCATAGTACGCCAAATGCAACACTATCTGAGCAACATTGGGCATATGTTGGTCATGCATACTTTTAATTGAGTTAGATTGGCTAAATATACCATAAAGAATTTTCATATGTTAGACACAAAAAATAATACTTTTATTTCGTTTAATAAAATAAACCTTATTTTTTTTAGATACGAAAATGCAATTCAGGATCGTGAAGAATTGGAGCGTGAATTGGCAAATCTCAGAAATAATGTTGATGAGTGTACAGTCACCCGAGTCGATCTCGAAAGAAAACTTGTTTCACTCCGAGAAGAACTCGACTTCGAGAATCTTGCTCACATCGAGGTATAATTATATTCTCATCTTGTTTTCTTTCGATCTTTAACAATGAACATGCCTTGTGTAATTTTACTAGTGCAAGGTGATCAAGCATTTTCATACTTTCTAATAAGCTGATTGTCAAGTGGTTGAAATCGCCACCATTCATACATTATGTGTAGCACTCACATTCATGCAATATTACACAGATTATCAACGAACTCAAATCTCAACTTGTCACCGACCATGTCCGAGTGCAAATGGACACCCATGGTCCTGATCTCAGCGATCTTCTCCGAGACATCCGAGCTCAATACGATCTTGCAGCCAAGAAAAACAAGGAAGAAGCCGAGAACTGGTACAGCAGCAAGGTAATTAGATTTTTTTATTAAATTAGTTACAGCTGTTACCACAATATTAAATATTATTGAAGGTACATGATTATATTTAGTGGTGAGGTTTCATTCATCGACATAATGATATTCGATGACTTTTCATTTAAGCTCAATGATCTCAACACCCAAGTATCCGGCGATGCCAACAGACTCAAGGAATCGCAATCTGAACTCAGCGAATACAGAAACAGAGTCAGCGGCCATACCGCACAAATCGAATCCCTCCGATCTAACGTAAGTTTATATCAGTATATGTAACATAATTATACCTGATCTATATTGTGAGAAGTGCAGAAATCTTTTCATCATGAAACCATTGCTAAGCAATCATAGTTATCTGGATCTTTACGATCGTTATTTTATTCGTGTATGGAATGTTTTACCAGCTATACAGGCAATGAAATTTGTGAAATAACAGTCACATGTTTATCTCATGAGGCTTCGTTATCTTTTCAACCAACTTGCAATACTATTCTGTTACAGCGTTACGCAACATTGTATTTGGTGGCTTTTTGTTAAAGATATCTTTATTACATAATTCAGAAAGACTATCTTGAACGCCAACTCGCCGATGTGGAGGATCGGTTCAACCGTGATATCGGAGGATATCAAGATCAAATCACCGATCTTCAAGCCCAACTCGACAAGATTAAGTCAGAGATGTCGGACAGATTGAGGGAATACCAAGAACTTCTTTCGGTCAAACTTGGTGAGTATTAACAAAGATTTAACAGAAGACTCAAAAAACACATGTTAATCATATTGTGCACCTCATTATCACGCAAATACGAGGGATATGGTACGAGATTATGCATGACACAAGTATGTATTATGGTTAACATGTAACATTATGGAATCTATAGGTTATTTATTTATCTATTTTTTTGGGGGGGTGGTCTCCATGTGCTTCTTCTGACTCCTTATTTGAAACATTAGACTTTGTGTAATATACCTTTTCATCGAATGTCATTTTTTCTCAGGTCTCGATTTTGAGATCAGCACATACCAAAAACTGCTGGAAGGAGAAGAATGGAGACTTCAAGCTGTACCGTCCCGTCTCGCGACTGGAGAACAAATGTCACTACGAAGGGTGGTTGAGGAATATGAGTCGGCGTACAAAAGCGTAAGTTTTTCGTGAAGTCATTAGATTAGATCAACACAGATTGGTAGGCCTAATTCTTGGCACCGAACGCTGGTTACTGTAATTTCACGTTAGGTTTGAACACGTGAGCATAAGAGGAGGCTCTAGAGTAGGGTAGAAGGATATTTGGGGTGAATGCCAGTATCACAAAAACGACTTTTCGTATGCACGGCAAATGGTAGTGTATATATTCAAGCCACGGCCGATCACTGTTCGAATAGGCCGTTTACATAGTGCTGCACTTGTACACACCCACAGACGATAAAATTTACATCTTTTGCGAAATGGCCAAATGTTTGAATCAAAACTCTCTCAGTGCACCACTGGTTGTTAAAACATTTCCATCTGTCATTTCCCACTATAAATTAAAAGACAGACACTCTCATTATCTTTTGCAAATCATATTCATTTTCAGGCTCATTCTGATTCTCGCCAACGGAAAATGTCAGATTCAGACTAGATCAACAACTGACTGCACACGTCACTCATAAAAAGGAAATAATTATTGTATTGTCAGCTTCATTGTATATTTTAAGGCTACATACTTGCACTAATGTTACTTTAAATTTTAAAAATTATCTTTATATGTCTTAATTTGGGACAATGCACTATCCTTGCACTTATTAGCAAAATTTGTCCAACATCTGGTCGATTGCTCTGTACAAAAGGGTTTTGGTGATAAATGTTCTTCTTGCTTTGAATTTTATGTACGTAAATTGTTCGGGTGGCGTAAAATAAATGTGTGCAGTCAACTTGTGTGTTTTGAATTTGTATGTATATAGGCAATTTAGAATAATAACTTTTTTAGTTTAATGTATTGTAGATTGTGATTTAACGGAATACAAAATGCCGAGACGTTGCAAAATTATATATATTCAATCAATAATTAGAAAATGAGATCGCGTGGAAGACGTGCGAAGAAACAGGAGAAAAAAATTGAAAATATATAGAACCGAAGTCAAGTGATACTATACCACCAAATTTCGTTTGTTAACATTCATTCGCAGTAATCGGTCGGATGAATAACCTATACAACGGATCAGATATTTAGAGTTTGCAAAACGGGTCACAAAATAACGAGCTGCATTGAAGCCAGCGACGAAGATATGAAATAATATGGTGATGTAATGGCGTAATAATAATGATGTAATAGCAAACCCCTACATCTTTCGCTATTAAAAAATTCAAAACGATTGGTATGATAATTAGTGAGAAAGTCCCAACCTTCCGAACATGAATCAAAACAACAATTATACAAAACGCTCTTCTGTTCACTAAAATACTTGATTGATTTGCATTCAACCCTAAATTAGTGCAGTTTAACGGACTTTACCTATTACCAATACCTATTACCAATGCAGAGGACAAGATGATTATAAAAATACTTCACAACATCAATTTTGTCTTCTTGGTGGTCATCTTACATTTTTCTGCAGCAGTCGCTGCATTACGATATTTATTTAGATAACTGCAAGATTTAAAAGTTTGCGCTTTACTTTCAAAAACGTGAAAACATAAGAACTTGAACGGGAGTTGTTGTAAAATTCCAGGGAATTTATTTTGGAGCAAAGATTGGTTGGCGCTGATGTAAATCATGTTTTAAATCACAGCTTTTTCAGTCGAAATTGATCGATAGGAAGTCAAAAAAATCAATGGAGGTAATACACATCTGTTTTTATTATTTATAATATTCAATTAAATTTTGATAAAAGACGTGACAAAACTTTGACACGCATTCACATGGTAAACATTAAAAACTCTTGTAAATGTGTTGAAAACATAACGCACACATTATTGTGAATTGATTAAGTTTGTTTCTGATTCGAACATGATACGAAAATGCATACCAAACTATATCAGTCGAAGATGAAATCTTAGATACGATTGGCAACTCTTTGTTTTCTACCAGTTGTTTTGAACAAAAAAAAAAATTATTGAGTGCGTCAAAATTTGCCTACATCAAACAATCGATAATTCCCAAAAGTTCAGTTCTTCATTAGCTAGACATGAAAGTTATGAAGAGAGACAGAAAATAAACTGTTTTTAATGAATATAAAGATCTTGATGACGCGTTGCAATTGTGTTCGAAGCAACATGTTTCATTGCAGGACCTGAAATAAATTATTTAAAGGCCTTTTTGGAATAATAACAATAATTTTTCAAATTTTTTATACTTCAACAATCAATTATGCGAAAGAACACACGGAGTCTTAATGAATTTGCACTTTTACTGGAGAAAATATATATCGGTGTAAAACGTTACATTTCGAGACATTTCAAGTCCTGTCATCTGGGATCACTTGTGGTAGGAATAAGGGCGCCATAACTTCATCCCACATTTAAATACAACAGGAAAAATAAATATATATCCTTCTTGAGTCGAGTTAGATATTGACTATATGGCATATTCCAGTGGTTCTCAACCTTTTTTAGTTTGCGGACCGGAAAAATTTCAAAACTAACCTCCAAATCAACCTAAAATATCAAAAAACTTCAAACATAATTAAACGATTGTAAATACTACAAAAGTTTGCAACTCAAAAGCAGACAATTCAATTCAATGAGAATTTTACTGCTGTTCTTTTGATATCGTGCGTGGAAGTTTTGTCAGTGAGAAGTAGGGCGTTGACTTCCAAACGGTTCATAACGATAAGTAATTTAATTTCGGCAGTAATTTAATGGATATGTCACTGAGCTCAGGATATTCTTTCCAAAACGATATCTAAAACTATGACAATGGCATCCAGCCGTTCAGGGCTTGAATACGCCTCTGACCAAGTTTGGTTTATGCATCAATGAGAGTTGAAACTCTCAAAATAAATGGGCAGGTCATTAATGCGTTGCATTTTGCAATTGAGATATAATAAGAGAATATATTAACGGAACGACAGGAAGGTTGAAGCGTATCAATCAACTTGTGTATACCTCATTAGTTAATTATATGATACCATGCTTGGTGAAGTTGGTGCTTCGTCTGAGCGACCGATCACCAGGCTTGTCCATGGGACAGATTTTTTTGTCCCATTCCCATCCCATCCCATAGCAATTATGCCTGTCCCATCCCATGGGATTCCCATTGGAATAAAAGTAAATAAAAATTGTTAAATTTAGGTTTAGCGTCCACTAAACAATAAACATGACTACATGTACGAATAGACATGCAAAACAACAAAATTTACGGACTTTGTTAACTTTATACTTATAACTAGAACCTCCTGAAGTATGCGCATCAAGGTGGCCCACAACCTAAACTCGGGTTGTGTACCAGGTTAGGGCTGTGTCCATCAGCCCCTTCACGAAGTATATTGTTAATGCTGAATATATTTGGCTTTTTATAACTAACAAGAGAGCTATGCTCAAATATATGGAAACGAAGTTCATAACGAAATGTTTTACCATCATTTCCCTGAAAATCATACGGTTTTCGTGCCCACGAGCCCCATGGTATATACAAATGTGTTCTGTCCCATCCCATGGGAATCCCATTCCCATGGACAAGCCTTCCGATCACCATTCGTATACACTATATTAACTATATTAATGTATTGCTTAACTCGTGACAATCTTACGTGAGTTCTTCGCCAATGATATCATGAATGTCGATATTTAACAATCTCGCCACGGTGTTTGGCCTCTGGCAATACATTCCACATGATGATGTGAGATCACAATGGTATATCATTCCAGAAGCTGAGAAAGATTATGGTACAAGTTAAAATAGTCAAAATTACGAATGATCAATGCTCACACGTTTCCGTAAACTTTATTGCAAATGTTTTCACAGTTCCAAACACTAACATCCTCCAGGTATTAAACATATTGTTATTAGATAAATTTTAAAAAATTCTTTCTTTCACTGACCTTTCTTCCATCCTAAATCGGTCCTGTGCAAACTGCCTGAAAATCCGAGAGTCAAGCACCCTGGTGGCTCCAAAGTTGCACAAATATAACTCTGTGGAGCGAGTTCGACTTTGCTATCTTCATATTGAATATTATATCCGTATTTACACAATAGGCTTTCAGCATCTCTGACATACAACGACATAACTAAAATAAGAATCATCGAATTCAAATAACTATTTTTTGCCATCTCTGCGGGATTCGACGACGCTGGCAGGACCACCTATATTCGCTGTTTATAAAAATACCAGGTATAAATTCGCTGCCTGTTTCCTCAGTCGTGTCCGACACCTCCTTGAAAGCAAACATTTCCTTTGTTTTTCTGTAAATGAGGTCTATTCTTCGAGAGATCTTGGACAATGAAAGTTAGGTATTCTCGCAATATTGTTCCGAGACTAGGGTCGATCAAGCATGATCACTGAATGGGGAATGACGAAGTGCATTTGCTGATTTCGAGACATTTTAATATATATGTATTTATAGACTTTTCATATACCTTGCGGATTTTATTCTTCGCTGCTTCAAAGTCTGAAGCAATATTATTTAGAATTTTGCGTTGGATTAACTCGAAAATTCAATTCTTTCCGTCTCGAACAGCGTTATATGCACAGCAAGCTTTGCATGTCAGTTTTCCATTTGGAGGACCAACTAAAACATTCAGATGACCCGTCCGGGCACTATCAACATTCTAGCTTGCTAAATGGGATCAATTACAATTACAGTATACGAGATAAAATATTGCGCCTATTCGTTTTCTAATGTCTGAATGTTGTTTACACTAGCATAGCCCACGCCTGATTGGGCATAGTGATCATAAGATACTCACTCTGCGCTGCTTCGTGTAAACTTGCTAGGCAGCTGCAGCATTCTATCTGCGAAAATGTCGGCGTCGTCGGTAGCAATCAGACGAACTGGAATCGCAATTCGGCCAAAATTGACTGCAAAAACTTATGTAAGTTAGTTTATATTTTCCATATTCAATATTTTACAAAGTTAAAATAACTATACAGATATGTAAAAGTTGTATCTGCGGTATCGTAATTCAGTAATTAGGCAGCAGTACCGTGTACTAGGCCAAATAATCTCACAGTCTCGTGTTGTCAACTATCTATGTTTCATTGGTATTAATACAGATTCCCTAATCAAAACTTGCTGTTGAATACTTCAATAAAATACAATTAAAATTAGCAGTTACCGTACAAAGATTGTCATGAAAAATGTTGCAATTCATTTCAACAATGGAGAGCAATACAATTTTATTTTAAATCATTTTACATTACATTTTAATGAAGGACTGAATTAGGGAGTGGTTTGATTTCAATGAGATGGTCAAGTAAAGGTTTGGTTGCAGTAAAATAGTATCCCTTACTGCTTCATTATGATTTTCTATTCCAAGCAATTGCTTGCCCTTTCTCTATATTTCAGAATAAAATATCTTTACTCCATTCTACTGTTTATTGTGATGTCATGTAATTCATAATTATTTATCGATAACACAGTCAACAGCCTACCATGAAGCACACAAAAAAAGTTTGGACTGTCGGGAAGAATTTTGGGCTGAAGCAGCGGAGGATTTAACATGGTTCAAGAAATGGAACAAAGTTATCGATCATACAAATCCTCCATTCACCAAATGGTAGCACATGAGACATTTTGTTCATACTGTTTTTGCTAAATTTTTTTTATATAGGCCTACTGGATTCTTAATCAAAATTATATGAAAAATATTTATATCCGTTGATATACCTAGATGAATATTCCTCAAATTTAAAAACTTGCAATTGATTCATTCGTTTCAGCGTTCTGGTGCACCATGCTAAGCGTTATTGCCCCACCTAGCACAACTGTCTATATAAAGGACCATATTATACATATTTAATCTAATGTTTTTTGTTTTATATTTGTCAAAAAGGGTGCATGCCGCACATTTGTGTTTTAGGCCAGTACGGTCTTGTGCATGCATCCCGTCTTAAATAATATTAATTGTTCATTTATTTATTTATCACTATTACGAGACGAATAAACATACATACATACAATATCCTCGCTACTGTAACTACCTTGATTACCCTGCTTGGTTTCGCAGGTTCGAATCCTGTGGGGGATAATTATCTGCGAGTCGATTTCTGGACTCGGTTACGACTTCTTCCACTATCAAGACCATGCATCTGAAAAAATAACTGGCTAAATAAACCAATACCCGACATGGCCTGGTAACTCTATGAGAGGCTGTGGTGTGCCATATGATAAAGTCGTGTTATTGAGTTTCCTCTCCCCAAGATAAATATGTAAATCCTATTGTTGTAAATCTGCCCTTCTGACCATAAACATGTGATTAACTAGCATTATTTACTTGTAAGTTTGTCACAGTCAATATCCTGTATCTGAAATCTAGAATTTGAATGTCTGACTGAACATCTATTAATTAAGGGAAAAATGGAATATAAAGAAAATATATTTTCGGAGATTTCGTTTATTATGACTGGCTGTATTTTTACAGGTTTCTTGGAGGTGAAATCAATCATTGTTACAATGCAGTCGACAGGCATGTTGAAAAGGGTCGTGGATCACAACCAGCAATTATACATGACAGCCCAGTCACAAAATCTGTTTCCAAAATGACTTATTCTGAACTATTAGACCAGGTAGGTATTGCCCGCCTGCTGAATGTCAAATCATAGCAACATATATTCAAAGTTTTCTGTAATTGCGATGAGCCAATGAGTTCATGTGTGCATCATTTTGCTGAAACAGTGCTCCGTGTGTCTAATAATTTGACCCTCTCTTAAGTTTGTCATATCATGATATCATGAATGTTCAAGTCAAATTGTCAAACATTTTATGGTGATATTAGTTAGCATGTAGTGTCATCTAATTTTAAATGAACTTGTTGAGTGTGTATTTTGATTTTTGGTTCTTCGGGTTTATATATTTTGAGTTGCCCGCTCGGTTCAAATTATTTCAGCCCAGCCTAGAATATCAGTACTATTGTAATAATCTGTAACAGAATACAACTTCTTCAATTATATCATATGGACAATTGCCTTTTTAAATAGGATATTTCAATGCTATCATAATTGTTTTCTGTACTGACGACAGAAAATTACATTTCATTCTAGGTTTCACGTTTAGCAGGTGTTCTTTCAAAATTGGGGGTCAAGAAAGGAGACAGAGTTATGATCTATATGCCTATGATACCTCAGGTAAAAAAAACAGCTAATGCTTATTCTTTTCTCATTATTTTAACCAATGCTATTCAGGTGTTAAATTACTTTCCAGGCGATAATATCGATGATGGCTACAGTTCGATTAGGTGGAATTCATGTTGTTGTATTTGGAGGTTTTGCTGGAAAAGAATTATCAGTTCGAATAAACAGTTGCAAACCAAAGTATGATTCTGCATTTTTATTATAGCTAATTATTCAACGTTGAACACTAAACATAATTGACCCTCCTACGATTCTGAAATGAAATAACCAAACCTATTGCTTTTGAAATAGGATCTGGTCCAACAGTATATTGAAAGAAAATAAAAATCTATTTTGACTACAACATGAAATATTTCATTCTATTAAGAGTAATCATATGTGCCAATTACGGAATAGAACCAACACGCCTTGTCAGCTACAAACCCATGGTTGATCAAGCAATTGAAATGGCGGAACACAAACCATTGAAGACAATAGTATTTCAAAGACCTAATTTGGTAATGATTTTTTTGATTGGCTAATTCAATATAGTTTAACATTGATGATGTTATCAGAAAAACTTGATGGAAAAACATGTTTGATCGAACTTGAAAATGGAAGTATCCTATTACGCATTTATGTTGAATGTGTATTTTATAAGGGCGAGTTGTGTTAAGCTAGTGGTCTTCAATCACCTTCATGTATCTGCGATGATGAATCCACATGCATGATTCTGCTTTGTAACCTTTATCTGTAACTCTTCCTCTATTCCTGCGATATATCTAAACAACTCCGTGCGCTCACTTAGTCTTATCAACAATCTTTAATACAGTTTTTCGTGTTTATCAGGATCCGGTGACTTTGAATAATAATACCGATGTAGACTGGAATGAACAAATTTCAAGTGCTCGTCCTCACGATTGTGTACCGGTTGAGTCAAATCATCCGATGTATCTTCTATATACTTCTGGCACTACAGGTTATCAATTATAATTCTCTGCACGCACCATATATTTTTGATCTTAATAAGGAAGTGAAAGATATGCCACAAATCATAATATTACAAATGGAAGCATTATATATATATTTCCAGAACCTAAATTTCACTTGCTATCAGTGATGATATTCACAATTGCACCCAACTGCTTCACCCCGCATATCAAATCGGGTAGGCTATTTTGAACAAGAAAGATGCCAGAATTTCCTTGCTACTGGTATTGTACTTTGTACAAGATTGTTTGGAATTGGATCAATGATGAAAAGACATGTCACAGCATATTGCTAACCTAAAAAGTTGATCCCATATATAAATAATTATTCTCATTCTTATCCTTGTTTTACTTTGAAATTTAATGTAATTGATCTGGTATATGTTTCAGGCTTACCAAAGGCTGCAGTACGTCCAACAGCCGGACATTCTGTTGTTTTGAACTGGAGTATGCAAAATATTTATGGAGTTAAGCCTGGAGAAGTGAGTTTTCGTATTATCATTATTTGGTCATGTGTCTGAATTGGTAATTCTGTACGAAATTATTAGTTATGTTTAAGATTTATTTTTCAGCATTTATGATGTCTAAAAAATTCAATTGAAATGGTAGAGTAAAAACAGTAAACTTTTTAATGAGTATTACTGGGCTTCACTCATATTTTATCCAGAATAGACCAGGAAAATTAATTAACGATTTCCAGTGAGATATTTTAGTACTTCTGCATCCACTATTTGTGTTTCAGTGTTTCTCTACTTGAATAGGGATTACAAAATAAACAGGGATTTATCGAGTCATTTTTATTTATCTTGAACTGAAAATAAATTGGGCAATTATACTTTTTTATGGGTTGTGCTTGTGCATTTTGGAAATACGTTACGTTGTTGAAAATCAGAATTGAGAATATAATAGACAGTAATTCAAGAATCAAACTTCATTGTACATGATCTTCATTTAATAGTATTCTTTCGAAGAAAGTGTTCTTGATAATTCACATTACTAGGCATTCTGGGCTACTGCTGATATAGGATGGGTTGTTGGACATTCATATGTATGTCATGCACCTTTAGTACATGGAAACACGACTGTTATGTATGAGGTATATTCTTGGAAGCCTGTGGCATGATATTATGGGTGCAATTAATGCACTTTCAATTTGCTGATTTTGATTTAATTTCATTTTGTTCAAATTGTGTCTGTTGAATAAAAATTCCGAATAATTTTGATGAAAGAAAGTTGACAATCATATTAATAGCCGATAATAATTTGCATGTTGTAATTCTGTAATTACTTCAGATATTTTGGACAGCAGCTGATATCGGTTGGGCTGTTGGACATTCATATGCTTGTCATGGACCTTTACTGCACTGTAACACGACAGTAATTTATGAGGTACTCAAAAGGTGTTCATCGCCGCTTTTCAAGACAAGGTTTCGCGGTGATTTATTGTTATGAAAAATGATTCCAATTGTTTCTGAGCACTTCCAAATATTTCTAAATTATTTCAATTGTAAGCATTGCAGAGTGGCTCAAAAGCAATTTTTTTACTGAACTGAATTAACATTAAGACAGTTCAAAGATTTTGTTTCTGACAAAGTTTTTAATTGACTTTCAAAATGTCATTTTTTGGAGTTTTGTGCTTTTGTGCTGCTGTAAGTCGATATGCAATGTTTACTTAAATTTAAAGTTTCTACACTTATTCAGGGAAAACCTGTGGGAACACCGGATGCATCATCATTTTTTAGAATCATCAATGATCATAAAGTTTCATGCTTATTCACTGCACCTACAGCATTACGAGTCATCAAGCGAGAAGATCCCAAAGCTACAGCAAGTAGTAAATATGATATGTCAAGGTGACCTAATGAACAGAAAATGTTGTATGGTATTATGGTATTACCCATGCAACTTAAGAACATATTAGCACTTTGCATTGCAGCTTCTGCTTGTTCAAACTGGGTTTTTAGTGAACACAATTTTAATTCGGAAAACTAATTATTTGAGTAAGAAACTGTCGATTGACATATTTTAATTTGGTTCTTTTATTCAATTTTTTTACGCTAAAGAAATATGACTGTGTGGTACCCTCTCTAATTATGGCCCTCATCACAGTTCTTCCAACAATCTAAAGTGATTCATCTTCAGTGGTGGGTTAATTTGAACCATTCCTATTACTTATCGATCTTGATCGGTAAGTATGTTGAGTAGGTATTTGTCTGTTTGTATGTTAGATGCACGCGATATCTCACGAAAGCGAGGTTGAATCTGCTCCAAATTTTGCATGTGCATTCATCATATCTCGGACCAGAAGACTATTGATTTTGGATGAATTATGTCGTATAATTAGCGAGTTATTGATTAATTAGTGATTGGACACGCGGTGTCCCTATAGAGTCATGAATCGAAACCGCAGTTTCGATCGATAAGTCTTCGGTCTCCGACCGATATTCTCATATTATTTCTTTCAGAATTTCACAATGTTAATTTTTTCCAGTTTGCGAACACTCTTTGTCGCTGGAGAACACTGTGACATTGATACAGCACAGTGGGCAATGAAAGCATTCAAATCACCTGTTCTTGATCATTGGTGGCAAACAGAAACTGGCCATCCTATCACAGCTTCTTGTGTTGGCCTTGGAAATTCCCTCGAACCACCTTCAGGAAGTACAGGAGTCCCTGTGCCAGGGTGGGATGGTAGGTAGAATGTCTTTTAAAGTTTCCTTGTTTCAATGGAAGTTTGGAAGCTAATTTAGAGGCCGATTTATGGTTTTTAAAATTTTTACCTGATCCATTATAAAACCTAATCACAATATAGTCCCAAATTCGATGCTTTCATTGTGTTTTAGGAGCCATTCTTGACTGGTTTCTACACTGTAAGGTTGCCCTTCCTCTCCACTGTTATCTAGCATGAATAGGAATATCTGCTATATACCAACTTATTATTGTTGTCGTTGCAATTTCAGTTCAGGTCGTTGATGAAGATGGAGTGCCGGTTGAACCTGGTCAACTTGGAAATATTGTTGTTCGACTTCCCCTCAATCTGGGTACATTTCAAACTATTTGGGAAGATGATGACAGTTATGTTGATACTTATTTCAAAAAATATCCTGTTAGTTCATTTATTGTGCTATATTTGTCAGTGACTTGTGCAATTTTCAACTTTCAACATTTTAATAGACATTGTCTTCAACTGAGTAATCACAATCCACAATTTTTCATTAAAAGGATTGCATTCTGGAAATGTCTAAAAAATCCATTAACACCGCTGTCATTTTGTTTGAAACAGAATAAAATTGTACCTGGGCACATTGTGTACACTGTACATAAATATCTATGAAATTGAATCAAATTTTTCACTTTTTTCACCAGGGATATTATGACACAATGGATGCCGGAGTTAAAGATGAGAAGGGATATGTGTCTGTGATGTCAAGAACTGATGATGTCATCAATGTCGCAGGACACAGGTTGTCATGTGGACACATAGAAGAGGTAAAAGTTTTATATCCCCATATCACCTTTTACTTTTGGGTGAGATTTGATCAGCTGTAGTTTGCCTTGTATTTAAGCATATTTATTTGCTTTATTCTACCCTGCCATAAATGACAAAAAAATTTTGATCCAGGGACGGCAGGAAAAAACCACAAATGATAAGAATCCATTTATTAATTTCTATATTTGTCTGTAGGCAATCTGTTCGCACAAGGATGTTGTTGAGGCGGCTGTAGTTGCAAAAGATGATGAAATAAAAGGTTCTACACCATTTGCATATATTATTTTGAAACCTGGTAAGAATTTTACCGTGAATTGAAAAATGGTACCATGATGAAAGTTAGTTATCATTGGTATCACAGATTACTTCTCTCCAGTTCAAATCCCATACCCCTCACCTCACCCAGGAGATGAAACTACCGTAATTGAGTTGCAATGCCAAACCAAAAGTCTTTCCAAATAATGATAGCTCTTTACATATTGATAGATAGGATAGGATACGATTTACATATTTATCCCGGGGAGAGGAAAGCCGATAAGACGGCTTATCCATATGGCGAACCACGGCCTCTCGTCCGGTTACCATTCCAAGTCGGGTATGGGATTAGTTATATTGTTTGTTTTCGGAAGCATAGACTTGGTGGTGGAGAAAGCCGTAACCGACCAGCGGTTACGTGAACCACCCAACGACGGCGAGGAGTCCAGCAATCCTCTCGCACATAACCATCCCTGCATGGGATTCCAACCTGCGAACCCATGCAGAGTAATTAGAGGTGCGGTGGCGAGCGTATTCCTACCGCTTAGCCCGTTAAGCCACACCACCGCGCCTGTCTGGCTGCTAGGGCTTGCAGCATTGTGTAGAATCATAGAATGCATTAAAATGTGGGCTTTCATGAACTGCAATATTTTGAGATGTATTGAATATATATCTTTTTAAACAACCACTTTCTACTGTAGGTTGTTCCGTTGAGAAGAATCAAATTTTTCAAGAAATTGTTCAACTTGTCAGACAACAAATTGGTCCTGTTGCTGCATTTAAAGAAGGAATTTTTGTCAATCGATTACCGAAAACGAGATCAGGAAAAACTCCAAGGAAGACGTTAGAATCACTTGTCAACAAAAAACCATACAAGGTAAGTTTTCTATGCACTTATGGTCGGTCAATGATCAACCAATGGTCATTGTTGAAAACTGCTTGTCTGAGGAAGTCTGACCTCGGTCAGACGAAACGTTACAGAAATACATTTGTGTTAGTGTGCAGCAGGACTCTTGAATTGCATAGTATAGTATTTTTATTCCTGCTACAGCATGCTTGCATTATATGCATATGGATCAACTAGCGCAAAGTCATTGAGGAAGGGTTGGGAGTTAATATTGCGTAACCTCTCTGATAGTGGAATACAACTTGCAATTTTTCTTGATTATAATTTTCTGAAACCAAATTGTTTCTGATACATGTATCTGAATTTGTTGTAAATGTTTTTCATTCTATCACTTGCAGTATGTGTTTATAATATGTATGCAAACGTCAATGGTCTGTATTTAGAGAAAATGAAATGATATTTCTTGATTCAAAGGTTTCACCGACAATTGAAGATGAAACTGTTTACCCAGAACTTGAACAGCTTTTGAAAAATGAAATGATGGAATCCTGAAATATTACCTGTTTCTATTATCTGCGTTGCAATATTCCAAGCATCAAGATGCAGATTTGTAGATGAGTGTGCAAACTTATTAACACCTATTTATGCTTTATTTGAGGACAATGAAGCTTTTTTGAGTTTGCTCAACAAATATTTTTTGATCATGGTTTTCAACTTCGCCAAAGTTATTGGTTTTTTCTCCTTCTGACATTGAATGTCAAAAATTGGAGTTTAAATGTTGGATTATTTCTAAATGGATATGCCACGCAATAAGGAAATATGTAATTTAAAAAGCCAAGGCGAATTTTAGTGTCTCAACTCTCAAGTTATTTGATCATGGTGGTTTCATGTCATGTTATACAATTAGCAAATGCGATAAGTTTTGTTTTAATATTGAGAATATTATTAATCATGCTTTTGTCACAATTGACAATATGCTTAATCTAATCATGCAGTTTTACTTATTTTGTCATATTTCATTTACATGATTTTACTGAATGAAATAACAGATTCATATAATTTTTCTGCCTTAAATTTGTGCCTTGAAGTGAGGGAAATTGGTTGATATTTAGGATTTTTGTCATAAAAATCTAATCCACGAGCTACTCATTTTGAAGTTTACTCTAACCATTTGTTGCTACCTTTTTATATCTATCTTGACCTGCTATTTATCCAATCTAACATATCAAAGCGAATCTAACAAAAAGCAATACACCTTGAAAGGTATTAGGTCTCAAGATATTGGGAAACTATTTATATGATGCATTTTACATGTTTTGTATCTAATTTGTGTGAAGTCGCAATTCTGGACAAAGACAATCAATTTCACTAAATTTATTTTTTTCAGTACAGAATTATATATGCGATATTGGTGTTTTGTTTCTTATAAATAAATCTAATTATATATTCCTGGGTTGTTTCGTGTGTCACTTTGTACAAGTCGCACTTCTGGCATTTGCAGTGGATGGTGCGCTGCTACAGAGTAGCGGTGTAAGAAGATCGCAACCTTTTGATCGGGAAAATTCCATCGATGTTTCAACAGTTCATTTTGATAGGTCGTTCGTTGTTGATGATATATCTAATACTGAAATCCTGTCATTGTGCTCACGCGCAGTTGACAATTCACCAGATAACGACCCAAAAGATCATCCGTTCTTAAAATCCCCAATTATTTCCTTGGTTTGAACAGTGATTAAGTAGAAATGAAAATGATGTATATATATAGCAATTTCACAGGACAAGTGGGATGAAATACTTACATGTGTAGGACAGTCAGAAAAAGTGTTAGCAAGAAAAATGTGGAAAATAAGACAACTCTGATACAAGCAGGACATGTGAGAGACATGTAAGATATCACGGTGTCTCTACCAAGTAGTTATTCAAAGTTCAATCAGGAAGGCACCAAATATGATTCGAGCTTCCTATAACAATTCTTGTGAATGCCGACCATAAATATTTTAATCGATCGAAATAATGAAATGGCACAAATTATTATTATATTATGCAAATACAACAAGTCTACGACACTCGGTATTCCTAGCCGGCTACCCAAGCGAGTACTTATCTAGCTCGACTTTGCTTCACTTTTGAGATCAGTTATGAACAGTTGTCACCAACGTGATCCTAGCCGTCGAATACGCTTCTTAATAGGCTATTAGAGGGTGGTCAAAACCCGGGCACATTCTGTGCGGCCCGCAGTACAATTTTAGCATACACTAAACCAGTGGTTCCCAACCGCGGGCCGGTGTCGGTCCGCGAAGCCCTTTTGCCGGTCGGCGAGAAATTTCGTTGTTTTTATGCCGTCTCAATCGCTTTACCGAAGACGTGGTTGCGTTGGGTTATTACGCATCGTGTTAAGGTGATAACGCACAGATAATATCGTAAAACCGTCATTCGATGACCGTAAAACGACGCTATTGCGGTGTACGTAAAAGGTGTAAATTTGGCATTGAAATACATTTTCAAACAGCAGCAGGGTTACAACCAACGACTAACATACCGTTACAACATAGGAGAATAAATTGTCTTGTGCAGAAAGGATCCTCTTCATTTCAATGTCGCACCATGAACTCGACATTTTCAAGCTTTTTTTTGGTAAAAATACACCGCAATTTCCAAGCGTGGGCCGTGTGACGAAACGCATATCTAAAGAAAAAACCAAAAGCAAGAAACAATGAATTGGTTTGTTACGTTTCATATATATTCTTCAAAAAAACGCCACCCATGTAACATAACAATTACGGTACTCTAGTTCGTTGATATATTTAAAGAAACTAAACTCACAGTATCTTGATCATTTTGGGGCTTTCCCGACTCCGGCCCGCAAGGCCTCCTCAGAAGTTTTTGCGGTATTTTAATTTTCATTTGATTTTAATTCTTCAAAGATCATTCAGCAGAAGAAATTATCAAAAATATCGCATAGGTGGAATTAATAGATAAGTAGATATTTTAGTTGGATTTTAAAACATTACAAAAAATTTGAAAACACTGAAAAAATAAACCCGTTAAAAACCGTAAAAATCTTGCAATAAGCACTGGAAACTCGTGACTCGTGCAAACAGTGAAAAACCGTCTAAAACTAGCAAAAAACATGACAAATCGCCAAAAAGGTACAACAGCATAGAAAAACTGCATAAAACATCCAAACTTTGCAAATATCATGCATAAACAATGAAAACCCGAAAAAAAAAATATAAATATATTTAAATGTTTAAAAACAGTCAAAAACAACGAAAAACCTTGCTTACACGTGCAAAAACAACTATAAACCCTGCCAAAACAGTGGAAACCATGCAAAACCCGTCATAACCGAAATATAAATACCATATGAGGTGACCATATTGAGGTTGTCCATGGCAGATAACAATTTCTTAGTTGAGCTCTGCGATAAAATATTCTTTGCATAAACCTAATACTCGGTGAAATTCGAACATGCCCTAATTTACTGATCATTTATGTACACGAAATCCAGGACTATTTTTACTGAAATAAAGCCAGACATTATCAAGCTGGTGGCATTTCACTAGACTCCTCCTTGGAGCGCTGATGGCGATTTCGGCAATTGGGGGGCGCTGGCTGTTGAACTGGGCGATTAGGGGGCGCTGACATCAATACGGGAACTTGAACGGGAAATATGATATTTTATGCCATTTACTCCTATGTTTTGGTCCAAACTAGTTTGCTTCTGATTTCGGTGTTGGAAATTTCTCGCTCAACGTAGAAAATAGGTATTATGACTTTTTTTTAAATCCGTATTGTTTCACAATAAATCAATAATACATAGCGCATACAGCATACGCTTCATCCACCGTGCTTTCAGCTCAGCTGTGTTTATGATTACTTTGGGATACTGTAGCGAATGTGCATTGTGTAACTATGGATAATAATGTATTTAATCCTTTCATATCAATAGCATGTAATATTTCACAAAATAGGCCACATTATGTTTCGCACCAGCGATAATGCATTTACTCCATGTATTGCCTTTCTCGTTTGGACCAATTTGATGACGTATCGTTTCCGGTTTGCCGAGATAACTCTATAATATTGTGCTTTTTGTTTCACTTGTGATCTGACCGTAATCTTACTGCATTAAGAATTAAGTGTGTACAATTTTATCTGTATTTGGAATTTGGATCGTGCACCTTTTCAATAATATACAACAATTCGACATTCAACATCGTGTGCTTATTATCGTCTGGAAACGATACGTCATCAAATTGGTCGAAACGAGAAAGGCAATACATGGAGCGAATGCATTATCGCTGATGCGAAAACATAATGTGGCCTATTTTGTGAAATATTACATGCTATTAATATGAAAGGGTTAAATACATTATTATCCATAGTTACACAATGCACATTCGCTACAATACCACGCATCAGACAGCTTCCATGGCACTATACGTTTCCGTGGCACCAGTGACGCCAGCAGCAATTTCCCCATGCGTATTAATTTCTAAAAATCCATTCTGGAATTCGTAATTTTCTGCATTGCGACGGAAAACATTGATTAGGTTCTCAAAGTCAATACTACTATTGATGTTTGTTTGAATTCTGTGTTTCTAGATACATTTCCTAGGATCGCTTTTTTGCTGATTTCGCCGCTTTACTTCAGCTATTTGAAGTTGTTCTCGACGTCTATTTTCCAGATATCGCTTCTCCTGTTCAGCTTTTCGAAGTTCTTTCAAACGTATTTCTTTCTGATAGCGATGCTCTCTTTGAAGTTCTGCTAAACATCTGTTCCCTTGAAATCTCTGCTCTTGAGCCGCTATTCTTTCCTCCCAATATCTCTGCTCCGAAGCTGTCCATCGTGTTAGTTTGTCCTGTTGATTTTCGTTTTTACCTCGTATTATATTTTCTGTCTGGTCAGCGACCTCACTGGTTTCCACGACGACGTCATATTCTACGTCTTTTTGTATTTCCGTCATATCTTCTGTTTCATTTTCTTCACCTCTCCGAAGTTCTTCCAGATATCTTCTTTCCCGATATCGCTGCTCCTGAGCAGCTTTTCTTTCCTCCCAATACCTTCTCTCAGACGCTGCCTATCGTGTTAGTTTCTCCTGTTTTCTTTCGTTGTTTTTTACCGTTCTTTTTTTTTTGCTTGTCAGTGCCATCAGACTTTGGGCCACATCGTCTTTTATCGCTTTCTTTCGTCCCGCCATATTTTATTTTATTTTGATATTTTTGTTCTTTATTAGCCTTTTGCACCTCCCAATATCTTCTCTCCGATTCTGCCCATCGTTTGATTTTTTCCTCTCTCGTTTCGATTTTATTTGCAGACGGCTTTTTATTGCCGTATGAATTATTCTCCTCATTTAGCTCTCATCTAGTTTTGAGTTTTGAACTGATCCCTGCTCGATCTCAAAATCCATACTTCCTTCCTGTTTGTTTTTGATCATTGACGTCGAGTTATCCTATGCTATTTTCAAATATTAATACATTAAAATATTATAAAGCTCATCAGAATTACACAAGGAACATAGAACATAGAAATATCAACGTGTACTTATTATCATTTACATTTTATAAAAATGGCCTGTATTGTTTTATATTACCAAACGTTGGCACGAATAAACCACAGTTGGAAAAATTTTAAAAGTGTCAGCAGTTGCATCGTTTAATTAATACTTATCAAACACTTTGATACTTAATTAATACTTATCAAACACAAATTTATCCATACACTACGGATAAAATGCAAACCGGTATGTGATGATCTAGATCAGACATGGGCGGAGTACGGCCCTCCGGCGAACTTCGGCCCGTTGGGTAATTCATCTGGTCCGCCTGATGCTCCGCAAGCAAACTGAAACCAAATTTTGATGTTTAAGCTAAAAAAAGCTCAAGGAATTTGTTGAGATTGTGGTTAAATTTAGTTTTTGCACAAGGCATAATGTTTTCCACCTTTGCTTTGCAGCACTGTAAATATTGTTCATAAAATAAAACTTTTCACGTCACACTTACATGGCCCGCCCAGACTAGGTGAGAAACATTTTTGGCAACTGGTTAAAACACCTTGAATTATTTTCTAATTAATGGATAGCAAAGCACTGTATAGGCATGATGTTTAGTATTTAATTACTCTACTAAATATAATCAAGCTGACTATGTGACTCAAATCATAGAAATTTCAAACACCTGATTAAAATTCTTCGACAAGCACAAAGTCGCCCCGCTGTCATTTCAAAATCAAAGTGCTTCATAGTTTACTGTGTCATCTTCAAAATACGGTTGAGCTATATTTTCATTTGATAATTAGATTCGGTTGACACTTATATAAACACGAAGACGATATAATGGCTCTATATATCTTTGCAGAGATAGCAATTAGTTTGTGTTTCTTCACTTTAATGTTTATCGACAAACAAGTGTAGCAAGTACTGTTGTCAGAAAATATGTGTGTACATAACGCTTATCGAGGTCAAGTTCTCAAGGAAGAAGTACTTCGATTATCGTACTCAATTTATTAAACATCGACTTCGATATGCCTAATTTTTTCTGCCTACTGCCTAAAATACTGCTTTTGTACTGCTTACAACTACGAATCGTTGTAAGTGTATTTGATTGAATTTTAAACAAGATTCACACCAAAATCCATGGTATCAAAAATATAAGCGTATATTTAGAATCAATTTTCGGAGCCGGTAACGTGTAAAAATTAAGATTTTCAAAGGAATCCTCAAATGAAGTTTCAATAAAGAAAAATATTTTGCTGATTTGGTCCAGATTAGTAGATTCGACATTCAACTTTATTTCACTCGACATACTATTAAGAATGAGGAAGCAATGATCAACTATATGTGCACAAAAGTCAAAGAACTACGACAAGAGAGCCTGCCTTGCGACGAAATTATCATATTTTCAGCGCCGTTCTCGAATATGCTCTCGTTCTCAGGATAATGTTGTGTTTGTTTAATATATCTGATATATTAGAAGTGTGCAACACTTGAGTGAGACATTTATCTGGTCTATGTGACGCTAAGTTTACTCAGTGCGATATTTGTCAAGAACTAACCATTTTCATGCTTGCTATAGAATTATAAATAAATATTGTATGCCCTATTTAATTCAAAAAATACCGCTTGAATTCGATAAGACGACGAAATGAGGCAATATTGTTTACGTGTCATGGCTTTTTTCCTGTCATAATCGCGTTTTACATAGGAATTTTAATGCATCCGTCTGATTGAATTCTATAAACTTTAACCTTTGAGAATGGCGGACATGACTTGTCGCATCCACATTTACGCCTGCTTTACTAGGCCATATGACCACCGTGAGCCTTGTATATCAATCCGAAATCACAAAACGAAGCTGCGCAACAAACTGAAAGAAGAGCAATAGAAAAATAAAACCTCAGCATCGGAATTCTTGAAGAAAAAGATTTACTGTAAAAAAAATATGAAGCGGAGCGTTTCGTTTCAAATAACTTATTCAATAATCAAGTTTTAGGGATAAATTCGTTATTTCAGGTAAAATTCATTAAAAAGACTGGAAATTGCTAATTTCTCCAAATTCATGAATTGGATCGATATAGGGCTCGTTGTAATTGGACAAACAGATGGCAACTAAAAATATAGTTGGATCGATGGCACCAGATGCTAATTAGTATTCCAACCCGAATCGATAACCCTAATGGAATCGATATCACCATACGCGCATACGTATATATAAGGTTTCAATTGGATATTTGAAAAAGGGTATTGAAGAAGGAAGGTATTGAAGAAGTCATGTATTGAGAAGGTCTGGGATTTGGAATCAAGTCGTCTTGATAAGTGTCGTCTCGTTTCTCGATGTCGTCATGTCTTAACAATCTTCTGTATTCTTTGTCTACAACCTTAAACATATCTACAACGTTCAATGTGTTTTTAATGGCTAAAATGGTGATCCCGAACAAAGAATAGCAAACCTTCAGATGTGGAGTCGAAATCGCTAAAGGTGACCCAACAAAACAACAACAGCACATATCGAAGAAGTAAAATACCGACAACAACACAAATGATGGCACTGCTGAGACGAATATGGAAGCATTACAGAACACAATGGTACGGAATCGGAAAAGAATCAGACGACGGACAAAAGACCAAGTCCATACAATAAACTTCTGTATGAATTCAAAAAGACAAGGTGAAAAATCGTATCAGGCTAAATTAAACTGATGATATAATACAACGAACGATAAGTTTTATAAAAGTACGAAGGAAGCGCACGCTTTTAGATATTCATAAAGATTACAGCAAAAAAAATGATCGAGCAAGACAATCGAATGAAAATATTATTCATCAATTTGTTTTACTTTGTTATATATATACATACGGTTTTTTTCTTACTGGGACATTTATCGTACTACTTCCTTTTCTCAATGTATTGTCCTTCTTTAGCTTTTTTGGCGATATTAATTCGGATCTTAATTTCTATGAATTTCTTGAAAACAGACATTGAGTGTTTCTCAAATTGCAACTAATCCTATGGCCAATTGATTACGCAATGAAGGTGAATATTCGATTTCAAAATTCTTGTGATTTATATTAATTAAACATTGACGGATGCAAACTATTTCGATTAGATAGATTTCATCAACACTGAACTATTTTGAAAAAAGATGATTCAAACGAGTCACTCTTTTAAGCGTTTATAACATCGTCATGAAAACGGTGCATAAATGAGCTCATCAATATATTCGTTAAACACGGGTATATGACATTTTTTTAACAAAAAAAGCGCTATTTATTTTTTTATTTTTTTCAAAGCCCAAAGCTGGCATTATCAACAAATCGCAACAAGCGAACTCACAAAGCGCTATTTTTTCAAAAACATGAGCGATCAGTATTTCAGTGTGACGAAGTATATTGGATTGAAAGATCAGTTTTATCTGTCGCAATCAAATTTAAAAAACAATAAATCGCTTTTTCTTTTCTAATCTACACTCTTACTGTCATCCTACTTCCCTCTCATTCTCAAATCTTCTCGTCTCATATTTTTGAATTCAGTATGTATATTTTTCAATTGTGTTTTTTGTCATTTTCAATGTTAGGTGACAAATATGCCCAAAACCCCGATCTCCGATTTAAACGGCGTAGATATATTTAGGGATAAATTCGTTATTTCAGGTAAAATTCATTAAAAAGATTGGAAATTGCTAATTTCTCCAAAATTATGAATTGGATCGATATAAGGCCCGTTGAAATTGGACAAACAGATGACAACTAAAAATATAGTTGGATCGATGGCACCAGATGCTAATTAGTATTCCAACCCGAATCGATAATCCTAATGGAATCGATATCACCATACGCGCATACGTATATATAAGGTTTCAATTGGATATTTGGGGGGATGTATTGAAGCGGTTTGGTATTTGGAGTCAAGTCATCTGGATCGGTGTCGTGTCGTCATGTCTTCATCGTTTGTTCTCCGTGTCAACGTCAAAACGTGTTTTTAATGGCTAAATATCTACAGCCTTAATCTACTTCAACAACGTGTTCCTATATGCTACATGTTCTTAACTGGCTAAAAAGTCTGAAACATGCTTTTTAATTTCAAATAACACCGAACACCAGTTACATTCCTGTTCTCACTATGTTTATATATAGGGCACCAGTCTCGGAGGAAATGATCCGGGCCTGGTTATATCATCAATATTCAACAATAAGTGCCTAGCTAATCAGTGGGCAGTCTATCAAGACCATTCAAGTGAAGATGGCTATACTGTGTAATTAATATCGTTTTGCTGTGCATTAGTTGCAATGTAGAGTAGAGCCGATTATCAAGCATTCATAAACATGTGCGAAAAACGGTATGCGTATTTCTAATTCAAAATAGTTATTCTCGCTAGCTAGTCGTTTTCCATTTTCTAAAATAAGCCGAGATTTTGCAAAAAAAAGCAGCCAAATCATGAATGTTTAGGAAATAGAATAAATATAAAGAACTGCTTAAAATTTTCTGCGAAGTTCTATTAACGAAATGATTGTTCTCGCTAGCTAGCCGTTTTTATTTTCCCAAATTAGTCGAGGCATTACGAGAACATGCCCCAAATTATGTCTATTTAATTAAGGAAATCAAATTATGTGTTAAGTACTGCTTAAAACGTTCCGCGAATTCTGCCCTCCAAAACAACTGCTCTCGCTAGCTAGTCGTTTCCGAGTTCTAAAATAATCCGAGTTTTTGCAAAAACAGCTCACAATTTATAAATGTTTTGGAAAATAAAATACGTGTAAAGATCTGCTTAAAATTTTCTGCGAATTTCTATTAACAGAATGAGTGTTCTCGCTAGTTGGCCGTTTTTTTGTATTTTCCAAAATTAGTCGAGGCATTGCGAAAACATGCCCCAAATTATGATTACTTTAGGAAATGAAATTATGTGTAAGTACTGCTTGAAACGTTCCGCGAATGTCTATTTGTTCTCGTTAGCTAGATTCGCGACAAACTTTTGCAAAAGCAGCTCCAAATTATGTATATTTCGCAAAATTAAATAGGAGATTCTCTTTATTTAACTCAACCTAATGACCGACATTAATTTCCCCCCTTTCAAATGATTAACCAATGCCCAAGCTTAATAATAATAGGTAGAAACATTTGCTTATATTGAGGTTTTCTAATAATAATCGTTCATTTTTCAAAACTGTTGAAAACCGTCAGTCGTCAAACGCCTAAATAATGCTTCACCGTGATTTCAATACTGTTAATATTCGATTTCACTGAAGGTATTAGTTTGAGCTACAACGCGAGATAACTCTATCTAGTCTTGCTCTATTAGTTTGACAAATTTGCATTCATGTAAACTGAATTCGCCTCCAATCAGTAATGAAGTCTTAAACTTGCTTTTTCAATTTCAGATAGCACAGAACACTAGTTCCATTCCTTCTATTAGTATGTTTCATATATATATAGGACACCAAAGTCGTGGAGACAATGATCCGGGCTTGGTTATATCAATATTTTGTCCCCAGCTATTCAGTGGGCAGTCTATCAAGACCATTCAAGTAAATATGACTGTGTATATACCATATAATAATATATACACATACATACTGTGTAATCAATAGCGTTTTGCTTTGCATTAGTTGCAATGTAGAGTAGAGCCGACTATCAAGCATTCAGAAATACTAGCAAAAAATTCTGCGTATTTCTAATTCTAAATAATTGTTCTCGCCAGCTAGGTGTTTCTCATTTTCTAAAATAAATCAAAACAGCTCACAAATTATGAATGTTTTAGAAAATAAAATAAGTGTAAAGAAATGCTTAAAACGTTCTGCGAACTTATATTAACAAAGCGATTGTTCTCGCCAGTTAGCCGTTTTCTATTTCCAAAATTAGTCGAAGCATTGCGAAAACAAGCCACAAATTATGTTTTTTCAAGAAATAAAATTAAGTGTTAAATACTGCTTGAAACGTTCCGCGAATTTCTATTTCCGCAACTATTGTTCTCGTTAGTTGGACGCGCTCCAAAATTTTGCAGGAGCAGCTTCACATTATGAATATTTCGGAAAACGAAACAAGAGATTCTCTTTATTTAACTCAACCTATTGACTCTCATTAATTTCGCCCTTTTTCAATGAGTACCCAATGCCCAAGCTTAATAATAATAGGTAGAAACATTTGCTCATATTAAGGTTTTCTATTTATAATAATCTATTTCCTCAATGCTGTTATAAAGCTTCAGTTTAATCACATTTCATATTTGATTTCACCGTGGGTATTAGTTTGAGCTACAGCATGGAATTCTATCTAGTCTTGCTGTATTAGTTTGGCAGATTTGTATTCGTATAATAATGAACGGATGTTGTAGCCAGGGATGAATTGTACCATTGAGCTAAATAGGAACGTGCCTAGGGCACAAAATTAATGGGGCACCACAGAAATTATCATAGACACTTTTCAATAGTGCCTCAGTGTTTATTGAAATGATTGGTCAGCTTGGAAAGGCTATTCAGACCCCAATAGCCGTATGGTTGAGATGACTTTTGCTTGATTTTTTAGCTATCGCCATCCATCTATAAATGTTTGTAGGCATGAGATGAGAACTATTTTGAAAGGAGATTATTAAAATTAAATTAGCCTTCAATCAATAATAAAGTCTGAAACTTGCTCTTTCAATTTCATATAACACGGAACACTAGTTACATTCCTATTTTTAGTATGTTTATATATAGGGCACTAAAGTCCTAGGCAGAGGCAATGACTCGGGCCTGGTTATATCAACAATATGTCCCCAGATAATAAGTGGGTAGTCTATCAAAACCACTCAAGTAAAGATGACTGTGTATATACTATATAATAATAGAGTCGACTAAAAAGCATTCGAAATATTTGCGAAAAACGTTTCGTGAATTTTAACCCCCAAAACATTGGTTCTCGCTATCGCTATCACTCATTAACTTTGCTCTTTTTTAATGATTACCCAATGCCCAAGCCTAATAAAAAGTAGAAACATTTGCTCATATTGATTTTTCATATTTGTGATAATTCATTTCTTTTATGTTACTTTGTTTCTCTCGTTTTAATTAAACTGCAACAGTGCATTCGATAAAAAAGAAAGAAGCGAAGAACGATTATATATTCTGAATACTTCGAGCAGGGAATAACAGTTTTCTTGGGGGAAAAAGCTTGTTGGGGCTCCTGGACTGAACTAAGTACTTTTCGTATAACTGTTTGTTATATATCAGTGAAATAGCAAAATCTTTTCCATGTTCTATACATAGCTTAACGCTTTAGCCAATAGGCCATCGCACAAACATCTTCAAAAAAAATAAAACTTGTTCAAATCAGCAAAATCAGATTTCATTTTCTTCTGCTAAGAAAATCGGTCACAAATTAGTTTAACGCAAACTTTGGTATTTCAAAACCAGTATTCAAATTCGACGCGATCGCGACAAAGATTGCAAAACTTTAACTCGTACATACGAATATTTAAAATTTCGAGCTAAAACTTTAGCAAACAGCCCAAAATTTTTCAATAATTCAACTGGCAGGCAACATGATGTCGTGTTTATGGAATGTTACATTTAGTGTTACACGTAGTAAAAACCTTAAGAGTTTATTTAAATATTACTTTGATGATTCGCATTTTCTTGGAAATTCGTGATAGTCAGCGAACCCGTTCTTGACTTGTGAGACCTTCTTGACATTGGAATCTGTTGTTAGCAAGTTCGATACAAAGTTCTTAAAATTTAGATAATATAGCAACACTTATGTTTGGGTCTTGTCGGCCGTTTATTGGTCGCGCGACGCGTTCAGTTTTTTGGTGTATGCGAGATTCAACACTGCCGCTTTTTTGAGACCGTCTATAGGTAGCGATGGAACAAAAACATAGCGAATAAACAGTTAAACGAGAATATCGGCAGAGACCGAAGACTTATCGATCGAAAGTTAAGGGATCCCCCAAAACAGCGCTCTTATTCCATAGTGACACCTTGTGTCCCATCACTAATTAATTAATAACTCGCTAATTATACGACATAATTCGCCCAAAATTAATAGGCTTCTGGTCCGAGATAAGATGAATGCACATGCAAAATCTGGAGCAGATTCATCTCGCTTTCGTGAGATATCGCGTGCATCTAACAAACCTACAAATACCTATCAACATACTTACCGATTAAAATCGATAAGTAATAATCACCTGTGGTTAAGCTGTGCGCTGTCCGAGAGTGTCGAATTTTGAATGCGCCCAAAAACTGAACGCATCAAAGCGTCGTGGCCGACAAGACCTGGACCTAGCTGTTGCTCTAATACAAATACTGGTAGAAACAAAAATTCCTAGCTTGCGAGTTACGACACTACCGGCCTTTTTCCTTACTCTCTAATTTATATTAACACTAACCTAATAATTCATCTAATCCTAGGTAAAACTATCTAATAAATTTCTAAGTCATGATGCAGAAACTTCTTGTATATATTTTCCTTGCTGTCGGCTGCTGTCATGTCTATGTTACTGGATCAAGCATACGGATCTAGTTAGTCAAAATTTACATATTTACGGCTTTCAGTATTATAAGATCCGACAATAGTTTTTAAATTCTACAATTATCATCACATGCAATCTAAAAACATAAAGATTACTTTTATGCAAAGAACGGATTTGTTTTGTCTTGTGCTTTGAAGGCATCATTCATGCTCAAACTCGGCCGTTGTATATTCGATCTTACAAATTGATTTAGTTTTGTTGCCTACAACCTATACCCAAAACCAGTACCGTTATTGTTTAAAACTCATTGTGTCTTACAGATTATCGAGATTACAACTTACAAGAATGATTGCGGTTATGGCTTCTATTGCGATAAGAAATTAAATATCTGCGTGAAAAAAGGTAAATTCATACTATTATCAAAAAATATGACATTTTCTACGATTGCCATGGTGCTACTACAGGGAATCCTCGGGTTACGACGGTCGCGACTTACGATGTTTCGAGGTTACAAACGCGCACTCCATAACGCTGTTTCGAGGTTACGAACGCACTATACGAACATATACAGATATAAAAGATAATACTGTACTGTAATATCTAAGCCTATAAACTGGATCATTGTGATCAAGAAAATCAGTGCTCTGGGCTCATTGGTTTTCGTTATTTACATCGTAAATGACGTGACCAATTGCGAACTATTACGATTATGAACGAATAATCACTAAGCTTCATTCACATGGTACAGTACAGTAGGCCTACTGTACACAGTGATACTGTATGTCATTTTGGTTGTTTAAGCCGTTTTTTTCGTAACTTGTTTGATCGTTTTTTTTTACTTTTGCCCATTGTTATGGTCTCAAAGCAAAAAAAAAGATGTTAAGATACTGTACAGTGTTTGCTTTTATTCACGTGATGTGGAATTGTTTTTCTGTTTTTCTAATAAAGTTCTTATTTGCATTATTTGTACATTTTATTAGTGTACAGTACCATACTTTACAATACAGAACGATGTGTATAGAGTAATTCTTGCACTGTACCACTGTACAGTATAATGTTCCGACTTGCACTGAAATTCGGGTTACACCGAGTCTCAGGAACGGAACTCCGTCGTAAGTCGAGGACTCCCTGTATGGTATATGATCTCAGCGGTCGTGTGATCTCGGTGATTTTAGTTCGGGTTAGGAACTAAATTCTATGAGAATAAACGCATACCCAAGTGACACCAATTGTATGGTGTTGAAATCAAATTTACGTTGAGCAACGAAGACCCATTACCTTTTAAAGGTTGGACTGATTCCTATATTTAGTAGGGATGGGCGAGTCCGGCATTACAGAGATTCGACGAATCCGAGTAATAGGTCAAGGACTCGAATCGAATGTGCCGAGTCCGTGGCGTCATGATGGAAAAGCAGAAAAACGTGTTTTGACCATGCTACAGCATCGTGCGCTCACAAACATACGTCGTAGTTCATATTTTTTGCCTAATGGTTCCGCAGATATAGCTGTTGAATCATTTTAAATATATATTTTTTTCTCCTTTTTGGCGGCCGTAATACAAACGTAAACGTGGGTCAATGTGCGCTTTCGCTGTAAACTGGATTTCCAGCCCACCTTGCGTCAATTCTAGACGGCTATTCAGAAATTCTTACATGTCAATATGAAAAATAAAAAGCTTTCGACTACAATGCTTTCTCATAATTCCAGATATTTCTAGCCGTAAATTTACTATGTCATGTGCGCATATGGTAGAGAAATGCCACTCGTCGTCAATACAATGTGGTACATCTGCTTGCAATTTAGAAGTTCATGTAAACGTTTAAAAACTCTCCATGCTTTCCATTGCCTTTTTAGCAAAAGGATTGTACGCAATAAACTCGATTTAAAAGAGGTATTGATGAGATTTCACATTGGGTTGATCCAGAGCATGTTTCCTTTTTTCGCGAATCAAAAACTCAAAAATATTGCGATAACACATATTTTATTGTGTAGGCCTACCACATGTATACCAAAAAGGATAGATAGTTTGAAGGCGACTGGCGCAACATCATTGTTATAAGCGATCAATAGTTTTTAACTCGCGTTATATTATCTGGATATATATCTGTCGTCGTTTTATTAGAAGTGTTTATAATGCACACGAGGGATATTGTTACAGATCTAACTTTGAATTTTAACTAGTTATGAGGTTATTTATAGAGGCAAAAGTACAAACATAGGCGTAAATTAGTAAAAACAGAATTGATTATGGACTCGGTAAAAATGACGTGGACTCGAAATCGAATCCGAGTCCAAAAAATGTCTGGATTCGACTCGAATCCGAGTCCGGATCCGAATCCCCGCCCATCCATAATATTTACTAAATATTTACAATTTAGAACAGGGGTGTGCAAAGTGCGGCCCGCGAGTAGGGATGGGCCGGGATTCGGATCCTGACTCGAGTCGAACCAGGCATTTTTTGGACTCGGATTCGATTTCGAGTCCACGTCGTTTTTACCGAGTCTATAATCAATTCTGTTTTTACTAATTTACGCATATGTTTGTACTTTTACCCCTATAAATCTCACTATCTACCTTAACTAGTTGAAATTCAAGGTTTGATATTTAACAATATCACTCGTGTGTATTATAAACACTCCTAATAAAAACGACGACAGATATCCAGATAACATAACGCAAGGTGAAAACTATTGATAGCTTATAACAATGATGCGCCAGTCGCCTTCAAACTATCTATTCTTTTTGGTATACATGTGGTACACAATAAAATGTGTCAGCGCAATATTTTCGAGTTTTCGATTGTATTAACGACAAGTGGCATCTCTCTACCATTTGCACACGCGGCATAGTAAATTTAAGGTTAGAAATATCTGGAATTATGGGAAAGCACTGTGATCAAAAGCTTTTTATTTTTCTATTTGACATGTAAGAATTTCTAAATAGCCGCCCAGAATTGACGCAAGGTGGTGGGCTGAAAATCCAGTTCAGAGCCAGGGCGCACATTGACCCACGTTTACGTTTGTATTATGGCAGCCAAAAAAACGAAAAATATATTTTTAAATTGATTCAACAGCTATCTGCAGAACCATTAGGCAAAAATATGAGCTACGTCGTATGTTTGTGAGCGCGCGATGCTGTAGTATGGTCAAAAACGTGTTTTTCCACTCTTACATTGTGACGTCACGGACTCGGAGGATTCGATTCGAGTCCTTGACCTATTACTCGGATTCGTCGAATCTCTGTAATGCCGGACTCGTCCCATCCCTAATATTTAGCAACTAAATGTATCGATCATCAATTTCCCTGCATGACCGATGTTTATCGAACCAGATTGTTGTAAATGACTTAGTTAAAGTATATTTCTAATTTGTCCCTTTTGTAGGTTGTAATGGAGACAATGGCCGAGATTCTGGCCAACGTTGTGTTGAATCTTGGTAGGTTCCACACTTGTGAACCTGCTTTTGACGTATTATTGCGCATGACTTCCAAATATAACAGAAAATATACTTCGACAATTTTTTATGCATGATCGTTAATTTGTCTTATTTATCAGATTGTTGTGAATAATTTAGTTACATTGTATTCTAATTTTTTCTTTGTGTAGGATGTAATACAGACAACGATTGTGTATATGAACAATATTGTGACGATGACGACTGGAAATGTCATGATAAAGAAGGTAAATTTCTGTTCCTCTGGCAAAAAAATCTCGAGATGCCGTAAGATAAATTGAATCATGCATAAAAACAGATGCATCTGAAAGAATGAAGTTACTAAACATCATACTTTCCTGTAAAAAAAAGATCGAATAATTCCATATTAAGCTAATACCAATCAGATATAACAACCATTAAAAAAACTAGTCATATACGAATTTCGAGTAAAAAAACATCCACTTTTACTGGGGAAGGGGATGATTTAGTTACGATAAATCCCTAATTTATCTTGACAAAGAATGAGATTCTGAAAATCTTTCATTCTCTTTTACCGGTTTATCGGTATTTTCTGAAAAAAAAATTTCTTTAAATTGTTTTAAATTTTTTTTTCTTTTTTCTAATTTGTCTTATGAATTCGCACAGATTGGAGACTCAGTCCCTGATGGTAATGAGCATTCAAGAGACAAGTTTTGCAAAGAAAAAAGATGAATGCGAACAGAGTAAATAAATTTGACTTTGCTGAATATGAAATAATAAAATATTCTGCAAGAATATTTAATCATTTTGAAAACTTTGCATTTGGGGCATATCAGAGTATTTAAACGAGCATAAAACAGCATTAGAAAATATATACATCCATACGCATATGTATAACGTTGAACTTCTTACTACATACCAAGAACGCGTCATCTACATTCTACAGTATAGCCAAACAGGATTCGAGAAATCCCAATAGAGATTTATGGAGCACTTAATACATTTGAAACTTCGACTCGGATAATTCCCTGTGGAAGATTTTTTCCGATGTTTGCCCTGTTTTTGTCGTTTCACGTGTTATTTTTCAGTTTTCACTTATGATTCTGAAAAATTAGTTGTAGGGGAAGGTGGGACATGGGGTACAGTTGAGAATCAGCGCTCACACTCATACTATATCCGAAATCATGTCTGCGGTCTCATGTTTGAATCCGCCCTTCGGTGAGTTCCCACATCCCCAACGTGAAAACGACCCCACAAACGGACAGCGGCCGTGTAGATCGACGCAAGCGATGAGATGAAATTGGTTTTGGGGGGTTTAAACTAAAAGTTCACCTTTCCAATTTTTTTCTTTTTTGTACTTTAGCCTTTCTTCCCACGTGACAAACCTGCGTCTGATATTCTTCAGCTTCAGTCTGATATTCTTCACTGTAAAATCTTCATAACGTTGGCGAGTGGATGTGCCTTCCTAATTTCGCTGTGGGATTGCCCGAAAATATTTGTTTTTCATGGGGAGCAATGGACCGGTGGTTCAGTGGGGCATCCCCTACTGGGCATAATTCAGTAGTATTTGATACCATAAGTGCTTAGAGCCTAGAGTCTGGAGATGCGTTATATTCTGTGTAATATTATGGTATCTTCCGAGCCATGGACCAGTATGGAATATATTCGAGAATCAAACATATTTCCAGATTTAGAATCGGAAGAAGAAATAATTTAATTTGTTTGCGGAATTTTTTGTAAAAATATTTGAAATATTTGAGTTGAACATTGATTTTAAAAATCTTGAGTCTTCAAATTTGAAGTCGCTCTGTTCTTTAGATGATAATGCTGATTAATTGCTTGTTTTTTAATGGCATACTTCGTTGAATTTTGACAGAATGCCCCATTGTACCCCAGGTTCTATCCGAATTGCCCCACGAGTGGGGTACTGATACATTACGGATAGTAAAGTAGTATATATAATGCATATGCTTATTAGTGATTTTGTTAAATGGTGGAATTATTTTAATTCGTTCTTTTGCATTCAGTATTCCTTCGAAATAACAAAACGCGTACCAAAAAATCAATAATTATCTACAGTAAATGTGCACGTAATAAACATACAGTAAAAAAAATAAAACAGATGTATTAGTCACTGTACGTTTGAGTAACGGTTCAATGGCATACAGCAGCCCTCACCAAGGGGGTTTTCACACCGCGATTAAAGGGGGTCCCCAGATAAAGTGTACCCATTTTATTTAAGTTGTTGTTCTTTCTCACATGTTCATGGATGAACTGAAATAAACCAAGGAGCACGTATTAGATTAGTGCTTGGATTAGTAAGGAGCATCCATTCGAACGATAATGCCCAAATGAGGCTCCGTATAAGAAACTTGACCCTATACGGATCTCGAAACTTGTGCATAACAAGAAGCCACAAGATTCCCACTGAATTTTCTGTTAGTCTTTTTATCAACAAATTTTGTTACGGATTTAAAAATGAGGATTTCTTCCATTAAACCTCTGTTTCGTGTACCTGTACTAAGGAACCACGGGCAGTATGGTTGCAAAACCAACCCAATCTATGCAAGTGTCTTGGGGTTCTTAATTAAAAAGAAAAAGCTCAAACTCTACAAGCAAGGTCTACTCTACAGGAATACCCACCTGGCAGTTCAAAATTGAATAAGGTAATAATAGTACACTAAATTGAATAGGTATATTAAAACAGCAAGTGATTTAACTTGGATATCTCCAATAAACACTTATGGGTCCGTACAACTTTGAATTATAATTGGCATTATGTGTGTTATTTTTGGTGAACGAGCACGTGCATTACACGTTATAAACTTTGTTCTTGAGTTTTGCTCGTTTTCCAGGCATTTCTGTAATATGATTTTTTCTACTGAGTGCTGTGTTTTCAGAATGCCAAAATGAATTGTATTGTATTTTTTGTTATGTCTGTTATGCATTTCGACATAAGTCGTAATTGCGTCATTATCGGTAATTACACATAAATATTTTTGTGCCTTCTATAAATCAAATATATATGTATCCATTATGTCACTGCTTGAAGAATAGTTTTTCAGATAAAGCAATAGTGTCGATAGGATACGATTTACATATTTATCCCGGGGGAAAGAAAAGGCGATAAGGCGACTTAATCATATGGGGAACCACGGCCTCTCGTCCGGTTACCAGTTCATGTCGGATATGAGATTAGTTATCCAGTTTCCAGTTATTTGTTTTCGGAAGCATGGGCTTGATGGTGGAGGAAGCCGTAACCGACCAGAGGTTACGTGAACCACCCTACGGTAGCGAAGAGTCCCAGACTGGATTACGTGGCAGGAACATACTTGAGTCATAAATTTTACATAATGCATTGTCTCTTCTTGAGTACGCTATGGACCTTTCCCCGACCTTTGACCACGAGGAAATTCTTCCTATACTTTACAATTGCAAAATTTTCGGTGCTTCTTTTAAGAGTGGTTTCGCGAGTTGGCGCCTGTAAAATGGAGTATGTGTTTCAAACCATCATTCTGATTCATAGCATTCAACAATCTATTTTATTAAACTACCGCTGAAGAATTCAAACCTAGTCTATCACAGCTATTGCTACACTAAGTTTTGATGACTGCAATTAATTTAAACTGAAACTTTTAAAAAGACAAAGTGATTGTCGAATTATTTGATTTATATTTAAATTTCCAAAACATAACTGAAAACTAACGAATAGAATTCAAAAACGCGAAAACGAGGTAATGTTTAGGACTACGCATGAAAACCTGTCTGAATGAGAAAAGTGTCTGAGCGGAAGGGAAAAGGGACATTGTTACGTCACTTTTTGCATTTTGCTGATTGGCCAATGTAACGAAGTAAACAAGGAAGTCGATGCCCGGGGAAACATCCATTGCTCCTGGAAAATACGCGCGAGCGAATGGAGGGTATTCACTTCTTTAGCGCCACCACTGGAAAGTGAACGCAACGACAGACGACGGCTTCGCGGTTGGTCTCTTGCAACGACTAACATACCGGTCTCTTGCGCGTTTTTTTTCTATCTGTCACGACAATGGCTGAGCGTGATTTCAGCGACGATTTAAAATATCTTCCTGATTTCACTTTTGACGATGTTACAGAATATGCCGAGAGGCATACCTGGAATGTAAGTAGCGCCAAAAGGGGTTACAAATTCTTCTGGGAGTCGTTCATCCACGATTACAAAGGTGGGTAGAGCCAGTAAGATTTTCAAGCGACTGGGACATGATGTTGCATGTGACCACTGTTATAATTTTAAGCACGAGCCTCAGTTAGTAATGTCTTGTAATGTATTTATAGTCATAGGCTATTCAGGAATTCCCTAATTATTTTATTATGGGAGGCGGGAGCTATAGTGCTGGGGCAGCCTAGAAGTTTCACAAGTCATGTTTGTGCCCGTTAGTTGACCTTTGACCTATGCAAACGGATCACGGTTGTTGTTTCTAGACTGGACTTTGCGTGAAAGCCAGTTCTGCAGTTGGAATGTGCCGTTAGAGTAATTTTGGTGACCATACATTTGAAGTTTGAACCCACGTACATTTGAACCCGTACCGGTACATCCGCGGGTTCAGTCTATATGAGGGTTCTAAAATCCATGGGTACGGTACGGTATGGGTTCATATATCCGTAAGAAAAAATTCCATAGCTGCAATAGTACGGTACCGGTACCGTGTGCAGGTGCAACTGTCGTGGGTTTAAATCACGGGTTTAAATGTACGTGGGTTCAAATGTAACGGAACGGTAATTTTACTTGCTTATTCAATATTTTTCAAATAAGGCAGTACGGTACTGCAGTAAGGCCATTCTGTTAGTTGCACGCTAAGAATCTAGGTTTTCATGCATTTCGCTAGGTTTAGACACGAGCTCAGCCAGTCAGCGGCAGTACAAGTTCATTTCACTCCATAATCCAGTAATCACTAATCAGCATAACCAGAGTTACCCCAGCCCACACTCGCTCACCTGCGGCCAACGGGTTAACCAAGTATTTTACACACTTTATAAACGTTGTACCATATACAGTAACAGCTAACAGGCAATATGCAATAAAATGATAGATAAAAACTACATAAAAACTGATTATGAAATTTGGTAAGCGAACAAAACCCTATTCCAGTAGTCACTGACTGCACGCCTGGGTTTCCAGGTTTCCACACCGCGATCTATGATTGCGGCCCAATTTCTTGTGTGAAAGGGCAATGAAATTCAGACTGGGAGGAGTCCAGCAATCCTCTTGCACATAGCCTACCTAGCCCATCATGGAATTCAAACCTGCGAACCCACGCAGGGCAATCAGAGATGCTGTGGCGAGCACTTTCCTAACGTTTACCACGATGCACCACACCGACTGACTGACTGAATCACTCTTTCGTATTTCGATTCCTGATTTAGGATTGATCAATAAATACGTACCCATGCCATGCTGTGAATATGGTTTTTAAAAAGAAATTTTTATTTTTAGTTGTTTACTGTTACCTGTTTGGGCATGCTAAATATTAGCAAGGTTAGGAATACTGGGAAATGATGAGATTTACATTGAAGTGTTTTGTTTATGTTCTTGGTGGATTTTTCATTGGTGTGCTTGCCTGTAACATTCTTATGCAAGGCTTCGGATTACGATGCAACACTCGAAGTTTCTTTGTACACCCAGTGGTTCAGTCGGGAACAATTGATGAAGAAGTTCGGCATGGAAACACTATTCCACCAAAGTCCAACATTTATTTGGGTAACGTTATAACTCTTCAAAACTGTAACATTACATGTACTTCAGGGGTCTCATGTAGTTTCGTACCTAACATACTTCTAGTGGGCGTAGCATGACAATTTTTTCACGTATCAATCCTAATCCCCACCTGACTACACCATTCAAAAATTACGTCAACATGACGTCACAGTGACGTAATAGAGTCCTTCAAACTATACGAACTGCCATCCAAGACGCGCAAACGAGCACCCGAAATCGAACAGTTATTTCTCTCGTTTTCTCGTCGCAACGATTCCGATAGGAGAGAGTACGATAATGTCAGTCAATTCTTTATCGTCGGCGCCAATGCCATTTCGGGCAATTGTGCGTATATTTGGCAAGCTCTATGACGTAATTGTGATGTCGTAGTGACGTAATTTTTGGATGGCGTAGTCAGATGGGGGTTAGGATTGACATATCAAAAAATTGTTATGCTACGCCCACTGGAAGTACGTTAGGTACGAAACTACACGAGACCCTACTTCAGTACTTGTGAATAGCAAACCACTTAAGTATCCAATAATTTAACTTGATTCCGCCCTGCAATTGCAACTGTCAAAAGCAGGAGTCGTTTGCCAACCCCTGGTCTAAAGTCTAGCATTATTCAAATAGAAATATACCTTGAGATTTGAATCAAGTACTTATTGGCATTATGCCAACTTATTTTTCCACAATACAGCTAGCCCTTTTTTATAAAATTATAAATGGAATTATAATGGGGAATTTTTCATTTTATGAATGAATTCCATATTACCGTATTACTGCTTTACTGCGCTTCTTATTAAGTAATTGGCAATTTTTTGTTATTTCCAGGAATGATGTCGGCATCCAAGTTTTTGACCACTCGAGTGCAAAGAAATATTGATACATGGTTGCAAAAAGGTGGATGGAAAGTGGAGGTTTTCGCAGATGCTGATCCATCATTATTGAGAGTTCCACCTGGACTAGACATCAATGTTGTAACGTCAGTAACGTCATTTTTATATGTGTAGAAGTTGAATTGCCAAATTTAATAAATGCAAAATTCAGCCTCTTTACACAATTCGACGCATTAGACCTTCATATCCATATATTTGAGAATTGCTTTCTTGTTTAAGTCTCTTTTCTTTAGTTTGCCTATTCATTTGATTCTCAACATTCAAAAAGCTTTTATGTCTTGTTGATTGTTAGGCTATCCTGTTAATGAAATTACACTTTTGTAAATTTTATAATTTGCTTCTCAACTGACATGAAAACTTAGATCTAACTGTTTTGTTCATTTTTACAATCAAGGCTGCCAGCTGTTGATGACACGGCATATCCTCCTCAGAAAAAAAGCTTCATGCTACTTCGGCACATGTATGATTATCATATCAATGATTTTGACTGGTTTATAAGATCTGATGATGACAGTTACACAGATTTTCCTAGGATGCAAAACCTTCTCAATAAGATAAATAGTAGTTTACCAATATTTTTTGGCAATCCCGGATTCGGTATGGATGAAGACGATGGAATAGAGGAGGGTATGTGCTATATATATACATAGTGTATCTGTTATTGTACATGAGCAGTGGCTTCAATTCAATACACTGTTTGCATTAAATCATCAACAAATCTAGTCACTGCTATTCTTCAATGTAATGCCATGATCATTTGCTACAGTTATGGAAGCATTAAAGTGGGGGAGATTATGGAAGACATAGGCTATTCCCCTGATCGGGAATTGTCAAGAATCCACAATGCTGTGTCTATTGTAAATGTTTAAGCAAAGTCCTAATATCAGAAATTAGTCTGCATAACAAGTTGGGGGTTTTAATAAACTTTTGCCTATTTGCTGAAAGAAGTATTAGTATTGCCTTGGTAAAAAGTAAAACATGAAGTGCACGAAAAATTCTCCAATGCTTGTTTTCCGGTGTGCCTGGTGAAGCCAAGCAATTGTACCCATTCCATTGAACTGTACTAATGAATGCAATAAATGAATGCTTGATATAGCATGTTGCTATTCTGAATTGTTTATCAAATCTCGAGACATCATCACCATTAAAGTGTCAATTCCAGTATGATTTGAATATTTGAATTTTAAGCAATCATCTGTTTCCAGGAATGAAATACCTTATGGGTGGATTGGGAATGATCTTCAGTCGGGGATTGTTGATTCAACTTCGACCTCATTTGAAGCATTGCATTCAACATCTTTATTCACCTCATGAAGACATTGAGATTGGTCGATGTGTATGGAAACATACCAAAGCAATAACACCGGTGGCTTGGGAAACTGTTGATCTTTTCTACCAACAGTATGACAAGGTATGTGATAAAGATTTCTGATATCGCTATTTTACCGATAGGGATTCAATATCAATGGAAAGGTGCTAATATTAATACTCCTATATTATATTTGGCTATCAATATTATGCAATTATGATCAGCCTATATACAATAGTTGGTACTCCGAAGTATGTGAACCACGATGGTGGACACCGAAAGGTAGTATGTGTACCAGGTTAGGGTTAGGCCATAATTTTAGGCGCTCCCGTAGTATGTGCACCAAGATGGCGGACACTGGAAGTGGAACGTAGTATGTGTACCAGGTTAGGGTTATGTCATAATTTTATTCCAATTTTCCTTATTTAGTTCTATAATGAGTTTGGGGACTCGCCAAGTGACTCCCGTAGTTTTTGTACCTGATTTTGTGTCCTGATCCTAACCTGGTATACATACTACTTTCCAGTATCCGCCATCTTGGTTCACATACTTCGGGAGTACCCAATATTTCAAGTAGTTAAATAGACAGGATAGATTTAGGGATAAACATGCACCCGACAACAGCGTTTTTCCACCTGAGGCATTTTTGCAGATGTGTCAAAGTAATTTTGAAAGATTCGGGACGAACTGCAATGAATGATTAGTAGGGGCGTATGTTTCATATTTTATTCACAAGAAGCACTCACTGTGCTATAGTCACCAATGGTTTCACGAGATAGTAAAGGCAGCATATGTGATCATACATGGTTAATATATTGTCTTGGCATATGTTGTATGTTATAATTAGAAGCTTACTGAAAGTTAGTTTCCTTTAGGGTTAAACCTTTAAAGATTAATAAAATAATAAATTTAATCCGATTTCATTTGAATAATCAACAGGAGACTGGAGATGTTATAAACATTATTATGGATCAGTTGACTCCGAAAAGGACTGCTAAAACAATCACTTATCATTCAGTAAAAACTGAAGAATTGGTGAATAAATTACATCATCAAATACTTCGAAGAAATTTACACCAGATTTTAAACAGAACATCGAGAATACGAAATGAAATTGCTCATATGAGACAGATGTTGGAGTTGCATGAGGTCGGTTGATAGACTTGCTGGCGTTTGTGATATATTGGTATACAGTTATTTCACTGTTGCTTTATTGCACCAAATGTCGTGTTGACTTCACTTGCGAAAGTATAAACTGTTGGTAGTGAAATACATTAGCCTTTCACAATTACTTATACTGCTCAGGTTAGCCTCCGGTACCGATATAGTTTTCATTCTAACCATAGGGTAAATCTGAATAATCATACTAGTTTTGGAGTAATTCATAATTATATTATGTATATGGTAAATGATAGCGACTATTTTGTCATTAGAGTAGAGTAACATGTTCTATTGCACATCCAATGTTTAGTTCATTACTAGGGTAATGAATATCATTATCTGCTGTAATTATCTTTCTTTTTTACAAATCCAAAGATATCTCAAAGTTTCACCAGGTATTATGAATATTGTAACATTTTAACATTGAATCACATAGCACCAAACTAATATTTAATTATTTCAAAAAAATCTGAAATAATATAATTGTTAGTTGTGGAAATACTTCTTTATATATAGCAGACTACATTGTCGTGCCAAAAGCCAACTGTAATTATGAATGAATTTCTGTCTAGGATTCACCCACAAAAGAGAAAAGCATGGATTCTACGGTGCCCATATTATTAGGGACTGAGGATAAATTTTCATGGAAGAATGATGGAAACCCATGGCCTGAAGGTGCTTATTGGTACCCAACTGGTGCTTCATACAACAGAATATCATTCAAGAAACCCTGGTTTCATTGGGACCGGTACTATAGACATGATGTCATTGACCCAATTGTCCCTGCTAGAGGTTGGTATTTATTGATTTTTCACAAACAATACAGCTGGTAATTATTGTGTATACATAAATTTTGGAAAGAACGAATGTCACTCTAAAATATTATATTATTCATCACATATTCATGATAGTTTACACTTTACATTTTCTTAATGAAGCCGAAGTTACTGGCTACCTATCTGCTAAATGATCAACTTTCAGCTCATTTTGAGAATGCTCATTCTTTTTTTTCACAGACAGCAGCGATTTTCTCTTTACAGAGATGTAATTATCTTTTCATATTGTACTTTTGGAAACCTTGCCGAAAAGCTATTGATCAAATGTTCTAATTAAAAATGTATTGATAGTATACATTTTGTAATGACAGGTCATTCTAAAGTTGAGAAAGAAGCTATTGCATCATTGTTGTCAGATATTGAAGGAGGATTGCTCAAACAATCTTGCCCACAATTTCCTCCGAATGTTCAACTGAATTATGCATACATGCAATATGGATCTTTGGAAGGAGTAAAAATCATTACTGTTCATCGATCTTCAGCAGGCTCAACAATAAAATTCTGTCGAACTGCATCACAATGGTCTTATGGAGTTACACTTTTTGGTGAAGGAGATTTGCCTTTGGGCAATACCAAACTTTTGAAAACTGCACTAAAATCCTCAGTCGGATTACTAGGGCGTGCAGTTGGTGATCTTCTCGGTGTCCGAGAAGAAAATGAAGACGTGCCTGGTGGTGGTAGGAACAAGTTCCCCAAGGCCCCAAGAGAACTACCAGCTCTCATACCTCCAGATACAATTCCATCTGCAAACCATCGCATCATATTCGTGATTCCACTTCAAGGCAGATATCGTGCTCTTGAACAGTTTATGGAGAGCTATGAAAAAGACTTTTTGAAGCCTGCACAGGACTCTGCTAATGCAAATGTGGTTGATACTCGTAATGTGCAGCTTGCCATTGTACTTCTTGGTAATGATGAACAGGGTGATGACCTTGGATTGAATAGAGCTTCAGCCCATTTGCTTAGAAGTTATCAGAACACTTATGGATCAAGTTTACTTCGCTATCATGTTGCATCAACTGGAGATAGATCTTTTTCAAGAGGAGCAGGTTAGGATTAGTTTTTCATTTTTGAATTTATTAAGTAGCCTGCCCATTTGAGTAATATTCAAGTTTTCATACTAATGAAATTCCATATTCTGTGGCTGCACTGAGTGTAATTGTTTACGTTTCCTTAATTTTTTATTCTTAGGTATAGAGCTTGGTTCTTTGGTTGGGGAAGAGAACGATATTTTGTTTTTCATGGATATTGATATGGTTGTAACTCCAAACCTCGTGACACAATGTCGTCAGAATATAAGACAAGGCCGAAATGCATGGTATCCTGTTCCATATAGTCAATATGATCCTGACAAACTTTGTTTTCATGATGAACTACCTAGACATATTGAAGAAAGACATGATTTGGTTTATGATGTTGGCGCGGGTCCAGTTCCGAAGGAAAGTTCTTCTAGGGAAAGACAACTGATGCGTGAATCTATTAAACGTACCCCACTGACCTTGAACAGAGATCGTGGCTTCTGGAGAGACTTTGGTTTTGGAATAGCATGCATGTACAAATCAGACTTTATAGCAACAGGAGGCTTCGATTTGACCATAGAAGGGTGGGGTGAAGAGGACGTTAGACTTTACGTTTCATTGATTCAGTCCGGTATTGATGTGTTTCGAGTGAGACAAAAAGATTTGGTTCATATCTTCCACCATAAATATTGTGATGCTGATATTTCCGGTGAACAAGCTAAGGCTTGTCGAAGAACCAAAGCTAGTCACTTTGCGAGTCAAAAGTGTTTAGCAAACATGTGGTTTAAAACGTATATCGCAAGATAATATTGTTGTCCTATACCTCTGATTATTCAATCACCAAGATAACATTTTGCTCACTTATCATCTGGTTGCATGTGTCTGGTGGGTTGCAATTGGAAATGGATTTTCACTGAATATTAATTAAACTTTTGTGCGAATATCTGGGGTTGTTGTGGGCGTTGATTTTTTGTACATCAGAGTTGGATTTTGGTCGGATTCACCATGGTTTTATATTTGTGTGAATTTGTGTAGTTCTCAGTTTTCTTCAAATCATAGTAAACAAAATTCATGCATTAGGTACATACCGTCTTTGTGAATCATAAACCTGATCACTGTTTCCCCCCATATTTATTTATACCACTGTATTTATCTTATCATGTTTTTCAGTTATATATGACTAATTTGTTTTTGAAGCTCAATTTATGTAATTTGCACCTTAATAACCCAGGTACTATGTTACCTCATAGTTTGAATATGGATTGCTGGAGAAGTATTAGGGAGGATTTCCTAGATATTTCATTCCTGAATCAATATTAGGATAGAAATCATGTTAGTACAATATCCTTGACATAACATTTTCGTTCTGTGTTGCCCTGTTTTTGTCTTGCTGCAACATTGTCCATAATACCAGTCTCAATTGTTTCATTAATATTTGTTTTAAAGGTATTTTGTATTACTGACAAACTAGATACCATTGACCATGTTTCGTAGACGTTAGGAATTCGTAATCTCTAATATTGCTGCAAGTTTTGGGAAAACAAACTATGCAACTCGCTGAAGTAATGCTCATTTTGAAGATTCTATTCCAGCTTACGACTACCGGCAATCAACTATTAAATTATTCTTCTGTGTTCCACTCATTTATTTAACCTAATCGTTGTTTTTTGATTCGTTTCCTATAAATAAAATGAAATCTTCACAATTATATTTTTTCAATAACTATGCTAATATGTCTGAGGCCTTCTTATTGACATTTTGGTGGAAGTGTTGTATCATCTTTCATGTCTCAATATTAAGGATATGGTGATATACACTGGAATGCAGTGCGTGTCTTGTTTAGAATTCTAAGTTTATTTTTTTCAGAATGCTCAGATTCTAATATTTCTTGCAATGGTGGTACTGTTTGATTTCCGTTTCTCTGATTTCAAAAAAAGCAATTGCGGGGGAAACATCGAGGATCTATATCTTTAATTAGGAATGATGCAGTGATCTATAGATCAGGGTGGTCCAAACAATTTTAGCGTAGGCTACTAAACCATTGGCAGATATTTGTATTTATCAGCAGAACAATTTTGATTTATTTTTAAATTATTCCAACTGAGAATAGTTCTTTACCTAATCCCGATGTCGGGATCGGTGTTTGTTAAAATCACGGAATTTCATTGTTGTACATATTAGCGTCAAGACGATGCCTATATGGCAGTGGTTCTCAACCACTAGTGGTACGCGGAAGCTTTTCGAGTGGTACGCGAGCAGCTTTGAATTATTGCAACAATTAACTTTTGAGTTGGCTAAAATATGGCCACAACGCTTTATCTTCAATACCGTATGTATTCGCTGAACGGGTTTATAGCGCTAGCAGTTCTTGTCTGGAGATCGACCCCACTACTTCCCACCTAAAACGAAACGATGCTAAAAGCCTTTTAGCTCTGACAAATGCTCTCGTGATTTTACACGCAATAAATACGTTATTACTACATAAAATTAATACGTTGAAACTTTGCGCGAAGGTCTAAAATGGATGTAGTGCCATATTAAATACTCCTATAGCAACTAACCCCCAAATGTACCCCATTTCATGTTAAAAATATGAAAACAAAGTTAATTTTTCCCAAAATTCGAACAAAGACTTTCGTAGGAATCAAATTACGCCAGTTTTATGACCCACAACATGTTCCATCCATTCCTTATCAAATTAAAATGTATATTCTGAAGACCTTTGGCACTGATTGAAATAATTATATCTAAGTTCCCATCCGTACGATGTACATAATTACCCTTATTGAGATAATAGGAGTTTCTGTTTATAACGTGAATCACGAGCTCACGTTTACAGTATTTAATAAGATTTATGATGGACGTATAAATACGACTCGTTATCTTTCAAGGGGAAGACGATGTAAACGATTCAAAGCTAGTAGGGATAAATGTTATAAAATTTATATTCTGTGTATCGTGGAAATCTGAGAATAAAATCAAACAGAGTTTTCTAAAGTTTCCTTCATTCACGTGGGCGTTGAAGCTGAAGGGTGAACGGGTAACTTGCAAGTCAGAGACAATCTACAAACTAGAGCTGCGTGCAGCTTTAACAGGCTTCCCGCGTAAAAAAAAATTTGCATTTTATTGCTAGCTGAGAACTTCTGCACATTTGAGGTGAATTTCAAGTTTGTAGGACCAATTTGAAAAAATAATAATAAATAAATAATAATAAAACACAGGAATACAATAGGTTCCCTGCTGACAAGCAGCGGGAAGCCTAATTAGCAATATACGGTAACATCACATTCATTTACCAATCATATATGCTATACTCCCATAGCGCGTTTCTTTTGTCATTGGTCCCAACCCTAGAAGGGAGTTTTGTTGGTGGTATGGGAATGCCTTCCTGTGATCGGCAAAAGGACCAAGCCCATGAGATGAGCTGGCGTCAAGTAACTCCGCCCTGAAGAGACGTTTTGTACCTTTATTCCAGTCAAAACACTCCTCTATTTTCAAGCGTTGGTCATGTGACAGCAGCGACAAACCGCTGAGCTGACTTTGCGCCGCGCGATCCAGCTTTTTTTTTTTTATCTGGGTTGGGGTCGCAACTTGGACGGACTTGGTTGTTTTTTGACGGTAGCACTAGGCTTGCAAGTAATAAACTCATCATACAATGAGTGCAGAAAAAATGTGACCGAAGTGAACTGAGAGGAAACGCATTTCCTTACCCACTACGACGTTAAACCAGAGTGTCTGGTGTGTTTTCAAGTAATATCTGCCACGAAAGAATATAATTTTTAGCGACATTACAAAACCAAACACGAGAAAGCATACCGAAAATACCACGATATTTCTCGGGAAGCAATTTTAAAACAACTAAAGGCTTTATATAGTTTCCTTGAAAATCTGATGAGAACGATAAACTCTCATTCCTAAACATATTTAAAGTGAGTAAACTCGCTATGTTTTGATTACTTTGGGGTTTTCTCTGACTGCGGCCCGCAAGACCTCCTCAAAAGTTTTTGTGTCCCTTCAACCTCGCAACCTTGGACCACCCTGCTATAGATAATTTAAAGGAGCATTATACATCGACATATTTGTAAAACTTCTTGATATTTTTAGAAGTTAAACGCAATCGAGCGGTATTATTGGGTTCATTAAAACTGTTAGCCATATAAAATGGAACAACCCTGTGATTGTTATCATTTGAAAAAATCTGTAAACGCAGGGGAAATAAACGAAGAAACGTTTCTGGTCGAAGTTGAGACAACGCCGCTGCGTCGTTCAACTGGCTCGTGTTATCTGAATTAATATTTATTTTAAATAGAATCAAGCCGTTAAGTTGATTCGATGATGATCCGGTTGGCTTCGATTCGAAATTATGAATGTTACGTTCTTAGTCCCAATTTCAATACTATAAACCAGAATAACCTGGGATATCTATTCAAGATTGGGAAGGGAGAAGGTTCATACGACTCGATCGTTCGGCCTTCACTAAAATTAGCAGATGCACCAGTCGGCGAATTGAGAACCAACATGTACGAATTCGAAAGTGATCATTTGTAATCGGATATCGTACAATACCAGTTTTGTTTTTTAAAAAAAGCTTCATTGCTCTGAGTGTAGTCGGTATGTTTATTCGGGATTCACCTTCTGTGGTAGACTGCCTTTCGACAACTGCATCATATATATATATGGAGTAATACCAGTTGCTGAAATCAAGTTGAAACCGCTTATTTCGCAATAAATTCCAAGCAGTGATCTTCTACGAGTTTCACGAATCTTCCATGAGGAGCTTTTGATTACATATATACTCGTGTGTATATATATTGTTTGAATATATTCAAACAACTATTAGATTTGATAGTCTCTGATAACCGTTCTGTTTTGCCAGTATTAAGTTCGCTTTTATATTTATTTATAGCTTCTACAATTCTTGTTATTCAAGTATTGTAGCACCAACCCCCCGAATTTATCCCAATTGGAGTTAAAATTATGAAAACAAAGTTAATTTTTCAGGAAATTCCTAAATGATATTCGTAGGAATCAAAATTTACAACCTCAAGCTTTCATGAACATGTTTCGTCCTGTCATTAAAAAATTGAAATTCATTTTTTCAGGATATTTAAACACAGTTTGAAATAATATGTTGTTCTAGTCAGAATGAAAGTTATAAGATTGTATTCTGTGTATCTTGGAGAACTACAAATAAAGGCAAATAGAGATGTTTCAACGGATCTTCATTTACGCTGGCGTAACCGACAGACTGTGTTCGTCGGTACAAGTTAGTCACAAACTTTGGACAAAACTCTAGCCGGCCAAAACTCGAAGTCAGACTTCACAAATCAACATTCAATGTATAGTCACATCTAATTCCCACAGTATTGCACAGCGCTTCCCCTAGTCTCTGGAATGTTTTATTGAAGTCCCACTCCATGACAGGTACATGCCCCTAGTTCGGGCGTGACTAAAAGGAAATAAGGTATAGATCGCCAATTGATTGTTTGAAAAATAAGTCTTACAAAATAGATCTGACGCACAGATCAGCTTAGGATATTTACGTGTCAATGACCAACATTCGGCCGTACTACGAGTTACGACACGAAATGGTTAGATACAAGAAAGGTCAAAAATTTATGATTAACATATACAGGAATCATTTGGTAAATTCCAGCGGGCCAATTATTCATATAACAAAAAATAGGAGCAGAAAGAAGTCTAGCACAAAAAGAAGAACACTCAACTGAGCACTATCGTATGATATTTACTTTCATCATATACATAAGCATAGTAAATTTAAATCGGTTTATTAATTTTTATTGATCTGATTTACATAAGTGAGAATCCAACAAAAGAATTTGTGAAAACTTATGTTATTTGTAATAAAATAATGCGGGAAAAAGGAGAATCAACTTTCCCGGAATTGGCACGATTTATTTAGGCTGGTTCCATTACATTTGAACCCACGTACATTTGAACCCATGACAATTGCACCTGTATGCTATTGCACCTATGGATTTTTTTTTGTTTCACAGATAGTTAAACCCATACTAACCCTAACCCATGGGTTTTAGCACCCGCATATAGAGTGAACCCGTGGATATACGCATGGGTTCAAATGTACGTGGGTTCAAATGTACGGTCACCATTTAGGCTGTATATTTTAGAAATAGCTCCAAGTACCTTTTTGGCTGTAGAATTGAATCACCGTTAATAATGGGTAGCTTTTGTGTGGGTGTACTAAAGATCATGTATTTGGTCTTGTCTGTGGTTAATTCATTAGCGGTTGGCCAAAGCTCTAGCATACTGTATATATATATGTATATATTTAAAACTAAAGTGCGCTTCACGAGACAATGTTTACAACCCTGCTTGAACATATGTCTGAGCGGCTGCAGAAACTGCAATTTCACGTCATTGTATACTTATTTTTGATTCGTTATGGTTGATGTAATAAACGAGGAAATCGATGATCGGGGAAATCCAAATGTTAAGTAGCTAAGCAATAGGCAATTGTTGCACACTAACTATTGTATTTCATATGATTTTCATAATAGACACTAGCATAGACATAAAAGGAGCCAAAATGACAAACGGAAATTATGACGCCAAACGTGTTTTAAAAAAGCCAAAGTTGTGAAACTTGGTGTTAGAAAAGCCAATATAGCAATCTTGCCAAGACTCCGTGCCAATATGACAAGACAATCAGTAGCGGTGATGCGAGACCAAATTCCTATCCTTCCTCGATACTATAGTATAGGGAGACGAGATGCGGTCTTAGGGATAAAGACTGTTCACCCTAATATTCAAAGTTCGATTCCCACGTTATTAATTTCACGTGTTAAGGAATGTGACTTCAATCTGGATTCCCTCAGACGATAATAAGCACACGATGTTAATTGTCGAATTGTTGTATATTATTGAAAAGATGCACGATCCAAATTCCAAATACAGATAAAATTGTACACACTTAATTCTTAATGCTGTAATATTACGGTCAGATCACAAGTGAAACAAAAAGCACAATATTATAGAGCAGTCTCGGCAAACCGGAAACGATACGTCATCAAATTGGTCGAAACGAGAAAGGCAATACATGAAGCGAATGCATTATCGCTGGTGCGAAACATAATGCGACCTATTTTGTGAAATATTACATGCTATTAATATGAAAGGGTTAAATACATTATAATCCATAGTTACACAATGCACATTCGCTACAATACATTTGCACTAGTGACTCGGTATGCGTATATAAAATGAATGTAACAGTACTAAACATGACAATATCGTGCAATTCAAGAGTCCGGCTGAACACCAACACAAATGTATCTCAGTAGTAAAGTTCCGTCTCATTGATCTGATCGAAGTCAGACTTCCTCCTCATAATTCGTGAGTTCATGTGGTTATTCGTGTTTGCTTTAAAGATTTAGTTGAGTTTAAATGCAGCAGAAAGTCAGAGGAGCTGTGTGAAACAAGTGGGGGAAATTTTACCCGTCGTGCTCGCTTGGTTAGCAGCTCACTATAGGCCAGTGTTTCCCAACCCGAGTCCGCGGTCTCAAATGAGTCCGCGGAGCGTTCGAATGAGTCCGCAACGAGCCAGAAATTTGTGCGAGCCGCAAACGATTTTGCGGAACTTAACTATCAGCCAGTTTACGTTGGAATTTACATAAAACATAAAAAGCAAGTTTATTCTCATAACATTAATCGAGTCAATGATTACTGAGTCTAGGGCTGGGCATATATTCGAATATTCAACTATTAGAATAGCAATTTAATATTCGAAAATTTGGTAACAGGTGACGTGCCAGGTCACTTGTGCGCGTCGCTCAATCAAACGATTAGATTTCACAACTCACTCACGAATTTTCGACGAAAACACACAAGTCGGCACACGCGTCGATAGATGGTGGCAACCCGAATTTTCCAAATTGAAAAGCGGCAATACAAAACACTAAAAATAAAACGGAGAACACAATAAGTTTCGTTTTATGATGGTCCGCGGCCGATTAAAAACGCTTTTTTAGACATTGCAAAACGCAAAATTTCGGGTGCTACCGTAGTATACGTTTACCCTTGGGATTGTTTGCTTCACTGTCCCAACATTGATACGCCGTACAGTTCTGGTGTTGTACGAACAGCTCAGATTTGTGGAATTCACAAAAATAGGAATCAAAACAAAATATAATCGGGCCCTTTACCACGCATTTTTGTGTCCACCACGGATTGTCATGATAAATTAAATTAACAATAAAGCAAGGCGATGAATATTAATTTTTTATTTACTAATATATTTTAAATATATTTTTATTAAAGTACTGAATCAAGTTGCACTTTCTGGAAATTTATAACAGATAGTGAGATTTTTCTAACGACGATAACAAATTTGCAAGATCGCAAAAATATGTAACAAAACTGAATACGAGAATATCGGTCAGAGACCGAAGACTTATCGATCGAAAGTTAGGGGATCCCAAAACAGCGCTCTTACTCCATAGTGACACCTTGTGTCCCATCACTAATTAATTAATAACTCGCTAATTATACGACATAATTTGCCTAAAAGCAATAGGCTTCTGGTCCGAGATATGATGAATGCACATGCAAAATCTGGAGCAGATTCAATCGCGTGCATCTAACAGACAGACAAATACCTATCAACATACTTACAAAATAAAATCGATAAGTAATAATCGGGCAATATAGCCTCACATTATTATGTTCACAGATTGCCGATTGGCATTTTAAAGAAGAAACGCTTTCACCTTTTTGTAAGTCGACGCAACCGCGAGTTACCATGAACAAAATTAAATTAATATAGAAAGACATTGGATTGAATATTGTGCGACAGAAAGCCAATTATACACTAGAAAAGTCGGCTCTTTTTAACGAACGCGTAATTGTGGCAAATTTCCGATTTTGAAATTCGTTACAATTCTGTTGTATTTGATTTTATTGCTTCTTCGCACAGAGTACGGTTACGGTACGCACTTTGAGTCCTCAAAGGTTTTCGCGGGTGAGAAAATAGTCCGCGATCAAAAAAGGCTGGGAAACGCTGCTATAGGCGAATTGAGTCGAAATTTGGAAATTTATTACACTTACCGACACTTGATTAAATACCAATAATGTGTTTGCCTAGCGGAAAATTAGTGAAAAGAATGAACTGTTTGGGACTGTGTTCTCTCCAGACATGCCCTGCCTATGGGATGTTTCGGCCATAATAACACTGGTATTGAACGCACGAAATTAAAAAAGAAGCTCGAACTAAATGTATATTTTTCGTTGCTATGTTGGTTATTAAAATTCTTGGTATTCTTCTTCTTCCTTTCTTATTGTAAAAAATCGCCTTTCTCTTTAACTACTGCACCAATTCCTATAAAATTTTCAGTGGTCGAAGAAGATTGTTGTTGTCGCTAGAAGGCTATAATATTTTATTCAGTTAAAAATACTTTTGTGGGCTTTATGGGATTCGTTTTTAATGACGTCATCATAATTAAAAATTACGCTCTTTGTCGTGGTTCCACGTTCGCTACAATCCGGTGGTCAGTCGAAGTTGGGAACTCTACGGTAGAGTACCTAGACTGCAAAAGATTACATACCCTTTGGCCATCGTGTATAACATAATGAAGGTAAAAAATGCTGCATGAACATTAGAACACAATCCAGGTTTTTGAATTAAATATGTGCAGCAACTGTTGGAGGGTACATCGTGCTTGAACTTTACCACAGCTCTTCTTCTTGCTGTAGGATTTATGCACATAGGCACGTACGTAAACATTTTCACCACATTGTTGTGATCTTATTGTAACCATCTGAAATATATTGGGAAATACATAAGTCACAAACCGGGTACAATGTAAGTTGTGAATTACCTTAAAGTGAATCTATTATCTATGCAGAGCAGCAAACGACTCGTTTATTCAAATAAAATATAGGTATGATATCATAAAATAAACTATGCAATGAACAGCATATATATATATGTGCAGAGGTGTTACATCAATATTTAAAAGAGTTAATAATAATAAATTCTTAATAATTATAACTTCACTTGCTACCAATGTACATATTGAAATGAAGAAACTAAAATATATGCATGTCTGAACTTCACTCGTCCTTTAGACCAGATATTTTCAAAATAGTGTGGCTTATTTCATCATTGGTACCTGACAGTGGCGTAGCAAGACTCTCGTGGGCCCCCTCGCAAAAATATTTCGTGGAAATGACCCTAAAAACTCTCGGACATAAGCTAAAACATTTTTTTTTTTATTTCGTCCAAAAGCATAACATGTCCCAATTAAAAGACAATGATAACCTAAAATTTGCCGTTTATCTTGGTTACTTTAATTTTTTCATACGTGCTTCCTCTTCTGCCCTTTTTCTGCGTTTCTGACAGCCTTCGTAATTTTGCCGGTGCGATCAAGATCAAACCACGAGACGCCGAAAATCGCCTGGCATTGTTGCGTAACAAAACGATTTGAGCAGAACTAACATCAACGTTATAAGATGTGCACTACTGGTTTTGCATTGCAGCTTTTGGTTTTGCGGCTTAAATTTCTAAATTCTAACCGCTTGATGCTACGCCACTGGTGCCAGAGACTTTTTGCCCGATGGTATATTACACGGGTGGCCAGTCCGCTTTCGACCGCGATCGACTAAAATCTTCAAAATACCTCCCGATCCACAATAAGGTCATACACAAAAATGAATGAGTAGCCTACTGAATATGCAGACAACTGCACACACGCATACAAAAAATTCCACCGCGGCCAATAGGATCGACTCTTTTTACGTTCCATTTAATTTGGTTATGTGATTGTACCGAAGAAAATGCCTATTTTTTTGCCATAAATGTTGATATTTCCTCCCAAAAAAACTTGCCAAATATCCATGTAATATCTTAGCAGCAAAAAATATATATTCTCAAACCATAAATGTTACATGATTCCTCTAATCTCAGTATATAATTTGCAATATCTCCGAATCCGATTCTTCGACCACTTGGAATTGTGCATTCTGATGCCACTGCTGCCGTTGCAAATAAAATTTATTACACTACTCTTGGAGTAAGATACTGCAAAAGTTATTGTGGGATCTTTTTTCAGTCAACACAACCGACACTCGAGAATCGGTTAGTTTTACCCTAAGACCTAGACCGTAACATTATGCCAAAGAGGCGCTGTCCCTAAAAGCTGTACGTCGATCGTGGCTTTCATGTCGTTTTGTCACGTTGGGGAGCTCAAGCAAGTTTGTTTGCTGTGAAGAAAATGCGTGAAACCCGGAAACAAATCTTGTCTCCATGTTGTTGGCAGAATGTCACTGTCCCAGACCTAGCACAACCCCAAACTACGAAAATGTAAATTTCTGCTATGGGGACAAAGTTCCCAGGTATGGGCTATTTTTAAAATTGTCCGGATGTGCCCCCTGACATGAATATTTACGAGACAAATAAACCAATCACATATATATATGTCATTGAATAAACATACATACATACTAGGGTTGGATTATCCGGATAGCGGTTAACCGGATAACCGGTTAACCACGAGTTATTTTGCTATCTGATATCCGGATATTATTGTGACGGTTAACCGGATAATAGAGCAGTATAAATAATACATATGCGCGGCTAGCGATTTTTATATTTTTTTGTTGAGTGGCGACTGACATCTCCCAGAGCATATAATAACAACTTTTTCCACTCTAATCTGCCTATATATATTTTAGCCATCCGTAGAATCAGTGGCGTAGCAAGACTTTCGTGGGCCCCCCCGCAAAAATATTTCGTGGAAATGACCTTAAAAACTCTCGGACATAAGCTAAAACAACGCTTTTTTTATTTCGACATCATTCTGACAGCCTTCGTAATTTTGCCGGTGCGATCAAACCACAAGACGCCGAAAATCGACGACCCCCTGGCATTGTTACGTAACAAAACGATTTGAGCAGAACTAACATCAATGTTATAAAATGTGCATTAATGGTTTTGCAATGCAACTTCTGGTTTTGCGGCTCAAATTTCTAAATTCTAACCGTTTGGGCCCCTTTTCGCTGTGGGCCCTCCCGCGACCGCGGGGGTTGCGGGGGTGGATGCTATGCCACTGCGTAGAATGCTGGAGTGAACTTCACTATAACATCACAAAACACGCAGAACAAATGTGATTATTGCGCTTATTAGAAGAGCTCATTCCTTTATAAAGTTAGATTTGAACCGGAAGTGCAGTTTAAGCAAGATTAACTACGGATTCAGTTGAAAAGTATTGGTTGGGTGGGTGTGAGTTTGTTGCTTTTTTGTCGGGTGTGGCTTTTAGTTGTTGCGTGTATTGAAGTAACGCATATCATCATGAAGTAAACCAGTTTAAATTTCGAGGACTTATTTCACAATACTTCCGATTCCATGTAATCTGTGTAGCATTTTAAAATTTTGGGTACACAACCGCGCTTGCTTTTAACTTTGGTATATATGTTTTTTCAAATTTCCTTGTATCAATCAATATTCCAGCCGAAATAAATCTATTCTATCTAAGTCGGGTGTATGTTAAACTAATTGAACTTAAAAGCTTAAAGAAATGGTCATGATGAGGTCAGGTGAGTCTGCGACACCAAAATTTAGTACGAGTAAAAGTATAAAGAAAGTATGCTCTAGGTCTAGACAGAAAAAAACTTCCAAAAAATTTAACAATAAAAAAAGGAATAATATAAATTATTACATAGGATTTGAATATGAGAAAATAACTTAGCAGTGGAGGGAAAGACAATTAGGACACAGTATTTAAAACAATGTTTCACTATATTATTCAGCTGCAATTCTGTACGATTACAGAGCTTAAATTTTTATTTATTGACACATTCAACATCAAAATGCACAATCATTTTTATTCGAGAAAAATAATACATATGTACGTATTTACAATAGAACTGTGTGGTGATATTTAGTCAATTCGTCGCAAAAATCTTGTAAAATCGGTTCTCTGAAATTAGCAGTAACTATCCGGTTAACCGGATAGGTAAAATACGAAATACCCGGATATATCCGTTATCCGGATAGTATAAATTATAGGTATCCGAACTAACCCTAATACATACCTCTGCTGAGTCTGCTCTATGGTTAGTTCACCTTTATATTATCCATGTGAGGTGGGTTTACTAAGTCCTATTGTATGCGACTCAGAAAACAAGTTAATTTAAGCTCATTCTTTACGTGGCTACACTTCTGTATTGGATGAAGTGACGTCAATCTACTATAAAAATTGTATTTCTAAGAACAAGGGCAATCGACGACCATCATGGGCATTTATTAACCGAATTACAATCACGGAGAATAATTCTAGGCAAACGATTGGGGGAATCTGTCTTGGAATTTAATTAAATGACAACTGCCTAATCGCAATTGAATTTAAAAACTATTTTACAACAGCCGGGTCCACCTAGGTATTCAATAACATGTGGGATTTTAGGATTTACATATTTATCCATATATTTACATATTCATTTTATGTCATTCATTCATTCGTAATCGTGTGAGTAAATTAATTTTTATGATTTTTGCTACTGGAACGGAATCGATAGTGGAAATTTTTAAACTTGGATTAAAGGAAATCTACTAGGCAGACAACATTTCACATCTATTCCCCAAATTTGTTACAAATACGCGTGCGCCATTTCCCACGAACTATCCAACTGTTGTCTCTCGCTCCACCCCATCCCTGGAAGAATTCTACTCATTAAATCAGGTAATGTAAAACGTGTGTCAAATTATATGACAATTTCTCTGGTTTCCCACGACTTCTTACGGTGATATGCTCAAGGACATATTTTATTTAATTCTACTAGCTACAGGGCAAAAAAATCTACGCCCGTTTCTCAGCGTGTCGAATCAGGCGTGTTGTTCTTGGTCAACAACTGTCAATTCCTGTGCTTACGAATGTTCGGTTGCAGGCTGTATAGCTCGTTTGGATCAGGTGTTATGGATTTATCAATCGTAGTTTCAGCGCTGAATAGGATTGCTCCAATAAGATTGGCGGCAGAATGGGACAACGTTGGCCTGCTTGTTGAACCCAGTTCACCTCATCTAGTGCAGCGTATAATTCTTACAAATGATCTAACCTTGAACGTTTTGCAAGAATCAATAGACCAGAATGTCAACATGATTGTGTCATACCATCCACCGATTTTCAAGCCTATGAAAAAACTTACAGAAAATCATTGGAAAGAGAAAATTCTCATAAAGGCCATAGAAAATAGAATCGCGATCTATTCACCTCACACTGCGTCTGACGCAGTCCAGGGTGGTGTCAACGACTGGCTTGCAACAGGTCTAGGTGAATTAACAAGCACTCGACCAATTACTGCGAACAAATTTGTAAACTATGGTGGCTTGCTATTGTGCAAAAAGGCTGATGAACAATTGTTCATTGCACCTGTTGAAAATTCTAAAAAGCCTTCTCCTCCTACAAAATTCTCAACAGAAAATGGAACTTTGATGCAACTTGAAAGTGAACAAGTTTGTCAGGTTGCTGACATTGTAAGGACTCGTGGCATTTCAGATAGAAATGTACAATTCTTTCCAGCATCACAATTACCGAATTCTGGTACTGCTACTGGGGCAGGTAGAATTTGTGTTCTGCGTAAGCCAAATACTATGAAGAATGTCATTGATAATATCAAGGCGCATCTTAACTTGGACCATGTAAGATTTGGGTTGGGTGCAGGAAAGAGTCTGAATGATTTAATATCAACTATTGCTTTATGCGCTGGTTCTGGAGCTAGTGTCCTTACTGGTGTTAAAGCAGACTTGTATTTGACAGGAGAAATGTCCCACCATGAGGTCCTAGAGGTCACACAAAAGGGTGGAAGCGTTGTTCTATGTGAGCATAGCAACACCGAGAGGGGTTATTTACAAGTTCTCAGAACTAAGCTTCATGAAATTCTTGGTGAGGACAATCTAACCATTACTATTTCTCATCTTGACAAGGATCCCCTGGAAATATTGTAATTTCATTTTTGTAGACCAGTAGCCAATAGTATCATGTTTAATTTTACTAGCATTGAGGCGGTGGAAAGACTGTAGCTTAAATTATATAATTAAAAGTAAAACTGTTATAGACATGTAACTAACCAAAAAAAAATTGTGACAACTTCTCCCCATAGGAACACAGAACTTCTGAACTTGGAAAAGCTGACATCTTAAGCCTTTATCCCACACTGAATAAATCAAAATCTTCAAAAATGTATCAACAAGTTTTCAGTATTATTGGATCATTAGGATAGGATAGGATTTACATATTTATCCTGGGGGAGAGGAAAGCCGATAAGACGGCTTATCCATATGGCGAACCACGGCGGGTATGGGATTAGTTTTACTGTATTGTTTGTTTTCGGAAGAATGGACTTGGTGGTGGAGGAAGCCGTAACCGACACCACCCAACGACGACGAAGAGTCCAGCAATCCTCTCGCACATAACCATCCCTGCATGGGATTCGAACCTGCGAACCCACGCAGAGTAATTAGAGGTGCGGTGGCGAGCGTATTCCTAACACTTAGCCTGTTGAGCCACACCGCCGTGCCAATTTTTAATTCATGTCTTAGCATGTTGATGGTGGTGAAGGTTTGGAAAGAAAATATGGTTGTCATGACTTTCACTAATAGCACTCTCACTGTTTCGCTAAGAACCACTTATATGGGATATACTGGACAATTAACAGAATCATTTTCCATTCACCTCAACAGTGGCGTATTTACATAAAATGGCGCCCATGGCAAAATCAAAAAATGCGCCCTCTTAAAGTTATTTGACAATTTTTAACGACTGTTGTTGAATTGAGATATTTGTACGTTATTATTTGAGTTTCAGGTATTCCCAATCTGAAATTATTTTGTTGAAACTTTTATGATTAATACTTTTCGCCATTTTTGCGCTATGGCACGAGCCATGGCTGCCACATCCTAGATATGCAACTGCACCTCAATCGTGGTTTTGCAAATTCCTAATAAAACAAGGCCATGATAGAATTTTTGCAGTGATTCATCATCCAAGGTCAAAACAGCAAGAGCCATACTATACAAGTTCAGTTTGATTCAAAAGAAGAGGTCAGTTGTTATAAATTAATTAACAGCCAGTATTCAAATGAATTAGAGCTCGTCAATTGCCAATTTATTTTCATTCCTCACGATTATAAACTGTAAATGTCATATGACCATTATCACTGTATTGCAACTGTATTCGTAAAAGATGCATAGTAATTAAATTGAACTGGAATAGTTATTTACAAATATTGTTAACTTTTTCGCTCTTTCTATTATTTCAGGTCTTCTAGGCATAGGTTTTGATACACCAAATATATTTAGAGTGAACTTATCTTCCACTAAATCAGAAAACTTTCCATGTTGGCCTCCATTGAAGTCGCACCATTCGTGGGTATTGGCATAATCTGGGATTTCATGAATATTGATTACATGAGGGAAGTATTTATAATACAGCTGAAGATCATATAGCATCCGCAATTTCTTTATGAGTTGACATGAAATTGAACCTGGAATAACAAGGATTACCATAGCATCTGATTGATTTATGAGGTCATCCAATGATTTTTGCAGGTTGTCTGCTGTCACTTCAGTGAAATTAATATTTGCATAATTTTTCTCCTCGCATAAAACATCCATTTCAGTTTCACATTTCAAAGGTAGCGCCATTAAATAATGTGGCAAAAGTGGAGTTTTATACAAAACAACCTCCATGTTATCAATATGTGTTGCAGTTTTTGCCAAGTAACCTAAAAATTCCATGCTGTGCACAGCACCACCATACTTGAATATAGCATAATACATAAAACCAGATAGATTGAATAAACAGTGAATTATGAAAAACACTTTGTCAGAGGCGACATATTGAGAAACTAAAACAGTGATTGGAACAATAACTATGCACATCTGAAACCCTACACGACTTGTGAAAAATATGCTTAGAAAGATTACTAATAAAAGAGTATAAGAGAGTATTGCATCCTTGCGCTTCATTAGAGTTGAGAAAGTTTGTCTACATAAAATCTGTTTTCTCACTTCTTTAAAAATATATATCACTACAGGCCCATACATAGTGAACAAAAGTGAAGTAATTTGTAAAGTATTATCAGAAATATGGCTGTTGCTTTCAGGCTTTATATTTGAAAATGATGGCTCATAAAAACAAAATCTCAAACCTAAAGCTACAAGTCCGGTGGTGTCAAAATTTTGAAACAATTCTGCTATGATGTCGATGTTAGAATAGGTATTCCACATCACCACAAATAAAACTGACACAATTAAAAATGCAACACTAAACATTAAGCTTTTCAGTAAACACTTTTTTATCGATGAAAATGGAAATACCACCCAAAAACTCACTGGAATGAAAGCGAAATATGCGAGGCTTGAATTAATGCTTGTACCCAATACAATTAAAGTTGCCATTAACAATATGTTACTGATGGTGTCCAATTGTTTTTTCTTGATGTTGTTTGAGCTTTTTCCTATTAGGATTAATTCAGCAAAAATAATCATTTCGAACACGACATGCACGGTTCTAGTACAGTATATCCATGTTACATAAGAGCTTGCAAACAATGTCATTGACGTCAGTGCAGTTTTTTTATTACTTCCACAGTCAACTGCGATTTTGTACACAAGAATATCAATAATGATGCTGCAACATGCCATCCAAATTCTTGGCGAAACTAGAACTAAATATGATGTGATAACATTTCCAAAAATACCGACACTGTTTACGACGCGAAGAATTATGAATGGTATTCCAGATGTTATAGATGAATAGAATATTTCTTTATCTCCTTCATTACTTCCAGGTAAACCCAATATTCCTGTAAAATTTAAGATTAGCTGACGAACAGATAAGGTATTTGCATAATTATGTAGTTTGCTCGACATAAGTGGTTCTCAAACTTTTTAAATTGTGCCCTCTTTATAAAATTTGTCAAGTCTCGCGCCTCCCCTCACAAATAACAGATAGTAAAGCGAAAGTATGTTTTATTAAAAAATACGGAACATAAAAATTACCAAAAGCAGGCAAGATCAAATCTAACATATTTTTTCATTTTTAGTAGCTTCAGACCCCCTCAAAAATAGTCTACACCCCGTCGTTCGAAACCACGGCCTTACATACTGACTTGTTGACAGGCTAAAACACATACCTGCCATTGACTTTGGTGAATCAAACTCTTCAATATTTACCAGTCCATATTGTGGTATGATTGCAAAAAATAGTCTTAATCCAAACAAATTTGACCACATTAGCTTTAGGTACAATTCATCCATTTCACCACTAATTACCTTGAGCGATGAAAAATTTGAAAAAAATATTTATACGAAAGAAAGCATGTTGGCCTGAATTTATAGTTATCTGAAAATATACATTTTTAGACCTCGCAATCTTTTTTAAAAAATTCAAGGGCAAACAGAAATGCTCAATATGTATGAATATTCCAAGAAAATGGGGATAACATAGCCGTACTGTACATGTTTTCTTACAACACTGTTCCAGCTGAACCATGGCCACCCTTGGAGCAGGAAACTGAACTACAGAACTAAGTATTCCTGAGCACACATCACCTTTTCATGAGCATTTTCATATTACAGTAGACTACGGTATTAGCTACGGTAGTGAATGTTGGAGGTGCGGTACCGTACTGCACCCTGGTGCTTCAGTCTAAAACACACCCAGACACCCAAAAGAGAAATTAAGTTTATTGTTTTTAGACCAAGGTTTACTAAACCTGCTTTGTCCACACTGACATATATCACTATCAGCATATGCTGATATGTTTGTACCGGTAGGCCTAGGTACCGGTACCATATGTTATCTTAGAATTGCACGGCAGACGGCAACACGCCGCTTTGGAATATTTTGCAAGCCATTGAATTAATGTCGCAGTTTCCATGGTTCTTGAAAATATATAGGCCTACTTCCTATTAACTGCAAGTTCATGCAAGAAGCACAGCGGGGACCGTTTCACAGGCCATGTGCAAATATAGCCGGCTACAGCGGGGCGCCAGTACATTGCATTTGGATTTTGCCGGCGCGGCGGGGAAGTACCCCAACTTTCGAAAGGTCAAAGATTGCGCTCGGTCTCTCGTCCAGTTACGGATACCAGCCCATGTCGGGTATGGGATTAGATACATCAATGACATTAAACAACATGATGCGCAACTCCGGCATTTTTGTCCGAAGATCGTATTCGATAGCACGCTCCAATGCACATACTTGACGAGACGAAAACGAGCGGATGTGTGCTGCTTTCAAGGCGTAGCACGAATGATGTTCGTGCCTGCTTTGACAGTTGTTGTCGATTTTAATAATATTTTCGTAAGTTGGGGTAAAAAGAAATCGGTAAAAGGTAAGGTGAATACTATTGTTGTATATCACACCCGGGCATCGCACTGTTAAGTACATGTGGGAAAGCCAGCCTTTGTCAAATACTACGAAGTTATTAATTCAGTACGGTACGTAGTTGCCCATTTGCCGAAATTACATATTTACTTACCCCTTATGGTTTCAAATAGTTCATGCACCTCCAGTTAGATTTTTTTAATCAGTGAGGATATATACTCATTGTAACATACTATTACGCATTCACTTTTATTTGCGTATTGAATCAAAGTGTTAACAAGTTCACCTAACATTTCACTCATACCGGTCTATATTGTATAGTCTGATTTCTCAAGTATTTGGAGCCACGAATGCTTGTAATTTTCTGACTAAACCCTTTTATTAGTTGGTTTATATACCAAATTCAGTAAAATATTTTTTAAATAAAACATGAGATATTGGATTTATTAGCTTTTCCATTCTGAATCATATAGACTGCTTTATTTATTCTTAACGAAAATTAATAAATCTCCTCTCTTTCTTCAGATGTGAAAGTTGTGGACAAACCTGTCTAAGCATTGTGAGACTCTTGCAGCACAAGAGGCAATAGCAGAAATAGTAAGTATATCAATCAAGAAATTAAGCCGACATAAAGCAAAACTTTCAACTATTCGTCTAATCTCAATTTCCTATTATTTATTCACAGGACAACTATAGCAGACGGGGAAATATCAGAAGTCTGGCGACATATCAGTGACAGTGTGATTCCAAGAAATATAATGCATTTGAAAATAGAAAATTGCAATAGAAAAACAACCTATGGAGGCATGCAAAGACATTTGACCCTCCGGTAGAGTTGTGTATGGCCCCCACATTCTGCAGGGCTTGAGGAAAATAACTAAAAATTCCAAAGCGTAAGATTGCATAAGCGGTCTTATTTGTAAAAAGGCACAAAACACGCCAGACATACTTAAAACAGCTTTGGAAATGAGGATTACGGGTACCTCACTGCACCTGTGTTATATTTGGTTCATCAACTTTTGGTAGTACTATAGAAGAAATTCCGGAAGGGGTATAATCATCATTCATGATAAAATACTATCATATATTTTTTGAACAACTTCCCAGATAGCACAACTACGTTGGGCCAACGTTATAATCCGCCGGCAACCGTTGTACGAGGTTTTACAACCATTTACCATGGTAAGGCCATGATTGGCCTTCAACGAACACGCCATTATGCGAAGAAATGGGCGCGCGATTCGAATATAGCACATGAGGTCGGCATTCATTTTGGCGGTAGGCCTACTCGGAATGGATATCCTGTTGCGAGGTTTTTGCCGTGGATGGGACAGTGAAATTGAACTTTTAATGCTTTCATAGTAGAATGGCGAAAGTAGAGATAGTTGTAACCGTGTAAGTTAATCTCATTGTACCGGTACCCTAAGTGCGTTGTCAGGTCACGGTTCATAAGGGTGATACCATACCTGTTACATATTTATCCCTGGATACCGTAGGTACCGGTAACGACAGAACGAGATGAGGTACGGTACCGTACCGTTCTTGGCATTTTTTTGTTAAACTTTCTTAGGTTGCCATCTCTCGTTTACCAGTATTCGTTATCGAGTACCCGTACGGTACCTACCGGTATGGTAGATACCGGTAAAAGTTACATATTTATCCCTGGACACCGTAAGTACCGGTAACGACAGAACGAGATGAGATACCGGTACGTTACTGTACTTGGTCTTTTGGTATTTTTTTGTTAAACTTTCTGAGGTTGCCATCTCTCATTTACCAGTATTCGTTATCGAGTACCGGTATTGGTCCTTCATCCCTGGATTTGATTTTTTATATTTACTTTATTTGTCTAAGTGCAAACATTTCCGCAGCCCAAATCCAACCCGTTGGACGACTTAATCCAGCAATCTGAATAGTTGTACATTTGTGAAGCTTCTGTCTGATGAATTTCAACAAATCTAAATACAGATCTCAATTGGCTGAAATCTAAAATATGTTTTAACAATTGCCACAATCAAACTGAAACTAAAAATTGATGTTTTTAGGTAAAAAATAGCTCAAGGATTATTGTTTTCCATTCTTGTTTTTGTAACACTTTAAAAAAAATTTTGTTTTTAAAGTATAACTTTTTACGCCACACATGCGACATGGTCCGCCAGTCTAGGTGCGCAAAATTTTTGCACGCGGTGCGAGAACTTTGCCCAACCCTGCTTTAGTTCATATTTTCAGCTTTGTTGAGAAATAAATTACTGATTTCTGAATAATATCTATTTTGTTTTAAAGTTCAATAGAATTATATTGGGTATATATTAATATAATTTGTTTTCAATATGTATGCTATGTAAGCTTACCCAACCAACCTTAATTAAGTGTTATTATATTTTAAAGTGAATTGGAAAGTAGACCACCAGCAAAAAAGGTTCGGGCGACTGGGTCTGTACAATGTACAATGACTGCCAAATGTGCATGCAACTGTGCAATGCCCAGCGACTCTAAAAGCATGAAGTATTGTACGACACATCCTTCACAAATATTTGGACATATTTTGTGTAATATCCATTTTTTTCCGGTTATTCTTAATAATTATTACCGATTAGATATTCTGTCAAGTGTCAATATTACCATTGTAAGTTTAATGATATATACCATTTTTATAATAGGCCCTATGACAATGGACTAGAAAATTCACCTGCTTCAATTCCCTCTTTCACGCAGTCATACACTGTGTCATTTCAAGCATCTCAATGTTTCAATGCGGACAATGCCCAAAACAGGTGTTTTTGTTTTATAGTTTGATAGTAGCTCCTTGCATATCTGTGCCATGAAATATTGCACAATAGCTAGATATATCGGTTGAATAATTACCTAGTACAACATCATGTGGTTAATACTGTATTTTCGGCAAATAAGTTGCTTTTCTAGACCCAAATTTTTGGCCTGATTTTGGGGGGGTCGTCTTATTAGGCGAGTATGATCATTTTCATTTTTTTGTCGCCTTGTTATTGAATCCGGACAATAAAATACCTTCGGCGATAGCATCCCCCACGTCCTCATCAGGTTAGTTTAAATAAATCGACATTCTCGCGCTGTGAATCTGGAATTTCAATGCTGTGATTATCATATTTGCATTATCATATATGGATTGAATATTACGCTACAAGAAAAAGTCATTATAGGCTATTTTAACCAATGCGCAAACGCGGCGACCGCTCGAAAGGCATTGCATGGTAATTTGAGATTCCCGACGTTGATGCGATTTTACTACCCCGACTTATCGGCCGTTTATATGCAAAAACCCATTTTTTTCAGGCTTAATAAAAACAGGCCTCGTCTTATTCGCCGGAAAATACGATAAATAATATTAATGAAAAATTTATATTCTGGTAAGTAGTATAGGCCATTCGTTCACGTTTATCATCTGAAAGCCAATCATGTACTATACATTGGGTAACACTAATTTGATTTTCAGAGATCAAGCCATGCTCCAATCCAGTCCATGGAAAAATTGTTGGGACAGGCGGTAGAAACTCTTATGCTACAAGCTACGGCATCTGCAACTTTCCACTGATTATAGTGTGGACTCGGACATACCGGAATTGATGAAATTCATTGTCTGATTACATTTTGATCCAGACTACATTCAAGGATGAAAAAATGGCTCGTAAGTTGAATATTTTTATAGGCTGATTACGGACACTTTACGGCGGTGGTTCCCAAACTTTTTTTTCCGCGACCCTAATTTTTGTGAAATCACAGACTACAGATACTTGCGACCCCACAACGAGAAAACATTAAAAATCAATTTATTCTATTCTGAATATTCTATTTAATCATTCTGATGAAAATCGACTGTAAGTTTGCGGGGGGCGTTGGTGTAACGTGGTTGTACTTAACTGTTTAGTACAGTGGTTCCCAACCTTTTTACTCCAGCGGGCAAGCAAAATTAATTTAAAATAGTCCGCTGACCGGTAACACATGCCATCGTATGAAGACCACGATGTAAAAATCTCTGAGATTCAGAAAATTTGTTTAGTCTTAGTACAATGTTAAAATATTGCAGATTACTCCATAATTAATTCGAAAGCTAAACAGAACATGAAAGTAAAATAGGTGAAAATACCTTGCTGTGTCTCATTTTATTGAGTGCCTTTTATTTTTTGTCGTTTTATTTTTGACTGCATGGAGCGCTTCGAAATTATGTATGAAATACAATGCCCCATATTTTCGCTTCGTGTTCAAGGAAGATTTTTTAAATGTCTAAATACGATCCGATTGCAATATTAAAATTGTTCACTTTTATACGAATGCGATGTGGACAAAACACATATGTGTATATTTTAGAGTAGATACTCGCGATAATTAACATAGAGCTTTTGCAATGGATGGAAACCTTTCCATTAAATGTATTCTCATATTTGTGCTTATTTACTCATTCCAGATAAGATATTTGTCAAGTCTCGGGAGGTTGCTCCAAGAAAGACTGGTTTGGAGTATCATGAGCTCGGTTATAACAAATTTACTCGCCCGCTTTTTCAACTGTGCAGGACGCGGTGGATAAGAAGCAGTGGGTGGGACGCCCTTAGTTTCTGCTATTAAAGGTACCGGTATGTAATATGTTTATCATATTGTACCACCATGCTCTACCCTCTTCTATTTTATAAGTATAAGATTATTTTGACTCCAAATCAGCTTAAGATAATTCATAAGGGAATTGAACAAAAACAGTGGTTTTCGAACTTATTTGTATCATCGCTCCCTTACAGTACTTTTTATATTATCATCCCCCCCTAGCACAACAGCAAATGATGAAGTTACAAATAAATTTATTGTAAATCAATTAAACAAATAGCCTAATCATGGTGCATGGTGTTTCTAATAAGATAGATAAATTTCAACAAGGAATATTTGAAGACTATTTAGCCAGATAAAATCTCAAATATTTCCTCAAAACATTGTCTACGCCCCCCCTGCGGAATCAAGAATTTCTGTATTTTTCAATTGTTATTGTCTTGTCAATGCAAGCTTCACTCACACATTTGCGACTGCAGAAACTTGGCTTAAGATTCCTCTTCTGAAAATTTGTTGGGATGCAGTCATTCAGACTAGGCTTTGAACTCTGGTGCTGTAATTTGCTAATACTGCAACTTAACACAGAATTTTTATATTTTTCAGCTCTGGATGATTTGGCAACGAACTCCGATTAATTTTATTACATGTATACATATTTGTAAAATAAAGACATCTTGTTATCTTTTGTTTTTTTATTATATAAATAATGTTAGACTAGTGGGAAATTTCTATGTAGTATAGATCCATACCCTGTCTGTACAACACATCGCCTAACTTGGCCCGACCATATGCCACGATTATATTACAACGTGTCGCCTACGTAGGCCCGGCAATATGTCACGATTGTGTTACAACGTATCGCCCACATTGGACCGGCCATATTTCACGATTGTGTTACAACGTATCGCCTACGTTGGCCCGACCGTTTGCCACGGTTGCATTACAGCGAAAGGACCGACGTTGGCCCAGCGGCCAAATCTTCGCTGGAACATGGTTGTTCGCGATTATTGGGCCGGTGGTTTGAACAACGTTCGGCCATGGTTGTTCCGACGTAGTTGTGCTATCTGGGTTCAATCTAGACCAGGGATCTCAAACTCGCGGCCCCAGAGAACTTCCAGTGCGGCCCTCGAACGTTTAACAATAATTGTAATAGTATTTTGGAAGTTTTTTTTTTTTATCTAAATGTAATAGATTTTTCAAACCTTCTAAAGTGAAATTGATTATTCACACAGAAAACAATTTACTGAAAGTAGTTTTGGAATATTGATTTTTTTTGTCCACATTTTGACCCAATTAAGAATACACATCAAGCTAGCAAAAGAATACTTGAATAAAACACTTGAGTAATTAAATTAAACGCAAAGTACATGAAGAAGGTGGCATTTTCGAAGAAAATGGGAGTTGTAACATTTCTGCTCTTCACAAAATTCTGAAGCACATTGTTTAATTTGTCATATTTCCATCAATACCATCAAAAAACACAATAAGCTCAGCAGTCAATATGACAAATTCGAAGACCAACTTCGAACAGAAAATTTCCATGTGGGTGTATATTAATATAATTATACAACGACTTAGTTACTAAAAATCAATATCAATAATAATTCAAGCAATCCTATGCCACGCAATGTAGTGCGAAATGTCTTGTCGAAAAAATCTGTCATTTGTTTTTTTACTGATCTATACATGAAATGATAAAAGTAACTTTTTTGCATTACTGGAATTAATTAAACATTCGTAAAGATCCAGATAAACCCATGATCATGTGGCCTCGTTAGTTAGAGTTGGTACTATAAAATCATTTCAGACTGGCCTTAGTATGCTGGTGACACAAAAAAGATGCCAAACGCCAGGACAAATGTAATTATTAAAACATTGAGTTTATACTGTAGTATTTTTGTTAATTTTAGGTTCATATATTTAGATTAAGTTATTTTTAGTGTATGTATTATTCTTTCCTTATTCAAAGCTTGTTCAAAAATGATTTTGATGGTTGTACATAGAATTTTACGATTTTTTATAATAAATACTGTAACTTGCAAATGTTGCAATAATAGTGGAATGCAAATATTAATATGTAATTGCATTTGAAATTGAAGAAAATAATAAAACTTAATCCAACTGTTTAGTTGCATCACAATATATGTCACAAACTAAAACTATCTTAAAAATATCTTTTAAGTATACATTATCAAAAACTGTTTGCGGCTCTTTTTACAATTTTCAAAATGCAATGCGGCTCTCGAAAACCCATGAGTTTGACACCACTGATCTATTCTAGACGATTCAAGCATTGCTTTGGAAAATTATATCACTTCAATTAAATTGAAATAATCTCGCTATATTAAATACAAAATCTTTGCTATCATAAAGGTAAACCAATTCAGCCACTCGAAATATACTGGCCTTATCAAAGCAATGGAGGCAAAATTGAGAGTTCATGAGCTATGAACATTTGTTCTTTTCTTTGTCTTGAACTTTCCATACTCCACAGCCCCTATTAATTTTTTTTTAATTTTAATTACCATGTGATGGTCATACATATCTTTAACTTGTATTTTCTGTCATGATGTATTATCTCAATGTGCCAAACTATTAATTAGTGTGCATATTTTGCTTCCAGATGACATAAATGTATTGTCATGTTTATTACCTCAGCTTGGAGTATTGACAAGAAAAAGGTGCCAGTAAATTAGGTAAAAAAATTTTCAACTCATTGTTATAATCAGAATTCACAATCAATAGGAATTATAAACAGCCAACAATCAGTGAGAATTATATGCGAAATCCCTCAGAATAAATTTGTCTAAAATCGGAGGAAGGCAAAAAATATAGGTAGTTTCCATCCACACAAGCATTTCAAGAAGACTTGCTCGAGCCAAACTAAATGAGCATCGTCAGGTGATCGGTAAGGCTGCAAGTTGAATTCAGCCCTGCAACCTCCTGCATAGAAGATAATATTAATTAGTGGGCTATGAGCTAAATTCCTAAATTTAAACAAACCTATCTACGATGCATTATGTACCAGCAATGTTACCTACGATTAACTGAATATGGAATATGTCTAATAAATTCACCTACAAAAGCAAGTTCGATAGGTGCAAACTTTGTGTTATGGAATTGTATCGCAGCACAGTTTTGTATGACACCCTCTTTAAATGAAATTTCAATGATTAAGCGCAAACATTAAAATTACTAACTTTGAACTTTGTCATTATCTGCAAAATGTTCCACACAAATCTTTCCGCTATCGCGTTTGTAATCTTCTCTGATAAAAAAAAACGTCTATGATGTCCAGAATTGCTCTTTACAGCTTGCCTGTTATTCCAGCTTTCCAAGTAAGCAAAACTTCTTAGATATAGAGATTATTTTGTTTCGTTACAGGCGCAAAAAGGCAGGTACTATACGTAAAAAAGACGCCGAGTAGCAAGAGCGAGCGGAAAACGGACGCGAAAGGCGACGAGAAATATGTGCATTGGAGCGTATCATGAAATACAATGTTTTGCCTGTAGTCTTATGGAGTGACGTCAGAGTTGCCTATCATGTTGTTTAATGTCATTGGATACATAGACTTGATGCGGTTACGCGAACCACCCTACAAACAGTTTTGTATACTCCATCTTTATCCCTGTTATCACACCCACCCTTCTTGCACAACTATCTGTATGAAGGACCATATTTTACGCATTTGATTTATTGTAATTTATACTTATCGTAGAGGGTGCATGCCACACATTCGCGTGTGTTTAGGCCAGTATGGTCTTGTGCATACATCCCGTCTGCAGTATTGATATTTACCAACTTTTTTATATTGCTTTTACGAGACGAATAAACATACATACATACATGCATAATCAGAGGTGCGGTGGCGAGCGTATTCCTAACGCTTATCACGACGCGCGACATCGCCGAGCAAGCTGCTACGTGATACCCAGATGAAATTCTGTCAGATGGATAAAAAAAGGTAGCGTTATAATGCCTATTAGTAGACCTAATATTTTTGTTAGGTTACTACTGACTTACTAATCATAAGGTGGTGAAAAACGAAACACGACTTGAATGATGTACCAAAAAAACATGTACAGTTGTCAGTTGAAACAGGAATAAATTGCAATGAAATGAAAAATCATCTATCATAGTCAAGCCTACCGACCAACAACTACCAGATGTTGTAAGTATCTACTGCTAAAAGCTTACAAGTTACAACTTGTTGAAAAAAATAAATGAAGTATGAAGAATACACTCGACTCTGAGTTCCATCATTTATGCACCTGCATACTTTTGCACACACGGACATTTACACCTATGCACAATTGTAGGCCTACTCATTCATTTGCACCCGCATATTTTAGCAACTGAATACAGATTGCACCCATGAACATTTGCATCCACGGACGTTTGCACCCACGTATATTTGCACGCAAAGAAATTTACAACGATGGACATTCGCGCCCTTGTATATTTGTACCCATGGAAATTTTCACCCTTGTACATTTGCAGTTTGCACCAGCGCACAGTTGCGCCCACGTTCTTATGAGGACTATGATCCGACACTATTTAAACTGAATTAAAAAAAAATCCGAAGTTAGTTTGTTAGTATATTAATGAAAATTCAGCCAATAGAAGGAAAGTAATCAGTACCATCAACACTTATCAAATCCCCAATTTAAAGATGGAAGATAATTTGCCTAATGAGGCAACTCAACTTTGTCTATTCGTCAACTAACTAGTGTACTAAAAATGGCGCTCCAGAAGTATGTGCACAACCAGTGATGAGCTGGAAAATAGTAACAACCGGAACGCGCCTAATTCGCAAAAATGTAATATATATACAACACGACGCAAACCTTCACAGAAAGTTTTGTCCGTCCTAAGATAGAGTCAAAGAACTGCAATGAACGAAGAAATTATGTGAAATATATCTGTGTATAATTAGAAGAATATTCATAGCAATTTAATACTAATGTTATTATTAGAAAAGTATGGAATGAATTTCAATGGGGTCAAAGGTCGGGGAAACATATATTTACTGCTGAACTAACTACTTCTGTGATGTGATGTAAAAAGAATTACGGATTATGATGTAACAAAGCATAAATTAATAACCAGGGTTACCAGAAAAACTAGACTTTTTTACCATAATTTTATTTCTACAACATGAACGCAAATGCAGTAAAATGTCCAACAACCGGAACGCTGCGCCATTTTGGCGCACATACTTCGGGAGCACCCTAAAAAGAAATAAATCTTCGCGGAACTGCCGAAAGCCTGCGCCTGAACGGCACCTTTATGCTGACCAGCCGTTAGGAACCCACTGCTTAATGCAAATTGATCTTATAACCACAGCGATAAGTTTTTTGTTATTATTCGCCATTTCGATATTCAAACTGTTGAACGAAATCATGGGAATAGGCAGTGGCGGCGCGTCAATAGGGCCAACCGGGGCAATGCACCGGTTGTTTTTTCGGTATAATAAAAAACATTCGAAAAATACCTCAATATCGGTTGCACAGACTGTCTACACTAGCAATATTCTCCCGACATGGTTCATTTTTCGCTCGCAAAGCCTTCGCCGAACGTCGACAGGGCGACGCCGATTTTGCCCCGGTTGCTCATTGTATATCGTATTCTCTCTTTTATCTTCCACTCGCCGCGTTTGTCTCGTTTGTTTTCTGTTTCTTTTACTAAATCATCGGGGCCGATCGGGGCTAGCTCCGAAATTATGACGACACAATGCCGACGTTTCTTACAACAACGTGTTGACATATTCACGCATTCCTTCTCGAGTTGATAGATTCCTCGCCTTCGTTTTTGTCGCTTGTTTCGCTATTTGAATCAGTTAGAGACCTTAAGTCCATTTGCTTTTGATTTTCCACATTCCTTTTGAGCTCCTCACTTCTTTCCGGCTTCGCATTTCTTAGCCTTAGACCTCATAATGAATAAGGTTGATGCACTACTTCGCACTCCGTTTTCGCAGCTGCCGCTGGAACAAAAATTAGAGGTACAACGTCTTGGGCCTTATCAACCAAAAAATTGTTCACTGGAACAATCCCATGACGGAGGAAAGCGTCGGCGTACATTCTGCGCAGAAACTTGGTATAAAAAACACAAATGGTTGTGTTACAGTGAGGACAAAAATGCACTTCTTTGTTTTTATTGCCTACTTTTTGCTACCGCCCGTGACTCACGTCGGTGTAAATTTGGTTTTAGAGATCTTAAACATCTTTCCGAGCGTGCCAGGGATCATCAATCTTCTATGGAGCATCTGGACAATGCAGTAAAATACCGAACATTCGGAAATGTTAATATTGCAGCACAGTTGGATGAAGGACGCGCGGTTTCTATTCGTCGGCACAACCAAAACGTCGAGAAAAACCGCCATGTTCTCGGTCGATTGATAGATGTTTTGAAGTTCATTGGTTGTCACGAGCTGTCCCTCCGTGGGCACGATGAACGGGCTGGGCTGGCTCTTCTAATAGAGGGGTATTTTTGGATATGGTGGAATACACCGCATCCCTAGATACAGTATTGAGAGATCATCTTGATGCCGCAACTGTTTCGAAAGGGACATCTAAGGATATCCAAAATGATTTGCTCGACTCAATGTATAAAATTTATTTACAACATTTGGCTCTGGAAATTGAGAATTGCCAGTTCCTTTCGATTCAGTCTGACGAGACAACTGACATCACGTGCGTTTCCCAACTGGCTGTGATTTTTCGGTTTGTGAAAGATGGTAAACCTACCGAGAGATTTCACAGCTTTGTACCAATCGTTGATCGCACGGCTTGTGGGATATCGGCTGTACTGAAAGAAGTGTTACAGCCTTACAACGCGAAGTCAAAATTGATAGCTCAAACTTATGACGGCGCGGCAGTCATGAGTGGGTCGAAACATGGTGTTCAAGTTTATATAAAAGAAGATTTTCCTCATGCGCATTTTTTACATTGTTATGCACACCAATTTAACCTCGTTATTAAAAACATGTGTTTTGATACCCCTCTCGTCCGTATATTTTTTGCAAATGTTTCGGGGTTTTCTTCATTTTTTTCCGTTTCGCCGAAGCGCTCTGACCTCCTTCGCCAGATATGTAGCCGCCGTCTCCCAGCTTGTGCACCAACACGTTGGAACTTCCAATCACGCGTGGTGCAGGGCGTGTCCGAAATTAGATCTGAGCTCATTGAGTGTTTCAATGGCATTCAGCGCTCTCCGGTTTGGGACGAACGCTCTGTGAGGGAGGCGGCAGGTCTAAAGCGTCTGCTAGAAGATGGTGAGTTTTCATTTTTTCTCGCTTTTTTCTCCACAATATTCTATCACGTGGATGTATTATACCTATACGGCGCATTGCAGTCAAGGCTAATGGATGGAGCGTCTGTGCAGTCGTGTATTTCAGACTTCTGCGATGCTGTATCTCGTATCCGGGAAACAATAAAATACGACGACACATGGAGTGCTTCTTTATGCCGCGGGCAAACAACGCAGCGTTTGATTTTGTCTGCAAAGGAATGCTGTGACGTTCTGGTGAATCAAATAGGCGATCGTCTGCGCACTGAACACCTTGCCGCGTTCTCTTTGATGAACCCCAAAAATTTTTCAAAATTTGCACGTCAATTTCTCATTCATTTGTTGGCTACTGTCTCCAAATTTTACCCCATGATAAACGTGAGTAAATTGGAAAATGAATTGCGATGTATATACACCAATCAAACTTTTTTGAACATCACATCAACTTGCGCTCTCTATGGGTTCCTCATAGATAACACTCTAGTAACTACCTTTGCGGCGTCTGCAAAATTCTGGACATCATTTTGACGACGCCTATTTCTTCCGCCGACGCAGAGCGAACATTCAGCACGCTGAAGCGTATTAAAACGTATCTCAGAAACACAATGAAGCAAGATAGATTAAATTCCTTGGCTGTTTTATCCATTCACAGAGACGTTATTTCTGGGATGCATGACTTTAATCAGCGCGTTACTGAGCATTTTGCTTCCAAGAAACCGCGGCGTGTTGCATATATGTTCAAGCAGTAGAAGTATAGCAGCATATATATAGGGCTGGGCATTTTCGAATACCTGATGATTTCAGAATCGAATCGAATAATTTTTTTCGAATCGAATCGAATCTCGAATACTTGGAAGGTATGAAATTGTATGTAAATTTCTTAGTATTTTAGGTCCTCCAGACACATAAATTACTGAAAACATAGAATACATCACTGACAATAAAAAAAAAAACGTTTTCATCAATACCTCAATACAGAAAAGAGTCACAAGTCAGAATTGTGTTGAAAAAATATGGCTTCAATGAAAAAAAAATTGAGAAATTTACCTCGACCATTGGCGGAAAGAGTAAAACAAGATGGCGGCCATTCGAAAATTTACTCTAAACCGATTCGAATAATTCACTATTCGATTCGAATATTCGATTCGAAATGCCCAGCTCTACATATATATATCTATGAGTGAGCGACGCATGTCCTTATCTTTGCATTACCTTTCCTTTCTTCATAGTAACGTTTTAAATCTTATTTTAGGTTTTAAAGACACTTTCTTATCGTTAAAAATTGTCGCTTTTGCCGATCGGTTGTTACCGATGGAATGGTTTTCATACTCATAAAATGATGGGAGAACTTACAGCGCTCATCCTGTCCCCGTAGATGGGGGTGACTTGGTCCCGCAGTAGCTTGCCCCGGTTGTCAAAATAACCACGCGCCGCCACTGGAAATAGGTATGGTAAATCTAGCTTAATATTTAAATTTATAACACATTTCCAGTGTATTGATAACAAACACAAAGGATGCATCAAATAATTGTAACAATCGTCCAGACGGACCAAAATTGCTGATAACAACGGAATATCGTAATGCCAATGATTCCTATTTGTGATTTGTTTACGAAAATATCACTGCGTTTGTACTTGCTTTAATATGTAAATAAATAAATATAATGTATGTAAATCCTATCCGAAAGATATTTTTTAATGAGAGAAGAAGATGAGTCTTTCTAAAAAGATCCATGGAACATTTTAAGACTGTAATTGGAACTGAAAAATATAATTTGGCATTGGTTATTCGTTTACGCATTTATCGAAATACTAAACTTTAAATTTGTGTTCTACTTTACTTAAGCATAGACACACTCACTAAAAGGTTTATATTCAAATGAATCGAAATTAACGTAACTGCTGTCCAAAAATATTTACACTTCTGGGCCATGATCCGCTTTTGTGCGTAAAGACGTAGAGTTACGAATAGCTACTAATGTGCGGGGAAATTATGGGGAATTTTGTTCTTACCGTATTACGAGTTATGTGCTTTCTGTATTATGCGCTTCCCGTTTTAGGGACTAGCAAGCATCTTGAGCTCATGAAGCTGTAACAATTGTATTACTGAACGAAAACAGGACGTCGCCACAAGATTTTGAACACGGAAAACTCTCGGTATCTCAAAAATGTAACATCCTACTAATTTTAGCGTAGTTCTCCCATTGTTCTGAGTTAGGATAGAAACATATTGCGAACCAAATGACTAAAATTAATATAAATAGTGGAATTCGTGCTGATTTCTTAGTTATGGGATAAATATAATGTTTTGACAAAATATCATTTATGTGAAAGGAGATTCATACAATGAGACAAGGCTTAGATAAGTGGAGCAAGACAGTTTTGAAACATCCAATTTTCGATACTTAACCTGGTGCACAGCCTGAGTTCAGGTTGTGCGCCATCTTGGTGCGCATACTTCAGGAGGTCCAAATTTTCGTTATATTGCTCTAAATTGTCGTATAACCAAAAAAAGGGACTGTAGAACTGTACTGACTATAAGTGAGGTTTTCTCGTGGCAATGTTAAACATGAAAATAAAGTTTATTAATCAAGTATTTCAGATACTATATATATTAAAAGAACGGATGTACGATCATTGTACAAAACATTATTTTAATATTGGACTGAGTCTTAAAAATAATATTGATAAGAAAAATAAAAATACATATGACCAGCAAGCAAGCACAAGGAAAATTAATATCAAGATGAAAATTTTGAAAAATCAGCAATGCTCAAAGCAGTCAAGGAAAAGAATCAGTTAGTTGCAGAGGTGAAAAGTAGTAGAGAGCTTCTTGTAAGGAAAATGAAAACAAGGAATGGAAATAGAAAAAAATCGACCACGTCAGTCAAAAGGAAAAATAAAGACGGAGATCAAATATTTAGAGAAGCAAGTCAAAGAAATAAACCAGTATTGGCTATCGAGCAACGACACCTATGAAAAGTCTAACATTAGGTCATATAAAAGTAAAAAGTCAACGTGAAAAATCTAACATTAAATTATAAAGAACAGGATCGGAACGCCGAAATACTAACATGGTCTGTGGCATAAATATGTTTGAAAAGGCCGGATATTCCCGAACTCACTAGTAGCAAACGCCGACTATCAGATTACCATGACAACTAAAGCACAGATACAGTAATATAACTGGGGCCGGATAACGCAAGCTGAGCTGAGTTGCAAAGCTTGAGGCCGGTACCGGCACTGTGCTGATGCATGGTTCCTGAAGGCTAGGGACGAATTTATACATGAAGAGAGAGAAAAAATGAATAAAATGTATCCAGATTAAAAGGTCACGAAACCAGGTAATTACAGTAAGTTGCAATACTACAAATAGCCAATTCATGCAGAACATGCAGGCGCAAAGTCACTAATTTACAGCGATTTAAAGTCACACGATACTGTGTAATGTAAATAAGGTAAAATCTATTTTTGTAAATATGTAGATGACGCCAAAAAGTACAAAGACAAGTGACTCAAGACAGTTGTTTATAACTTCTTTCAACTCTCATCTTTCAACTGATCGCTGATTCAACGTTCCACTTGCATTATTTTCGACTTTTATCGGACTTGAAACACATTCAAAGGTGAGATTACCCGAGTGCAATCACTGATACAACTTCCGATAGTTCAAAAGTCAATATATATACCTGTCAGGCCAATCAACCCAGCTAAAAACACTGATTCAACGAGTACGTAATTACAAAACGTCACCGGAATGAAGGATATCAAATTTAAATATTATGTATATATATATATTTATGCTACATTAGAGCGAAATATGTGCATATAAAAAATCAAAACAAACAAATATTCAAATGCACGTGGGTTGGCGTCCCAGTAGTTATGGCTAAAAACATTTCTTGGCGTTTCGGCATTCCCTGTTGCTGCTGTCAGTCTGTCACCTGTAAACAAGAGATATGAATATCGATCTTTGAATTTTTGTAGACTTTTATAAAATATTGTATCCCACGTGTGTTGCGAAATGAGTTTCTTTTTTTTTTTAATAAGTTTTAACATGATAGAAAATTAGAACCTCCCGACTTCGTGAATGAATTTCCATGCTTCTAATTTGTATTCCTCAATTAAACAACGTTGTGTACAAGTATATTAGGTATTGAACTGCAGGTCCTTTCTCCTTGTCCACTTCGTATGTACATAGCCAAAATGATATAGATTAAATCCTTCCGCATCCTCATAATTCAACAATTATTAAAATCTTAACTTTGCAAATATATTATATTATATTTTGCCTCTCGAACTTAGACTATGACCCACCGAAAGCTCACAAATACACTTTCTATTATGTTATTATTATTTGACTGCATTATTTCTAGATAACACAAATGTCGTCATATTTAGATTGAAATTGAGTTGAATTTGATATTTGAATATAGCGAAATGGACTATGATACTTACCAATATTGGTCTGATGATGTTTTAGGATGTTTCCTGAATTTGATCGTTCAAACTAAAAAAAATAAGCGATTCTAATCGTGTCAAAAATGAAATGTGCGAGTCATTGCTTTAAAAAATATTTTTTTAAATCTGTTCCGAAAAGGTGCTTAATAGCAATAATAAAATCATAATAAAATTTGGTCAAAAAGTTGTCAAAACACTTACCTCCAAAATAGGATAAGACATATTTCACACAAACTTGACATAGCAATATTGATCCGAAATTTAAACTCAAAGTGAAGAAAAAGTATAAAAACCTAGTATAAATAAATACCAGACCTTCATTTTAGATATTCCGAGCTCTTCATCCATATGCCGAAGTCTTTCTTCTAGTTCCTAAAAGGATGAGGTCATTGTTTTTTTCACTTTCACGGGGCTGTAGAGCCTGAGAAAATTGAAATCGACTCCGCCGGACGATTTCCGGACTCAAATCATATTCAAGACCGACTCCGGGTCGTAAAAATTTTGACTCCCACCCCAGCTAAGAAATCCAAAATATTCGAATTTTTGTAACAAAACTACGACTCTGGGGAATTTAGAAAATACGACTCCTGCTCCGACTCCAGTGAAAACATGCCCCTTTCTTTATCAGCTTATAAAAACTTTTCGAATATTTTTTTTAATGTTTCTGATATTATCCGCCTCCTGATTGTCTTCATTACTTTTCTATTCTATTCTTTGAATTTTCCAAATCCACTTAAAGACGAGAAGTACCTTAAAAGTACGTTTCAAAATTTTAACTCATTTTAATAAATGAAGAAAACCAATACTCACAGACGTGGCCGAACGTCGTTTTCTTCAGAAAAGAACTTGAAACAAGAAATGAAACGGATTAAGAATTATCATAATTGATCCTTTCTCTCACTAAAATTATACTTATCAATCATTGTGGAATATTAAAGAAATATATATATCAAATTTTAGTTCATAATACATTTGATAAATATACTTACTTTTAATTCACGCTTGAAGCAGATCTCACATTTGTAGGACTGCTGGGAATCGTCGATTTGTTAACCTCACAGTTAACAAAACATGGTGTCTAAAAATGAAGACACTACTGCAATATTAGAACAAAGTAAATAAGTAGTGCAGCGCATAGTAAAAATCAGCCAAAATTACGACATTAGCCGTATAAAAATGATGAATGATTAGAGTATGTAATGTGTTAGGATAAATATAACTGACCTTCGAATTAGAGAATCTATGGCTTATGTTCAGCGTCATTTCATGTCGTTTCTAAAAGTCGATCGGATTTTAATCAGTTTTTGGTATAAACAATTGGTTTATTTTGGACTGGTTTAAGCTAGTGGATCAAATTGTTGCATCGGATTACAATTCTGAAAATATCAAGTATAATAAAATATTGACAGCTACTGTACATACTACTAATGCTGACACAAAAATTGCTATGAAGCTTTTTTGTTTGTTTTTATAAACTAATATACTTACTGTTGTTGATAATAAATGAAGCACAGCCGGTGTTAGCAAAACGATGTAATTTGCCGACGTTTCGAATTTCTATACAGAAAAACTTCATCAGGGCATGATATGGAAAGGACACAAGTGGATATATATAGAGCAAGAAAAAGAAAAAAATGAAAAAATTGTCATGGCGTCAACTCTAATCTAAAGGATGATGATAAGATAATATGTATAAATAAACAAACTAGCGCAAGTTCAAACAAAAAGGGGACTATTTGAACAATGATTTATACACAGGCGGGAAAAGTGTGGTTTCTTTCTCATTCATCGAATTCTTCTTTTTGGACACGTTTAGTGGTCATAACGATCGTTTCAATATTATGTTGTTGTTGTTTTGTTCTTGTTCTTTGACACGTTTTTAAAAAATCGCTTTTCTCTTCGAATACTGGACCAATTGCTTTGAAATTTCAGTGGTTAAAGATTAATTTCTTCGCTAGAAGGCTATTACTTTTATTTATTTCAAAATTTTGCGTGAATTCTATGAAATTTGATATTTCGTCTAAAATTTTGCTGTATTATTTTTTATCCATGGGAACACGGATTTTAGTCAGTGTCATGACTGGCTGTACGTTTTGATTCTGCAAAATTCTTGCTACTGGAAATTCAGAACTTTTTTGAGGGTACCGGTAGCGTCAAAGGTACCGGTAAAGACTGATTCGCTCTGGTCTAACGTGTCCATATATTTGTGCGTAGCTCTAATGTTTATTTATGTGATAAGATTCGAGAAATAGTCTTCTCTAGTATTGAGTTTCTTTTTCTAGTATCCTGCTGTTTTTCCAGTCGATGCTATGGTTATTAGAAAGGGCGTGTTTCGAAAGGGCCGACTTGTCAATTTTCTTTTGTTTAATATCTCGTAGATGTTCCTTGCTTCGAGTTTCCAGGCTTCTTTTGGTTTCTCCAATGTAGACTGAAGAACAATCGCAGCAAGGTGTCGCAACTGGTGATTTTCAAATCGCAGCAGCATGTTGTACCGGTCAAGAGAGGGTTGATTTTATTATTTTAAATTAAAGATATAGTCATATAGATTGTAAAAAAGTCAAATGAATTTCATCAAAAACTTAAAATTATGTGAATTTTTCGATTGTATTTTGATAATCTTACACAAAATTGACGTAACTCTTGTATGGCGATTTCGGTGATTTTCGAAGCCCAGCAGCATGTCGCCACGCTAATAACCGAATTGCGTAAGTAATTTTTGGCGATTTTAAGTTTTTTATGTCTGTCTGAACTCAGATTTTATTTTAAAAATTCCGAAACCCATAAAAATGGAGATTTAGTATGACATTCACATTTTTTTCGTCATAAAGAAATTATCATTGTTACCGCAGGGCTATTGTGACGTCACAGAGGCACAATAACCCCGGCGAAGTATATTCAAGTTTTTGTATCTCGGATTCCAGATTAGCGCGTATCAATTTAAATTTATACTACAGTATAGGAAGGCGTGCACTTGTGATATTCACTGTCCGAGTCCAATTCACCTTGGTTGGCTTTTATATTGAGTGCATTGCTGTTTTATTCTTTATATTTAATCTTAGTCTTATTTCGGTGGGTGTGCAGAACATGTTATATTATTGAAATATATATTTATAAACATAAAAAACAATGTAATTGAAACTGATTAGTTATTTGGGTTAGACATTGTAGATACTGAAAATTACATTCGTTTTTGTAATGTTTATTTTTCAGGATTGGTGCATATAGTAAGGTTGCAAAATTGCGTATATCCCCAAGTCATAGACACATTTCTGCCTAAGTCACAGTGCGCCATTATGACGTCACTTAACTGCGTCATACAAATTAACTTGAATCCGGCTACGATCAAAAAATTGAACCATGGCAAATTATTGACTCTCAATGGCATAACAATATCATTAGGAAGTTTTTTACGTTTTTCTCAAAACTGTTAAAAATGACTTACGCAATTCGATTATTGGCGTGACGATGTTGTTCCGGAAAAATCTTATACATTTTTTAAACTTACAATACTTTTTATAACTTACAATTTTAATGATTGTATCTTTCATTTGAATTATTAGAACCGTCCCTGCGCCGTTTCTTTACTATATATTAACAAGAAAAATCATTGGAAACATTTAATTTTACGCGTGGATAGTTTCTGCGATTCTGTCAGTCTTAATTTCGTGTTTTGCTGCTAGCTTCACAGACGTTTTGGTTCATCAGTATTTGGTGGAAGAGCATGTTTTTTTTTGTATCGTAGATTTAGTGTTAACTTGTAGGGAAATTGGGATTGTATTTCATGCAGAGATGTGTTAGGATAAGAATTAAGGTATTAGGTTAATACTTATTTATACTGTTTTATCGTGCATTCAGTTACATCTGTGTATCTGATCAATTGAGGATTGGAAGCATTGTAGTCCAAACTATTTTAAATCAGTTAACCTCATACCAGTGGCCACAAAAGTGCTGCTTATACAGTTGAGTGGACGAAATAAAGCAAGTGCGTTTCGAAACGGTGTCTGGTTTTGTGCATGAGAAATTCAGCGGCTGTCCGGTTCATCGCACCCAAGCTCGGAAAGGTTTTAGTGACTCATCATAAGAATTCTTGTCACCACAAATACTTGCTGATTGAAGCCAGGGAGTGTGTGCATAGATCTGCTTGCCATTCCAACCAATGAGTATTTACACTTTTGTCCATATTTATGACATTATTGCTTTCATGCTCACAAATATACGTATCGTTATATATTTTTAGTTTCACAAATGGGAACAAAGGACATTTCCGTGTTTATATAACAGTACTGACGTCTAACGTCACAACGGTCTTACCGAAATAATTCCCCCGAATTTTTGTTAAATTAAACTCGTACGTATGAGATCAGGCATGTGACTGTTGAAGCGATTGATAACTTATTTTTCTAATTACATTAAAGTACTTTCACGGCAGAATAAAGTTGAGAGATTGAAAATAACTATTGTCTTTATATGGTTTTGTGAATATATCAGCAAATTTTGAGGTATTTCAAAAAACTCGTTATTGCGCAACAGTAACATGGGGATTTATTAATTTTTAGGTACAATACTCACAGATAGTTTTTAGACATGTTTTAGACTTTTGGACAATGTGCAAAGTTGGGAACAAAACTGTAAGAACAAAAAAAGGACTATGCCATTTGTAGACAAATAATCTTGTAGACAAATAATTTATGTTACAATGCTTTGGACAGGCAGCAGACTTGATAGTAATCAATACGCATGGAATTTTTCTTATGATAAGTTTCGATTAGAATAATACTTTGTTTGCATATATCCCAGAGTACCTATTATAAAGCTAAAGATTTGGGTATCTAAATCGAATCAGGAACATCACGATGAGTGACGTTAATGCCAATTTGCCGCAGGTAAGTTCAAGTTTAAACAAGTTTTAAAGAGTATTCACATAAAATTGTTAAAAATCTAATTGTTGTTTCGTTGAATTATTGAACACAGAAAGTAATGTGATGGTTAATATAAAATGAAAGTATTAATCAAGGTTCACTTGATCTATTTATAAATCTTTTTTCAAGTCAAATTTTGAAAAAGTACATAAAACATTCACTTGGGAAAATATCTTAAGTACGATACATTACGAATGTTCATCTAAGACAATATTTTTATTATAGACGTTTAGTCAAAAAGCGGCTGAATGCGTATCTCGTTACGTCGGGCATTCAATCGGGGGAGTTGTATTTTTTCTAGCATATGCAATGGCAAACACTGGGATCGTGACATTCAGGCAAGTATATGAAGTATGGTAGCAATTTAGTGTGTCTTAATTTGAATCACACGAGTAACTTCGAGGTCCACTCGTCACACATACGTGTGTCTTACATGCTTACCTATAGGTCGTATCCATCTAGTACAGTGTTTCCCAACCTTTTTAGGACGCGGACTACTTTCTCACCGGCAAAAACCTTTGCGGAATCAACGTGCGTTGATTGCAACCGTAGGCCTACTCCGTGTGAAGAAGTAATATAACCGAACACAACAAGATTTTAAAGGTATTTCAAAATCGGGAATTCGCCGCAATCACGCGTTTGTTAAAAGAGCTGCATAAATGGCCTTTTCTGTAGCATAATATTCAATCCATGACAACGACGAGAATTCAAAAATGTCTTTATATTTTAATTAATTCAATTGTGTTCATGATCATTCGCGGTTGCGTCGATTGACAAGATAAAAGCATTACTTCTTTAAAATGCCACGACAATCTGCGAACATAATAATGTGAGACTATAGTGCCTGATTATATTTAGTTTTGATACATATTTTTTGCAATCTCGCGATCTCTAATAATTGGGGTATATTAGTAAATCAAAAAAAAAAAATATATATATATATATATCCATCGCCTTGCTTCAATATTAATTTAATTTTGATCATTTTAATCGGCGGTTATGTTGACGAATAAAAGCAATACTACTCAGAATTACTCAAAATATCATGACAATCCGTGGACACAAAAATGCGTGGTAATTTACCGGAGGATATTTTGTTTTGATTCGTATTTTTGTGAATTCGACAAATTTGAGCTGTTTGTACAACACTTACAGCGTATACTACGGTAGTCGTAGCACCCGAAATTTTGCGATTTGCAATGTCTAAAAAAGCGTTTTTAATCGGTCGCGAACCACCATAAAACAAAACTTATGGTGTTCTCAGTTTTATTCTCAGTATTTTGTATGGCCGCTCTCCAATTTAGAAAATTTAGGTTGCCACCAAAGCCCCACCATTGACACCTACCAGAAAAAAAAATTCTTCTTCTTTGTTCGAGCTTGCGAGAAACACCATTCAGGTATCTTTATTCACTCGTGTTTTCGTCGGAAATCCGCAAGTGAGTTGTGAAATCCAATAGTTTGATTAGGCGTTACCAAATTTTACCTGTTACCAAATTTTCGAATAGTAAATTGCTATTCTAATAGTTGAAAATTCGAATATATGCCCAGCCCTACTCAGTATCCAGTAATTATTCAATAGATTAATGTTATGTGAATAAACTTGCTTTTTATGTTTTATGTAAATATTAACGTACGTCGTAATTTGGCGGAAGGTTAAGTTTCGCAAAAACGTTTGCGGCCCGCAGTGAATTTCTGGCTCGTTGCGGACTCATTCGACCGCTCCGCGGACTCATTTGTGAACCACTGATCTAGTAGAACACGAACATTATTATAAATGCAATCAAAGAACAATTTTGCCGAACTCGAAACTTTAATAGTCTGTTGGTCGTCACAAGGTTTACGTGTTTAGTTGTGATCTGATGCATAACCGATGACGTCAATTGTGGCAAACTCTTCTAAATTTATTTTATGGATTTATCATCATTATGGTCGGTCATGTATAACCAACCGGTGGCTCAGAGGTAGTAAAAAAATAAAGTATTTACATCGAGCCAGCGTGTATAGATGACAAACTTAGATTGATCGGCCATAATGAGCTTAAAACGACACAAATATTATTTATATATATATTATATAAATTATGTTAGTATAGGATAGGATTTACATATTTATCCCGGGGGAGAGGAAAGCCGATAAGACGGCTTATCCATATGGCGAACCACGGCCTCTCGTCCGGTTACCATTCCAAGTCGGGTATGGGATTAGTTATACTGTATTGTTTTGTTTTCGGAAGCATGGACTTGGTGGTGGAGGAAGCCGTAACCGACCAGCGGTTACGTGAACCACCCAACGACGGCGAGGAGTCCAGCAATCTTCTCGCACATAACCATTCCTGCATGGGATTCGAACCTGCGAACCCACGCAGAGCAATTAGAGGTGCGGTGGCGAGCGTATTCCTAACGCTTAGCCCGTTGAGCCACACCGCTGCGTTACTAAAGCTATATATGATAATATAACTTTTAGAGTAAAATGAATTTATAACTGGATTGTGAAAATACATCAGCAGGCTTTATTAAAGATTACTAACTTATTTCAGATCAGATAATTTTCTGATTACACGACAAAATCTTTATTAATGTCATTAATTCATCAACTAACACCTTGACACCATAAATAATGTATACATCAGGTTGGTTGTTATTTTTAACCAAATTCATTAACAAGAACCCAATTAGGACCCTTTAAATTAAAAAGTATAAATATCATAAATGACAATTCAGTCAAGATATTTTAACAGTCATTTGCAATTATATTCTGCAGAATGGTGAGGTATAACCGCTATTTCAGTTCAATTGAAATGATTTCTCACTGTCGCTGACTGGATGACTCATTGAGTCTTTGGCGACTCCGCGTCAATTGCTATGAATCAATGTTTCTCGTTTTTTTAGTTTAATGTGTTCTTCTTTTGCTTTCTATTGATTCTTGCATGACGAAATAAAATATCTGAATCTGAATTACTGAATATAAGAGTGATCAGCAGCCTTGTCCATGGGCCACATTTTTTTGTCTCATCCCATCCCATGGAATTCTTATTGGAAATAATTTTCAATAAACAATGCTAAATTTATTTTTGGCGTCTACTAAGTGGAACTACGTGTATAAAGAGACATGCAAAACGACAAATTTGTTGACTTCGTTAACTTTAACAATTCAGAACTATATATCACTAACAAATGAGCTACGGTATGTCCAAACGCATGGACACGATTATACGAAGTCCATAGCGAAATGTTTTGCCGTCAATTCCCCGAAAATCATACGGTAATTTTGGATGAAATATCAGATTTCATAGCATTCATAGAAAATTTAGAAAAAAAAGTAATCGTTTTAGAGGAAAGCCATTTTTATCATAACGATGAAAAGAAAAATCTTTGTCCCATGTGTGTTGTCCCAGTGCTATCCCATTCCATCCCGTAGGCCGTTTCTCATGGACAAGCGTGATGATTAGTGATACAGGAGCTGGATAAAAACCTATTTTTGTAAACGCTTAAATAATACAAGATGAACCTGAAGAGTATAAATTTGTGTGAATTATTGCTGTCATATTAATTTGCATTTCGAATCATATGAATCAAAATATTATTGGCTTTATTACTATTCGAAAGGAACAATTAGTGACTTTCTAACCTTTAAACGTATATACCTCATTCAATGAAAGACAAACATACTGCTATATCAGGCGGACAACGCGTGATTAGATAACCACACTAATGTGTCTGTTTTTGATAAATGAGAAATTACTGTATCGTATACAATGCATTTCGCAATCATCGCCATATGGTTGCAATCTATGAAAGTTTACTTGAATGAAAAATACTATGAATAAAATTACCGAATACTAATAATTTACAAAACGACTATTCAAATAATAATTATGTACCAAACAAATGAGTCTCGAATAGTTAGTCCGATATTGTATATAATTCTGACTGTAATTCTGAAGATTTCAAAATGTTTATTGACAGTGCTTTTTGGTCAGTGGGATTTTAATATCATTGAAAAATAGTTATTTTTGCAGGCCTATAGTTGATTAGCGTAAAATAGTGTGTATATACAAAGATATTACAGTCTCAAGTCTTGACGAAATTATACAAAAACCACTTCAAATATTCATTAAACATATATCATTATTTAAGCGTTGTCTTGGCGATGGAAGCATATTTCACTGGATGTTCGCTTCTTCACATACAAGAGATGGTGCAAGAATAGAATCGAGGAGAAGAACGTATAAATTACTTTGTAAGCTTTTAATTTATGTTTTCTAGCTGCCATTTTTTAAATTGTGTCAATCTCTTAATATTTTACCCTCGTCGACCAAGTTCAAAAATGCTCTATTATTAGATCATCGGCAAGAAAGATGAAATAATGCAAAGAGCATTCAATTCTAAATCGTTGTCAAAGATATTGAACTTTTTAAATTACCTCCATTTCATCTACACCTGCTTTCTCATCATTTGAAGAAAATTGGGTCTAAAATAGTTTCATAATAGGTTTCAAGCACTGGGATGCTCCATTTAATCTTGCCTTGAAATCCAACTCACAAATATAGGCGTCACGGCGATGGTTCTACATTGCCTCCAAGTCCTTGGTATATGAATGGGAAACTGGCCAACGTCGAATTGATCGCCTGGTTAATACTAGCACTATGTAATAAAATAATAGCAGTTTTTCCTGAGCCCGACGACTGTAAAATTTTTTTTTTGAACCATACTTGGCAGTAACACGTCGAATTTGAAAAAAAGCAGTTTGCACATTTATCTGTTTACATTTTTTCGTACTCCCGAAGTATGTGAACCCAGATAGCGGACACCGGAACGTAGTATGTGTACCGCGTTAGGGTTAGGTCATAATTTCGGGTACAAATACTACGGGAGTCGTCACTTGGCTAGTCCCCGAACTCGTAATAGAACCAAGATAAGAAAAATTAGAATAAAATTGTGGCCTATCTCTAACCTGGTACACATACTACGTTCCGGTGTCCGCCATCTTGGTTCCCATACTTTGGGAGTACCCATATTTTTTACATACCTGTAAACGTATAATATTTACTTTCTATATTCCAACATTTCAGCTTGCCATTGAAAAGCATTTGTGCAAGAAAACACGTCAATTTATCAGATTCTTGTTTATCATTGACGTGATCAACTGTGAGTACCATTACATAATTTTACCAGTTCAAATACGAACTACAAAGTTGAATCAACTGTTCCATGAAACTTTATGGGTTTATGTCTTTAATTAACAATGGATTTCGGGTCAACTCGCCGTAGACTATTGAAGATAGATTTTGATCTTTTTTTGCTAAGGAGTTTACAACGTCTATTTATTATTATAATATATGAAAAAGAGGCTGTTTCCATTTCCCAAGCATCTATGAAATATAGAATATGTGACGGGTGCAGTGAAGACAAGAAAAGTCTGTTTAGATTGTTAATTGCTCATAATTCAGCAGTAATAGTTAACCAATCTATCTTATATAAGCTGTTCACCTCAAGCAAGCTTACTAGAAAAGTGGATTGCAGTTAATATAGCACCATCGGTGTAATAAAGATATTAGTGCTGATTTTTTTTATATTCATTCAATCTATTTTTCACGTAGGCACCGCTTTCTACTACAAGATTTGTCAATCATTATTTGAGTCTCTTGTGTTTGAAAACCATGTTGAAGTTAAATACAGGTGATATTTTCTGACACTATTCTGTTTTTCAATAGAGAGCAGGCAATTATATTCAACTTAATATAGTATTCCTTATCGCTAACACGAATTATTTTGGGGTGAATCTTACGTAATCAAGAGAATTAAAACATTTATTTCTATATCTCAACTTTGAGTGTCCGGGGTATAATTTGGTCTATCATTGTACTCGCATTCCTGGCTCACAATAATTATTTTTATGTAGCAAGATATTGACTTTAATGTAACTTTGTTGCATCATCAATCGTCTGTGTGTTGACTTTTTGTTATCACGACTAAAGAAACTCAAATCGCTCATGCTCACGAATTGCTCACGCTTTTATTAATATGACAAATTTATAGACTATTGAACTTGTTTATGAGAATCGAATAATTATACTTTAAAGATGTTTTTCAACATTTGCCATCGTATAGCATGTTGTTAAAAAATCATTTGAAAAATATGTTGAATTATGTATACAGAACTGGAACAACAGTTATTGCCTGTACTCTGACCACGGTATTCCTCATCGGAATGGAATATGGTAAGATTCATATTTCGTAAAGAAACTGTAGGTGATATGTTATCCCCACTTTAAAAGTTCAAACTATATTTTCTGCAATGCATGGCGTATGTAGATAATAAGCCTTTAGTAGCTTACCAAATATAAGGGTTTTAAAAATCTTAGCACGGTTTCAATCAAATAAGCGTTGTTTAAATATAACTTATGTTAAACGCATTCAATGTTTTAGGTCAAAAATATTGGCTGAAGTCTCACAGATCTTCACAGGTAAAAACATATCTTTATTTGGCGCTCCAGAGGTAGGTGTACCAATATAGAGGTAACTAATTTTGTTCGCCCATTTTACATCATTTTGTGTAAAGGAACTGAAAACTATGGGCAAGGAGTATATTCACTTGGCTAACACAGATAGTTCCGAACTCGGAAAGGAAAATCGGAATAAAATTATGGCCCAACCCTAACCTGGTACACATACTACGAGAGTACTCTTTTTTCATTGTTATGGCTTAATTTATAACAGTAATTATCAATCATTTTCAAACTAACTTCTTGAGATTTAAAACTTTATCAAATTCTGAAAATCGCTATTGTCAAAGGAGATTTTTTGAAATAATCAATTCATTCAATACAAAAATTAGAATTGCTTTTATTATCTCTAATAAAAACTATTTGCAATGTTTAATTGCACCAAAGAAAGTAAACAATGAAAGCGAGGCAATGACAAATTCATAATGTCTATATTAATAAATACAAATATGTGATTATACTTAACTATTACCAATGAATCATTGTATTCCTATTAAACTTTTTAATGGCAGAAATTGATTACAAGCATCAATATGTCTCGGGTTCAAGCTGGTGTAATTCTCCTTGACCAAAGTGAGTAAACTTTGCAACCTTGATTTTACTTCACCGACCTAAAAGATAAACTTATTCAATAAAACATAGAGGACTAAAAACAGTGTTTAATTCGCATTCGACAAAATGTATTAAAATAGAATAAATGTTCATTATAAGCATGTTTATCAAAATTTAAACTGGCGTTGTGTTTTTCATTTAACGTTGCGCAAAATATGATTTTTGATATTACACTATTTTGACGGCTTTATCAAGTTTTAGTGTGTTTGTGGTAGGTTTTGGACGGTTTTTATAATTTTTTACTCAAGATCTGCACTTTGGAGAACCACAAAAAAAACTCCAATTCGTTATTTCTCTAATGTTTAAATAAGCTTAGTTTTTAATTGTGACAGAAGATGTAATTTGGCTAGTTATTGTAACTGGTATTAATGGTATGTTATAATGGATATTTTAATTTATAACTCCCGATTTGTCAATGCAATATCGTTTTTGCGAAGCAGTTCTGTATGTTTTTCCTAAAATATGAACTCATTGCTTTATAGGTAACAGTCACAGAATACAGCCTGAAAAAGATAAAAGAATAAATTTGGAAGGTAAATGTATATATTTATTTATATTTATTTGGAAATTAATATCGAAAAATGTTAGTGTGACGTAACCAGGCATAATACATACACTACAGCGTATTTTAAATATTTCAGCCGTTGAAAGAGAAATGAACAACTACAATCGTAAACGACCAGTATTACTCCTTCTATTTATGCTTTTGTTATTTTCAACAATTACCGTCAGTTACGACACAGTCAGCTCGGAGGAGTTGAAAATAATATTCAATGCAAGCACTCAATGCTCCGGATTGTCGCAACCGATTGCTTTTGCAAATTTCGACACCAGGGTCAGTCTGGTTACTTGTCAGTTTTTTACTCTGCTTCATTTCTTGGTATTGAAAAATAAAATGTAAAAATTGGTAAAAAGATGATTTTTATTATTCCAGATTTTCAGTGCAACAGCTATCGTCATCTTTGCGCTAAAGAATTATACTTTGATGCTGCCTGTCTGCGTGGAGGAATTGAAGTACTGTTTTTTTGTTATTATGCCATCAAAGATGATAACTGGGTTTTTATTCGATTCTCTTTTCCAAGCGCATGAACTTATACTAATCTATACCATGGCCCTGTATTAGTCCAACAAAACAAGACATTTTTGATATTGCATTGATTGTGCTCCATACAAATTTTAAGATAATAAAGCAATGTCACAAACATTTCGTTTCAATCACATAAACACTTCTTTAGAAAAAAAAACTCAACCTTCCACAGAAATTGTGAAATTAAAAATTATGTCAAACTGAACAAGAAATAAACTTGATCTGATAATATTTTACATTTAGATATCCGAAAAAAGAATTTACAACGCTTGTGTTTTGGTCAGAAGCAACCCTGGTTCTAATTTATACATTGTTTGCAATGTCAGTTTATATGACATTCGGAGGTAAATGTTAAAATGGATGTATGCTGTTCAATATTGTTATTGAACATTTTGACTGTATGTACGTTAAAATGAACGTCGTTAGACGCATTATTCCTGATTAATGGGGTCTGATATGGCACACCCACTATATAGAAGTAATTGTGGTTCTATACATATACTAGACCCGATTAAAGTTCATCGCATTGGGATACAATTAAATAAAGTTTATTTGGAGTAGAATTTTTCCCCGGTAACAATGTTAGAAAAAAAATAGAAACAAATCAATTTTAGTACTACTTCTAACAAAACCAATAAAAGTTGTTTTTTAAATATTTCAAAAAATGTAACGTTTGATTAGTAATATTAGCTTCATAATTGTTCATTTCAATTCTTTTTTTTATTATTAAGAATCCGTTTCACCATTGTTTTTGACAAGTTACGGAAAAAATATTGTCGGATTTCCTTTGGTTTGCATCGCCCTTGCCATGACCCTAAATGCGATGCTTCTCAGAATTATCGGGGTAAGCAGCTACTATTTCCCTTTTTTGATTCTTGTTTTTTTATTGGTTTATCTATATATAAGCTACCTTTTAGTTGAATCTAACCTCATGTGTATTACTCTTGTGCATACTTTTTCACCAATTGTTCCGTATTTGGCTGTTTCAATTTAAAACAACTCCAAGACACAGTTTATTCCGGATATTGACGTTATAATCATTGATGGAACTCAAAATGTTAGAAACAGGTTCTTTTTGGTGTCAAATTTGCTAACAACAGGCTATCATTTGAAAATACATATGTCATGCCACGACGTGAGCTAGATTAACATTGGAAAGCTTTAAATAAATCTAAATTATAGCATCCGAACTGCCCAATTTCTGCTATTGTCTAATTAAGTCTAAAACAAAAACTAAAAAACAATGATCACGACATTCGCAGAACGAATTCCCTTGAATCTCACACCACTGGTTAAACCCAGTGTGCAGTATTTTAACGTAACATATTTGTATACAGTGCATCAAGCTGATACAAGTATTGTTCATTGACAACGACACAGAAAATGTTTTCTGGCTTGTTGTAATATTTTCAATATTTGGATCTCTTCTGTTGGCACTCGTTGTAAAAGACACGGTATACCTTGTGGTACTTGCAGGTAACCCGAGTTTTAATATTGTTCATCATATCTTTATTGAAGTTGAATAACCAAAATTATTTACCATTTCGCACTGTATTTGGAGTCTTTTTTTATAGGCGCACTTTCCTCGAACCACATTTTAGTTGTTATTACATTTCTAATGCTTTTATATCCTTTTACGTTAATATTTCATTCTGAATTTGATTAAGATGGTAGCAACAATCGTTATAAGGGGATCCCGAAGTATGCGAACCAAGATGGCGGACATCGGAATGTAATATGTGTACTAGGTTAGGGTTAGGCCATAATTTTAGGTATAAATACTACGGGAGGCTCTTGGCTAGTCTTCGAACTGATAATAGGACTAAAATAAGGAAAATTGGAAAAAAATTATCGCCTAACCCTAACCTGTTACCCATGTTACGTTCCGATGTCCGCCATCTTGGTTCGCATACTTCGGGAGCACCCGGTATAAAATGTTTTCACATAACAGTTCAGCACGTTGCCAATATGTAAACAGCTAATTATCGTTTTTTAACATTATTGATCCCATGTAGTAACGGTGTGGGTTTTACAAAGTAAAGGCGTGAACAAGGGAGCTTTTGTAGAAATCCCCCGCCAGTTATGCAAAAATGTGAGATTCGTGAAAGACACTCTTGCCGCGTTCCAGTGCTGCAGATTGCGCTCGCCACATTTTAAGTACTGCAAAATTCTTTCTGAATGTTATTCCTAACTAAATAATTACTAATTTTATATTTTGGCGATGGCGGGGGTGGTTTTAACAGTTGAGGCTAAATTCTGAACTTGTCTTAAGCATGTTATTATATAGTTGAATTCACGTTGTCAGGTTATTTCCAGTTTTTATTTTCCAGGTTCAGTGACTTGCAACCTGCTTTGCATAATCTTTCCTTGCATCTCCTACTTGAAGTTTAAGAAATCCAGAAGAGAATTCAGTTTTGACATTGTACCGGTATGTTAACTGCTTGTTAGAACGATACTCAATAAATTTATTTATTGCTTGTCATCATATAGTTACAACTGACAACTGTTATGTTTGAATTTATTATTTGATAAAATACTGTCTAACATCTTTGATCTCAATATGCATTAAAATGGCTGCAAAAAACAAAATCAAACAAATACGGAACATATACAAAACAAAATTGTAAATCAGTGTTACAGTTCAATTGATGGTATGCTAACTGCTTGTTAGAACGATACTCAATAAATTTATTTATTGCTTGTCATCATATAGTTACAACTGACAACTGTTATGTTTGAATTTATTATTTGATAAAATACTGTCTAACATCTTTGATCTCAATATGCATTAAAATGGCTGCAAAAAACAAAATCAAACAAATACGGAACATATACAAAACAAAATTGTAAATCAGTGTTACAGTTCAATTGATGAATTCATACCAGTTGCAATAGTTTGATTGATTTAACTTATCGTGATTGATTTCAACAGTGCAGCTTTTTTTAATTTTTTTTATTCTATTTATTTCAGACTTTCTGCAGCCTTTTATGGCATAGCGTGTTGCTGATGTCTGCACCGTTCACTCTCTACACGCTTGATCCTAATATAGGTATAGGTTGTAGAAAAATTTTCAACATTTACTGGAAATGATCCATCCAACTTTATTTTGAACTACATCTTTGTATAAAGTATATATATTGAGGAAAAAGTTTGATACATTTAAGATGATTATTCCTGTTGAACTTGATAACATTTGCTAATGAAAACATACAACTGGGTCAAAATTCAAGTAAATAAAACACCATATTCAAGAATTGAAACTTTTCCACAATTTCATATTTTGATAGTGTAGATTAGCACTACGGTATTTTTACATAGCCGATATTTATTACCACGACTATATATAAATATATTTTTATTTCAATTTGCTTAAATCTGCTTGGACATTTTATATTTTTTACTGCAGTGGAGCAAATTGAAAACTTTTATTTTGCCAAGCTCCCTGTTATTTGCTATATATATTTTACCGGGACTAAACAATGAGCAAACACTTTACATAGCTGCAAATTCTAGAACTGATTAGGGTTTATCATTATCTTATATATAGAAAAATGTTACTGGATTTTAACATTATTATTTTACAAAATGCTCCGTATTGTTATATTCATATGCAAATCAAAGAGTTATTATTTGAAGAGCAATAATTTAATATCGTGTAAAGATGTCATCAATCGATCTTCTACTACTGAAAGGTTAAAATCGACTGAGTCAAATGTCAAGACCTACATTACAACAGCTAAATTAAACCCAACAAACAAAGTATTAAAATCAGATATAGATCCAATTATTCTCACCACTTATTGCAACAAATAAATGGGGAGAATATATTTCTACATAAACTTCAGAAGTGAAAAAGCAAAACAAATTTATTCTAGTTCAATTTGGATTGATGATATGTTGATTGCATCAGTTGTAAGAAAATATTCAGTATCGCTATATTTTTATATTCCGTGGGTTTCGGACTTCGAAGAATCTTTGGATGTTGTGTTATATGTTGGATGCATTATGACAATAATATTAATTACAGACCACAACGCCATCTTAAAAGTAATGTGCTATTTTCAGTATTAAATGTAAAAATGCACTTTTATTTTATACAATTTATTATTATCTTAATTGTATTGTGACATCTATATTAAAAATCATATTCCTATAATATGTTATGATGAATTCCAAAATAATTGTACGAAACAAAGTATTGCGTCACAGAGCCCTAACTTGGCAAATTATCTGTGGGATCATGCCAAAAGAACGCATGGTAGCGCCATAGATAAAACACTGGTGAAGTTAACTTGAAATGGCGCGTATATAAAGATATTACTTTCTATTCAAATACTTTTATTAATTAAACGAGGAAATGTAAAAAGGTGTGAATTGTGCAGGGTTGAAGCTAATGAATTGTCTCGTGTCGGATTGAAATCGCACTCTTCTGAAGACTTGATATGACTGAAGGTAATTTTCGAATCAAAAATTACACCACTCGATTCAATCTTTTGTGAAATTTAAAAATGTGAATACAACTAAAACGTCACTGGAGTCCGGCAGATAAGTGGCGATTTTGGGCCCCACCTTGCCGTGCCATACCGCTGAAAAGAGAAGAGGGAATTGAGGACTCCTTACAGTGACGTACATCACCCACATAACCTCAGGCAGATCACAGCTTTCATAACCAGTTCTTTGTTTAAAATTTAACCAGACGAGAGACCGTGGTACGTCTTGTGTGTCGCTGCTCGATAACTAGGTTCCTCGCCACTTCCCATCCCAGTAAACTGTAATTTTCATATTTTTCTCGTACTTTCTGTGTTCAATCGTTTCTTTATTTACTGATTAAAAAAAAATTGACTTTACTCGCCAAGTGATTAAGCCATATTTGCGGCTTTTCACTCCCCTGGGATAAATAACTTGTACCCTATCCATGTTATCAAACATTTTTTGAATGAATTCTATCTAGGCATATATAGGGCGTCCCAAAATAAATGGAACCCATGAATTCGATTACCCAGCCACTACCCACCCAAAATTTGAAACTGGTAAATCTATTGGGTTTCAAGAAAACAATCTTGAGGAGTAAGTACCGCAATCTTCTCGCTCATAAATATCTCTCACGGCATACGAACCCGCAAAGGATAATAACATGTGTGGCATGCTTAATCCTCACGCTTAGTACGATGTGTCATGCCGCTGAAGAGAGTGAATCGCGAACACCTTACTGTGACGTACATCACTCACATAACCTCTGGCAGATCCATAACCAGTTCTTTGTTTCAAAATTTAACCGGACGAGAGACCGTGGTACCTTGAGTGTCGGCGTCGCTGCTCGATAACCAGCTTTGGTTCTTCGCGACTTCCCTTCTCCAGTAAAACTGTATTTTTCATTTTTTTTCTCTTATCTTCTGTGTTCATATTTTATTTACTGATTGAAAAAAAAAATTTGATTTTACTCGCCAAGTGATTGGGCCATCTTAGCGGCTCTCCACTCCCCGGGATAAATAGCTTCTATCCTATCCATGTTATTAGGCACTGCGATGAATTCTACCTAGGCATATACAAGGTGTCCCAAAATCAATGAAACCCAATAATTCGATTACCAATTTTGTGGGTTCCATTAATTTTGGGACACCCTGTAGGGCCAAGGGTCTCAAACACGCGGCCCGCGCGCCGCATGCGACCGCAAAGCGATTTTTTGCTGCCCGCGTCGAAGTTGAGATTTTTCCAGAAAAAAAACTAAAATATTACGATGTCAACTATGAGTTTTATCGTGTTCATATTTTTTCTAGTGTAATATTTAAATTGTAAATTCAATAATTTTGATTTCGTTTTTATGATGACGAAATAAACAAGTTTCTGTCAGATCATTGAAGTGTGCAGTACTGAATGAATCATCAATCTGCAGTTAACGCAAAACTAGATTATTATAAACTTTTTATAAATGGTGAACCCATACGTAATGGCCAATAAGCGTAAATGTTCGGAGGAGCACAGAATATTTTATGTGGAATAAGAGAATCTGTATTTTCTGTGAAATTATAATAACAAGGTTCAGTGTCTCATATGTTGTCCAATTATTTCTGTTCGAAAATAATACAACATCCGACAACATTACGGATCATTACATAAAGAAAAATATCATGTCTATACTGAAACAATTCGTCACTAAAAGGTATTGCAATTAAAATATTCACTGATAAAACAAATTTTTCTCAGACATGAACAAAACTTGTGAAGCTTCGGTGAAAGCAAGCATTGCCATAAGTGAGATGATTGCGAAATCGTCGGGTCCTTTTGTTGTAGGAAGCTTTATTAAAGAGTGTATGTTGAGGGCTTGCAAAGTAATTAGCAGCATTTTAGCACAGTGAAGATTACCAAATCAGCCTTTCGCACACGACTAGCGCACAAGAGTTTATATGCTGTCATAGGACTAGCAAACCAGCGTAAATTAAGGCCAAACAACGCAGTCTCTCACCGCTACAAAACGGTTACATATATCCAGCACAAGTAAATTAATATGTTTCATGTCTCGTTTGGTGTAAGATTCAACTGTAATTTCAACGAATATATTCTGATTTTCTTTGTAATTTTTGTATAGCAATTTAGAACCTAATTTGTTTGCCTATTTTTTGTACCTTATTTGTTGCCCGCGTCGTCAATAAATTTCAAAAAGTGGCCCGCGACATATTTTGAGTTGGAGACCCTTGAGGTAGACGAAGGCTAGGCCACAGAAACAATTTCAGGTGGGTCATAAACCTATTAAAATTGTTAGAGTAGTAATTTATTTGTGTCACTTTATTTAAATTTTTATTGTAGTAGCAATGAATGATGATGCTTTTTATTGCTATAAAGTGGTAATTTTCATTCTGATTATTAGAGGTAGAATCTCTATTTTTGCGGAAAGAAATTTCGTTTTTTCTCTAGTTTTTTCCTTGCATTAAATAATGAATTGACCACAGAATTATATTGAACGAAAATAAGCCACTTAAAATAGGTTGAGGACCACTGGTCTAGAGAGTGGAATATATCACCACTGTGCAAATGAGTTAACATACAATTAGCCCATTTGCAAAATGTGTATGTCATTTCTGATCCAGGATTTCAACTTTTGAATATTACGACAAGGATGATGCATAGCCTATATGTTTTGAATGAACCTCCTATAATATGAATAGGAACAAGCAGGCGCATTAGTAATTATTGGACACGTAGTGGACATAACGATCGTTTCAATATTATGTTGTTCTTGTTCTTGTTCTTGTTCTTTGACACGTTTTTAAAAAGTCGCTTTTCTCTTTGATTACTGGACTAATTGCTTTGAAATTTTCAGTGGTTGAAGATGAAATTTTTCTCCAGAAGGCTATTACTTTTATTTATTTCAAATATTTCTGTTAGCTCTGTAAGATTTGTTTTTGTTTGCTATGACGTCACTAAACGTTCTGCGGATATCGGACGCCATTTTGTGTCCAACGGACCATCTTGCAATTTCAATTCACGCTGTCACAAGACAGGAGTTCTGGTACCGTAACACAGCGCGGTGACACTGAACTAACTCGTAGCTGTCAAAAGCTTGAAAATCCATACAAATATGAGAAATAAAAAGATGAAACTTGGCAGGTGGGTAGAGTTGTGTTTTATTTAACCATATTTGAAAGTTTCGCGTTTCTACATTTGAGGGAGGGGGAATAGGGGGTGTGCATTTCCGATACGTCGATAATATCTTTGTCAACCAATTTGCGGCCACCGTGTTTTCGTCTGTTTGATTGCTGTGATGTGGTGCTTTGTTTATAATTTAACGAGTTTTGTTCGAAATAACCGTGTTCTTGAAATATATGACGGTCAGAAATGCAATTAGAAGCCTAATGTGTTCACGCTGTCACAAGACCAACAATTGTCAACCAATTTGCGACCACCGTGTTTTGTCTGTTTGATTGCTGTATGGCTGCGTATGCGATAGTCTCGACGCAGCAGAAACGATGATCAAGGCTTGAAATCCGCACACTGTGGTCGCACACTGGTAGTTCGGTCGCAAATACGTCTTTCGAGTGCCGTACTTTGGGGATTTGTATAGCTTGAACCCTTTGTCGTAGAAAGTTAATACGAGGTTTAGCGTGTAGAATAAATGCCGCCAATGCACCCACGGTGAAAAAATTAACGGGTTTGATATATTGGTTTTTGTTTTATAGCGGTTTGAATGAAATTGTCCGCAGACTGGCTACACCACCCTAGGCCTGGTGAGTTGTCCGTGTAGTCAAATTGTCCATCAGCCCTAAACGGCTATGACAGTCACTGTACCAAAAATTGTACCCCGATTCGGCTGGTGTTAAGTTGACGCATGTTATTTAGTAACGTTTTTATGTGAAATGTTTGACTGTGGTTCGGTACCTGATCCGATAATACGGTACATAATTGACTCATATCACGAGATATTTCAACTGATGTTTCAATTGTCACAGGACCTAAAATATCTATGACAGTCCCTGTACCGTCACGGTACCCCGATACAGGTACAGGTACTGGTCACCGCCGGTATGTTAGTCGTTGGTCACCGCATATGATTTTTGGGGAATTGTTCTGCGTGTCCATATATTTGAGCATTGCTCTCTTGTTAGACAATATCATTGAAAATTGCCTAGCCATCCAGAATGTACATTATCTACTACGGTACTAGTGACGACTAAAAAAGCTTGGCAAGGTAGGGAGGGGTAATCAAAGTAATGGCAGTCATGAATCAACTGAAGTTCTGGTTGATTTTGTGGAGTCGGTACAATATCAAAGGTACACCAGGTGGCAGTTCAACCGTTTGACCCAACCCCTTGAGCTATAAAACATACTTCACGAAACCGGTAGTCGATATGGCTGGTTATGAGATCGGTAAGGTGGCAGATATTTTCAGAATAATTAATTGGTATAGGTAGGGTTACCATATTTTTGTGACTTCAAATCGGGACGCCTCGACAACGACCCCTTAGCTATGATTTTACAACTTCACATTTTCCGATTTTACTACATAGGCCTACATTTAAAGCTGTCTCGGCTGTCTTTATTGACCATATTGTTATCGGAATTTCATGCGCATATTCACTGTCAATATATAGGGTTCAGTTCGAAAAATAGGAAGGAATTTACGCTAACGATACCGGTACAAATAATTCGACTAATTAGTATTGGTTTTACATGCGATACGTCTGTCATCAATGGGAATCAGCGGGAAACGAATGCATTCACCTTCAGTAAGTAGGCTAGCGCTGCGCTACACAGAAACAATAGTAACGAGAACATGTTTGTGTATTATGCTGGAAAAGCGGGACTTTTGGCTGACTTATCGGGACGGCGGGACAAAACGCTGAAAAGCGGGACGTATGGTAAGCCTAGGTATAGGTAAAGAAACAGCAACCTCACGGACAAATCCTACAAGGAAAAACTAAATCATAACTTTAATTTTGAATAACGCAGAGAATAGAATAGCGCATTACAAAACATATTTAACCCAAAATTTATAATATCGTTATGTTATCTCTTATTGAAATACAATTTTTATGTGCTTGATGTTTTGAATAAATAAAAACCAAACTTGGTAAGAGCAGAACTGTACCACTGCACTTAACACTGTATTAAAGCTTATCCGCTAATAATGGTAATTCGAATGTGAATTTCCAAATGATATCCGTATCCCTATACATCTGCTTCTTCAAATCCATATTACGTTCCAAGATGCTAATCAAGGTGAACATAAAATTATATTGTAAAATTAAATGTGAGTACGTATTTGCAGTAATTTGCGGCTTGACGGGTCACCGATATAAACCTACAGAATATTTAATATCTATTTACTAGATTAGAGTTAGTAGATTATGTATTCGATCGCAGGATGATCCGATTTGAAATATTATCTTTTTTTAATTATGAAATGTTTTATTCGTCGCATTCCGAATATATTCCTCAGTCACGTGGACTATTCCGTCGTTACACGTGTTTTGTCTCTTTCGGTTTCGACCTTGCAGGCACAAGTTCATTTCGGCCAGGTTCAGGTTTGCTCCAGGTGTTCGTGTCGTCTTGGTATTTGACATGTAAAGGTAGTTATTTTATATTTGTTTCATACATCATACGCATGCTATACGTGATATTTTCTACCAGTTATTCTGAATATCCTTGCCTAAAATTTCACGGCACAATACAATATATATTATAGCCGTCTATGTTTTCCATCTCATGGGCAGGAACTTGAAAAAACATTGCAGTTCTACAGAATGATGAAAACAAGGACTTCAGCGAGGTTCGACGATGTAGGTATTTCATACGTATATATTATTTTTCACGACGTTTTGTAAAATATCCTTAATTACCTGTGATAGGTTGATGGAAAGCTGGGAATTTCAGGAAAAACTTTAACCGTTAACCGGGTAAAATTAACCGGTTGACCGCAGCGTGACGTTTGGCATAATAATTTATAATTTTAGCTTTTTCGCCGAGATGGTTACAAAGCAATTTCGGGTGATCTCATCCCGGTATAGCACAAAATTATTCACGTATGCTGCCAGAGATATGCATCGTTCATCGGACATATGGAAGTATTTTAGTAAAACTCTAATCCGGTATTAAATGTCATTCATGTGACAAATTTTAGTGTGCAAATTCTACTTTGAGATATCACAAAGAAAAACAGCATCAACTGCGCACTTGTTGGATGACATTGATTATACGATTTTGCAATGAAATCGTGAACAATATTTCGACCGAAAACTGATTCTGAATTTATCATTTTCAAACATTAATAATCAGCAATCTTGGTACTTCAAAATTGTTTTCACATTCATTGGGTCCTTACCAATACAGTTAGTAATATTATTTTGAATTAAACGTCACAGGAGATAATTTTGCGATGACGTAATCATTTTTGAATGAATGGTACATTATAAAGATGATTTATACCAGAGATGTCGGTTAACGGTTAAAATAAATCGTAACCGTTAAGCATCTAAAATCAGTTAACCGATTAACAGGTTAACCATTCTCAGCCCTAGTTGATAGAGTAATATAATATAGTACGTCCTGTTTTCATTTCTGGGTTGTTAGCAGAAGATACATGTTCTATAGAATTGCTGCGAATGCACGAACGATGAAACTGAATCATAGACCTACAAGATGAGTAAGCTCCATATTATTAGGATACGATTCAAGTTAACTATTATTTGTTGAGGGCCATAAGGCATGTTTAGGAAATCAAGAAGTTAGTGTTTTTAATGTTTTAGTGGTGTTATAAGTGTTTTTTTTTATTAGTATATATAGATATAAATATGAAAAGTTAAACGTTTTGTCTCATACGCGCAATGGCAACGGTGCTGTTATTTGACTCGTACGGGTGCTCCTTATTAACATTTAATATTAACGTATTAATGTATATCACGCATGAGATGTGCTTAATAAGTGACGACTAATATCAGTTGTAAGCAAACTCACGGCGAGAATTTTCAGCTAGAACCTAATTTGTGCCTAAGAGAACCATTAACGGATGGGCACTGTAGGCGCATGTAGCCCACCATTAACGGATGGGCACTGTAGGCGCATGTAGCTGCGCCTATCTGTTGAACTCGCCAGAGTATGGACAGACTTATGATTTTCAGCACTTGCGTGTAACCGACACTACAGAATGCACAATTTGGTCACGTTTTGTCAATACTTAGTTTCAGAAAAATATCTACATATTCAATTAATGCAATGAGTATATCATTGCAACATTGTGGATGGTATACCTCTTAAGCATCTTCTAACGAACTCTTCGTTCTTGAACAGCCCTTCCACCACGTGCGTCCGACATTATACTTGTACCTACCTGGTGGCAATGAGGCTGCCGAACGTAGAATTGAATATTTGTCTTAATCTCGATATCTTTTGCTCGCTATCTTGAGCCTCAATGACTGTCACTCTCTCTTGTCTCCAATTTTATAAAGCAATGTTTCAATGAATTTAGTGTAGTCTTATTCATCTTTTTTCAACGCGTTTTTTCAAAATGAAATAGAACTGCAATAACAACAATGTTCAAACAAATAATCTTGGGAAGAAATCAAACCATGGTAACATAACGGCGAATTACTACCAAATGATGTACATCCGATTTGGCACCAGAAATGTCAGTCCTAATGGTTGAAGCTAATATGAAGTCGATTTTCCTTCGATTCGAAAATAGGCTTCAAATAGGGCAACATGTTACTGTGATTGACCCAACATGTCGGAGCGAATGGCGAGGTCTGATCGTTATTGAGATCATACATCCTATTCTACCTACAACAGCTCCTCTGGTCTCTAATCTTATAAAACTGCCAGAAGGGCTATTGGCAACGACCAACATGACGTCTTTCTGTTTTGAAGTGGAACACATAAGAGTGATACACGCCAATTTTGCCGAAAGCTGAAATCACAGGTATTGTGACGGACGTTATGAGACTGAATGTCCAGGAAGTACCGTAGACAAGAAAATGATTGTTGTCAAAATTGGCATTGACATTCCTGGAACTGAAGTTGAATGGGAGCTTTACAGTAGCCGGACGATCACTGTAGATGTTTTTGACCGTTCATTACTGTATGTGACTCCAAGTAATTTAAATTATTTTGGAATGTTGCGTTTTTTAAAAAATGCGTTGCGGCTGCACAAGGGATTCCGTATATTAGGTTGGTTTGGACCAGGAAAAAGTGGGTCGCATACGGTCACAAGCAGTTTTGAATTGCACATAAGCGAGCTCAAATTACCTGGTGAAAAATTGTCACGGTTTGGAAATGGAGATCTTGTGGTGTCGGAGGGTCATAATATGCCGCCTAAAGAGCACGAACCGACAAACAATTTAGTTCTAGTTCCTAAATAATGTACTATATGCTTTATTTCTGATTTAAAAGTTTTTTATTCGTGTGATTTACAAATCGACATAAGCTAGCAAATGGTCGGAATAGCCTACAATTTGTATAAATTTGTATTTACATTACTTATATATAAAATAAAAGTGGTTTTATATGAAAATTGAGTATGCTTGTTTGATGTGTAATTTGTACTAGTGGACTGATGATTCAAAATAACTTGAAATGTCTGACAAGCCAGTTTGACGGCGTTTTAGCATTTCTTCAGTTATAATTAATCTAGAAAATTCGAGTTATACATTGAAAACTCGTTTTTCTGAATGAAATAAATATTATAAATAAAATGATGAGGTATGCGCAAACTGCTTGAAAGTTAGGTGATAATATAATAAAAATATCATAATAATAAACGTTCAGCAGAACTAAATTGCCATACGCCCAGCTAACATTAAATAAAGCCCATTGTGCATATTATGGTCAGAAAATACCGCCATTGATATTGTAATCAAATGTATGGATGTGTTTAAATTGATACACGCAAGTCATTATTTGGCCGCTATTGAATGAGCGAACAGTGTTATGAAATATAATGTGTCCAATTTGTAAACTGAATAGAAAGCTGAAGAAATGTAATGAAAAATATTCCAAAAAGTTTCACTTTTCAACCATGCACTCATTTTGTTCCCGTTGGTACGTTTCAAAACTTGTCTACTTCCCAAATCTTCTTTATACGATGCGTTGTTGCTATATTTTAGTATTATTAGTATTATAAGTATTACTGACTAAACACATAGGGTGCAATGCTTATATATACTGTCGTCAGTAATACTGATTTCAAGTAACTGCTTTTCTGCTTCACGACGTATTTGAAATTAAATTCAACAATCAAACAGATGGCAGCAAAAAAAAACATATTACAGGAGCTTTTAATTAATAATAATAATATAATAAAGGAATATTATTAATAGTTATAAATAACAGTTTCCTTATAAATATCATATAGATGTAACCACTTTTTCATATATACTCAGAATGAATGTGAAAATCGAATCTCGCGCGCAATTGAAAAAGATTTTAAGTTTGGATTCAACGCAGTGGCGACTAATCTGTTTTTTTGATAAATATCTATTTTTGTTTAGTTTGACTCTGTCATTCCTCCCTCAGTATGCATAAAAATAATTATGTCCGTTGTTGTATCGTTATTAAAACGGTCTTACGCGTTTGTACAGTTCATGATGTCTCCGTGTATATATACTAATAATATAAAATGATGAAACAAATGCAATCCTCCTTCAACTATAGTTTAAACACTTCCTGGATGGAACCGCTGTAACAATATAAGTTACGAGAAACGAACTGATGAATTGTAGTCATAAACTTTATAAAAGAATTCTGCCAATAGCTGCATAGTGTATTCTGCTGGGCTTCGTCGAAAGCCCACCTTATTGAGCGGTAGCATTGCAATCAGAGCCATATAAATGGGAAGCTAATTTTGGGCAAAGTTATAAAATAGCTGTGTGAAGCCGGTGTTGTGTCACAATGATGACGGCTGCATGAAAAGCGGGTATAAAGCTGGTCGGTTGAAGAGGTGAAACCTGATCAAGCAAAATGGAATGGTGATAAAATTTCTCATACACGTTGGTAATTCAAGTCATTCGTTTCTCAAACTCCAACCTGCATTCAAATGCAGAAACAAGCATTAGCCCATTGTTTTATAGAAGGATGGATACAATATAGCTGAGCGCTGTTTTTGGGAACAAATAAAATTGAAACGAGGTTCCGTCGTTGCCATGCACATTCGCAACTTTGTCCTCAATTTCAATGATTCGCTTCCTTTTTTGTATTCGATTTCAGTCAGAGTAGAAAATCCGTGTTCACAGAACCACGAAAATGCGAATGGCAAAATTACAGGCTTGTCCATGGGACATATTTTCCTGTGCCATTCCCATCCCATAGCAATTGTGCCTGTCCCATCCCATCTCATGGGATTCCCATTAAAATAAAATTCGATAAAAATTGTTAAATTTAGGTTCAGCGTTTACTAAATAGGACTACATGTACAAAGAGACATGCAAAACAACAAAATGTATTGACTCTGATAACTCTATATTCATAACTATTATGCATGTGTCCATCAGCCCCTTCATGGAGTATATTGTTAAGGCTGAATATATTTTGCTCTTTATAACTAACAAGAGAGCTATGCTCATATATATATATGAACACAAAGTCCATAACGAAATGTTTTACCATCTATTCCCTGAAAATCATACGGTTTTCGTGTTCCACGTGTACCATGGGAAATACAAACGTGTGCTATCCCATCCCATGGGAAGTTTCCCATGGACCAGCCTGCAAAATTAATATGGTGGCAGATAGCGAAAATTTGCTTTCATATTCGCCTAACTCAGCGCATAAGTCAGCATGGTGGAAGGTGGACGTCTTGTTTAACAAAGACATTATACCAAATCACCATACATCGACAAATGCAGGCAAATGCAATAATATTTTGAGTTATTTAATGGATAGTAAACTTACGGTATCTGTGACTTATATATCATCTCCAAGTTAGGCTATTTGTAAGTTGTTTGAATCTATGTTGTACTTACTTTTTGCCATCGGATACAAACTATTTATATAAGTGAAACAAAAAATATTAACTCGCGTTTGAGTAACATATGTTACAATGAATTGGCACAAATCATAACTGAAATTCCCAAAACATGTTTCACGAAATTGATCTAATTATGCGCAGGGAAGATACGTCTGGAAGAATATTGTAAGAGATCGAGAAAACGACTTCATTGTTCAATGACTATGCATTAAATATCTGGAGCCAGGATATTCAAACTCCTCAAAACAATTCGATAAAAAGTAATTATAAAAGTTAGTGAAAGAAAAAACATATGTGTGGGTTGCGGGATATAATCCTATTGAGTGTCTTTTGCCAAAACAAGAAAAATTTAATAACCTGAAAGTGTTGAAAATGAGCATTGAGAGTTGTTTTGCGGCTCTCTTAAATGAGTAAATTCCAACCATGGACCCAGTTGTAAAATCACCATATTCTGTGTCGAGTTGAGAGTAGTTAACAGTGGAAATGCTTTGGTCATACGCAAGAGTTGGAAACACCCGACAGTATATTTGAAGAAAAATGGATGCAATGAGAGAGCTCCACAATACTGCACCTGATAATTACTAGAATTGTATTGTAGACTGAATAGCGAATACGGAAATCTCTCGCTGTATTAAAAATGCCATGCCGATCCTACTATGTTTAGCACAGTTAATCCATTGTTAGTTAGTGTATATACATATTGCGGGGTAAACGATTAAAATTAGAATAAATAGTGGAATTCGTGCTGCTTTCTATGTTATAGAATAGTTATAATATTATGACAAAAAGGTTGTAGTATTCATATAAAAGGAGATTCATAAAATATTACAAGACTTATATGTTGAACGAGAAATTTGGAGAGCCAAATGTGTGGCTGTCTCGTGCTAATGTTAACCTTTAAAATAAACGTTGTTAATCAAAAACGAAAAGTTAACGATAGTAAAAAAAAACGATGAACGATCATTAAACAAATCATTATTTAAACACTGAATTAAATCTTAAAAAATCGAGATTAAAACTGATAGAGATCGACATGTACGTTATACTATTGATTTCCACCATTGTCCTTACGCTTACATGATAACTTGAAATTGGGTACATAAAATTCTCAGTCCAGGCCTGGTATTATATATTTACACTAGATGTGATTCCCAAACAATTCTCCGACTCGTTTACTGATTTACATTTTTGTCGGAAAGTATCGTAGATATTATTCCTCAAACATGACGATTTCACAGATAGCGATCATCTTTAATTTCATTAAGTAATTTTAAAGTTAAATATAATACTTGCAATAATGTTTGAAAACTACTTTCTTTTATATTTGTCGCTTTTCAATTTAGAAAATTCGGGTTGCCACCATTGACACCTACCACAAAAAAATTTATTCCTCGTTGTTCGAACTCAACAACTTTGGTATCTATCTACGCGTGTGCCGACTCGTGTGTTTTCGTCGGAAATCCGCAAGTGAGTTGTGAAATCCCATCCTTTGATTAAGTGCAAGTGACCTGTCGCTTCACCTGTTATCAAATTTTCGAATAGTAAATTGCTATTCTAATAGTTGAATATATGCCCAGCCCTACTCAGTAAGTTCCGCAAAAACGTTTGCCTTTCGACATCATTCTGACAGCCTTCGTAATTTTGCCTGTGCGATCAAACCACAAGACGCCGAAAATCGACGACTCCCTTGCATTTTTACGTGACAAAAGGATTTGAGCAGAACTAACATCAAAGTTATAGGATGTGCATTACTGGTTTTGCAATGCAGCTTTTGGTTTTGCGGCTTAAATTTCTAAATGCTAACCGCTTGGGCCCCTTTGCGCTGTGGGCCCTCCCGCGACCGCGGGTGTTGCGGGGGTGGATGCTACGCCACTGGCTCCGCGGACTCGGGTTGGGAAACACTGGTGTACTGTAAGTGCAACCCATGCAAAAATAGCCAGTGTCGTGTCACAATATTGTCAAATTGACCGCAGTCCCAAAACAGCCTGTGATGAAGAATGACCCAGAACTCCAGTCCCATAATTCGCATTCATCACACATCCGCGTGTAGGGAGTTTAACCTTTGTAAGCTCTCCTCTGACTGTAATGAAATCAAGCATGCTAGGCAGCATCAATCAAGGTTGATATGATTGTTTTTTCGAAGAACAACATAATGAAATAACTACAAACATAAATTTATTTATTATTATTTACTTCGTTTTTTTATTATCCACTAACTGGACGATGCGGTGCATACATTTACTCACAGCGCATCATGAATGTGCCCAACAAGTCAGTTTCGTTTTTTCGACTTGAACATCATTAGGGATGAAAATCTATGCACGCACTCCCACTTCGAATAAGAAAGTAGCAGTTAGGCAGTAGCGTGAGAAGTCAGCGTCGAGTACGAGGAGATTATGCTAAGCCAGAAGCACAATCTTTGTGTTTCGTCTTTGCTGTTCACAAATCCGCTTGAAAAGCTAAATATTTTGAGCTGACGTTTTAGCGGATTTTACCATTTTGATAAATCGGTTTGAGTCCGATAACCATCTCGATGGGAGCACCCTAGCGCCAAGGGTGAATCTATGCTCGCATTTAACTTACCGGTATACATTCTCTGACGTCGCAATTGTGAGAAAATGGACGTTCCTCAGCATGGGCGTAGGCTACCTTACCACAACGACACAGCTTTAAAAACTCAAAATCAACCCTATCTCAAACAAGAGAGCTACGCCCAAATATATGGACACGTCTGTTCGCAGTACAGTACGGTTTACCGTACCGTCAGATCACAGTCTACAAATATATTCACACCAAGCGAAGCAGTACAGTAGGACACAAAATGGCGTCCGATGAAGCAGAACGTTTAATGACGTCATAGCAAACAAAAACAAATCTCACAGAGCTAACAGAAATATTTAAAATGAATAAAAGTAATAGCCTTCTGGGGAAAATTTTTATCTTTAACCACTGAAAATTTCAAAGCAATTGGTCCAGTATTCGAAGAGAAAAGCGGTTTTTTAATATTTCCACTAGGTGTATTATTCTGTGTCAAAGAACAAGAACAACATAATATTGAAACGATCGTTATGTCCACTACGTGTCCAATAGGAACACTTTTGTTCGAATAAAAACAGAATGTACTCGCGTACCACCTGGAAGAACTTTGTACCACAGATTGGAAATCACTGGTCTACAACATATAACACGAATAAATAAAACAAAGTACACAGACAATGACAAAATCGGGAAAACAGGTAAGAGCTAGAGAAAGGTTGGTAATTTAATTTCAGATCTTTCCTATAAGACACCTTTCAGAGCTTCAGAGAAAATAACCTTATTGGTGTACACTAAATTCCAAGGTCCATAAAACTGAGTTAGCCTACGTTTTATTAGTAGATTACAAATGAAGTAAGACAAAAACTCCGATTGAATCCAGGTTAAAAACTCCGATTGAATACAGGTTAAAAACAACAAAATAAAAGGAGCCAAGCCGCCAGTGCAAATTATATGACGAGGGTTTGGATCCTTCCAAATTCTTTCTTTAGAGATAGTAGGATTAATTTGTTACAAATTCCAGACAAAAAATATCAACCATCCAATAAATATGAGATTTGGCAATTGTGATCTTGTTCATAATATCACTGGATTAAATTCACTTTGATTTCATAACCACTTGTTTTAATACATATATGCAATGCATTAGGCAGCGGTTCCCAACCTTTCTACCCTGGCGGACCGGTAAAATTAGATTAAATGTACTCGCGGACCGGAAAAAATTGAAATGGCCGTAACGCTGGAAAGAATAACATATATTTGCGTAAAATAATGCAATGTCGGGCACTCAATATGCTTCTAGACAAAAAAGCACACTTTAAAACCTTTCACACGGAGAATAACTATCAAATAATCTGCCGACAAAATATTAAAAATGGGTGAAACATAAAATAATACCATATATTTGCGTAATGAAAGGCAGTGCTGGGCACCCATTATGCGTAAGAAAGGCACGCAAAAAAGTCTCACATTAAAACATGCACAATTAACTCCTGTGAGAATTTTGCTGCTGTTTCGTTTCCGATATAAGATTGCAAACGAGGCCTCAAAGAAGTTTTTGCAATACGTATAGCTCTGCAGCCGCGTGCAGCCGATTTCTTTGCTTCGTTTTAATTGAATCTAGTGATGAAAATGTTTTTTCGCATAACGCAGTAACTGGCTGAAAATCCGGACAACAGTTTGATTGCTCGATTACTTGGCGATGGGTATTCGTTATCAAGAGATATCTAAAATTGTGATAAGTAGTTCTTTTTTAATCCTTTTCTTTTTCATTGGGTTCATCATAATCCCTCTGCAGTTAATCGACGCGTCAAACGAAATGAATTTGCATTACAATGACAAAGTCGTCGATAACTTGGCGACAAGCTCAAAATCCTACTGTGTCTAGAAAAGATCTCTGCGGCCCATCCTTTTTTTGCGTGTTTCGTGACCACCTGTGGGGTCGCAACAAGTTCATATCTTACTGGATTATTATACTGTTCTTGACTGTTTTCTAGTTTAAACAAGGATATATCCATTACGTTTTATATGGATGGTCATATTAATTAGGAAAAGCACGCAGAACAGAAAAAGCACGCGTGCCGATTTTTAGGCTTCCTGAATTTGCGAGATTTGATGGAGCGCATTCGCGATGAATCGGAGCTGGAAAAGCGAAGAATGTGAGTGATCGGCGCCAACATGTCGCGTAAGAAGGCGCCAACATGTCGCGAAAGACGTCGCAATATGACGGCAGAAGAGAATTGCGTAATGAGCCAACGCAACTTTGTCTACGGTGAAGCGGTTGAGACGGCATAAAAAAACAAAACAACGAAATTTCTCGCGGACCGGCAAAAAAGCTTCGCGGACCGGCAACGGTCCGCGTACCGGCGGTTGGGAACCACTGCATTAGAGCATAGTTTCTCAAAGTGCTCCGTACGGAGCCCCAGGGCTCCGCGAGAGAAAGGGCTCCGCGCATCATTCTTCGCGATAAAAAAAACGGATAACGAGATTTTTGTTGCGTAAAACATTCAATCCACGACCAATGCAAGCGTTAAAAGTATCTTGACGTAATAATTTAATTGTGCTCATCGTTACTCACGTTTGATTCGAGATTAGTATTAGGATTACTAAAATGAAAATACTATTCTAAAATAACATAAAATACGTGATAAACTGCCAACTATAAATAAATTGGAGTCGTATTTTTGCAATCTTGGGATTTGTCAAACTTGATTTGTTCTTTCGCACTCGAGATTATTTTTAAGCAAGATATCGCCGTTTAAAAAATCACTAGGTCTGGGCAGAATACGAATGATTAAAATTTATTTTATTGCATGCGGCTCGTCGGTAGTTTCAGAATGAAAAAAAAGGTACATCGCGCGCACAATTGACTGTGCTTCGATTTCGCAGTTACTACGATGAATAACCAAAGAAAACCTAACATAACACCAAATTTTGTGATTTACAATGCCTATAAAAGCGTTTTTAATCTGACATGAGTCTGCTGAAACCAAATTTATAATGTTATCGTCCATTTTATGTTTTAATATTTTAGAATGCCGTTTTTCAATCAAGAAATTTGAGTTGCGGGTTTACCTCTTTATAATAAATTATTTTTGTCATCTCGTCGCCGATGACTATAATATCGTCACCCTAATAACCGAATTGCGTAAGTCATTTTTGGCGATTTTGAGTTTTTTATAAAATAGGTATTTATGTAATGCTGCGCACCTGTCTGTTAACTCAGATTTTATTTCAAGAATTCCGAAACCCATAAAAATGGAGATTTAGTATGACATGCCCATTTGTGCAATTGTTTCGTCATAATGAATTATTCTTGTTATACGCAGGACTATTGTGACGTCACAAAGGCAAAATAACCTCGGCTAAGTATTTTCGAATTTCTGCATCTCGGATTCTAGCTTAGCGCGTATTAATTTGAATTTATACTACAGTATGGGAAGGCGTGCACTTGTGATAGTCACTGTCCGAGTCCAATTCACCTTGGTTGGCTTTTATATTGGATGCATTGCTGTTTTATTCTTTATATTTAATCTTAGTCTCATTTCGGTGGGTGTGCAGAACGTGTTATATTGATAAAATATATATTTTTAAACATAAAAAATATTGTAATCGAAACTGATTAGCCATTTTGGGGATTAGACATTGTAGATACTGAGAATTACATTCGTTTTTGGAATGTTTAGTTTTCAGGACTGGTGCATATAGTGAAGTTGCAAAATTGCGTATGTCCCCAAGTCATAGACACATTTCTGCCTAAGTCACAGTGCGCCATTATGACGTCACATACCAGCGTCATACAAATTAACTTAAATCCGGCTACGATCAAAAAATTGAACCATGGCAAATTATTGACTCTCAATGGCATAACAATATCATTAGAAAGTTTTTTACGTTTTTCTCAAAACTGCTAAAAATGACTTACGCAATTCGGTTATTAGCGTGACGATATGGTAATATGTTTTTCACATTGAACTCATAATTCCCCACGAGAACAAAAAAGCAATTATCGTTGTCATTGTGGAACAATACATGTATATGCCGAAGGAAATTTTTGATTTAGGATAAAGACCGGCGTAAAGATGTTTAAAAACACGCTATGCTGACGAAACAATCGGCGATTGTAACAAAAAGCAATCGCGCACGTTATTAGCGACCTTTTAATTCTTCCGAAAATGTCAAAAGGGAAAAGATTCGACCCCTAATTTATTAATATGGTTGTCGAGTGTCAAATTTACAGCTTTAGTATATATAATTTATCTTTGAAATTTAGATTTATTTAGGACGTGTATTAACCCTATTAAAAAAGGTTTAGCATTTAAATTAAGTAAAGTACTTTTAACTTACTCAGGAATATTAATCGGAAGGTAAAAATTTTAACATTTCTTCTGGGGCTCCGTGAATAATAGTCAACCTTTTCAAGGGCTCAGCAACACCAAAAGTTTGAGAACCCCTGCATTAGAGAATTAAACATATATATGGGATGGGTCAGCACTCGTTTGTATTTCTCGTGGCCACTTGAGTCTTGAGTACGACAGAGATATACTTACTTTATAATATATATGGTTCCATTACATTTGAACCCACGTACATTTGAACCCATGTAAATCCTATCCTATATACTACTACGCATCGCGCTTGCATAACAATGCATATTCTGATCGTAAGACCCGATTTGCGCATGCTTGCATAACAATACCGGCTTTAATCGCTAAGCTAGCGATTCCCGAATGCGATTAGCTAAGTGCGCCCCGAAACATATCATATATTTTATTTGTTCTAAATGTTTTATTGTTTCTCATTACTGCAAATGATTGGTATATGAATCAAATTCATTCTACCGTTCTATATTGTTTACTTTCTATTACCGTACGTAGGGGTCTATTGTTACGTAAAAAAAGAAGTAAACCAACCAGCAAGGTACCGGTACATGCGGCAATTTCGTAGGCTGCAGTTTACTCATTTGCTGAACCGAGTTTATAGAACATGAGTGATTTTTTAGCATTTTAAAGAAAACCTAGGCAGAGATAAGAAAGAAAGGTTAACCTTGATTTGCTTCAAAAGGCATAAAGTACCGGTACCGGTACATATTAACGATGACTAAATTGTGTTTCATTTTGAAGCAGTACCGGTATATTTTTCGTGTAGGTGCGCCATGAGTTTTTTTCTGATAATTTGGAGCACACAAACCGATGCCTTATGTTAAGTTTGATCAAGAACAATACCGGATAAGGACCAGCCGTCGGTGGCCAGACATTGTAATTCATCAGTTCTGCAGTTAGGCCTGCATAAACAAACATTGCGCCACGACTGGACTTGCTATGCAGCAAAAAGCATTCGCACCATTACCTTGAATGATTGAGTACCCTAATCCTGTAATCTGAGTGAATATGTGCTTGTTTTTGTTATTAAGTAGGCCAGGCCTACTGAAGCTGGGAATTAGCTGTGTCAATTAAATATGAAAAATGCATATTTCGAACTGTTTAGCAATATTTAGTTACTTGAACAAGGGCCGCGAAAAATTTCAATATATCAAAAGGGGCCGCGAGCTCAAAAGTTTGGGAAGCCCTGATATAGGTCATAGGAGAACATATATGGGGTTAGTACCGTATCCACTATCGGTGATAAAAATTGAATCTCTATTCAGCTATCAGAAAATTAATAATGCTTCTAATTTCTGATTTTCCGGTTATTCCTGTTGTATTATTTCATGTCTAATGCTGGTTTTCTCATTGTACTTTTTCCTCTTACAATACTGGGGTCTCATGTAGTTTCGTACCTAACATACTTCTAGTGCTGTAGTGTGCGTAGCATGACAATTTTTTCACGTATCAATCCTAACCCCCACCTGACTACACCATCCAATAATTACGTCAACACGACATCACAGTGACGTAATAGAGCCCTTCAAACTATACGAACTACCATCCAAGACGCGCAAACGAGCATCCGGAATCAAACAGTCATTTCTCTCGTTTTCTCGTCGCAACGATTCCAATAGGAGAGAGATCGATAACGTCAGTCAGTTCTCTATCGTCGGCGCCGATTCCATTTCGGGCGATTGTACGTATATTTGGCAAGCTCTATGACGTGATTGTGATGTCGTAGTGACATAATTTTTGGATGGCGTAGTCGGATGGGGGTTAGGATTGACATATCAAAAAATTGTTATGCTACGCCCACTAGAAGTACGTTAGGTACGAAACTACACGAGACCCCAATACTGCAATATGTAAAATCTCAAATTGCAATCTTATGGCAGTATGGATGAATTGCACATGGGGATATTCTTATGGGGAATGAAAATCAACTCCACTATTATAATTATTATCGGAATTGAACCATCTATCCCGGATTATGAACAATTTACTGTTTCAGTGTTTAGTTCAGTTAGTTTGTACACAATACAATACAAATACATTGTACTGCATTTATCAAAATCTCTGTGATTGGAATCTACTCAATACTGCAATATCTAATGATACTCTGGACTGGATGGCACTTGATAAATTGTATTTTTCAATTTCATATTAAAGAGGGGGATGTCTGAATGTGGCATACAATAAACTTTTTATTAAGTACATGAGTGGTAGTATAACCTCCTGACCCCTGAATTTAGCCGTCTCTTCTCTGGGTAAATGAATCTCTTATAGGTCATTGCTTGCCAAGCGCTGTTTGAAGATGAGCAGATATCAACACAATGCAAGCAAAAATCCGCTGCCTGATGATTGTCGGCCTGCCAGGAAAAGACCCAGAATATTTTCATCTTCAATTGATAACTGTACCAAAGCAATACAAGAAGATGACGATCCTTTTGCTGATGATGATGTCACTGGGGAGGAATTGAAGGAGTGGGAATTTTTTGCATCTCAGGTAATAATTTTAATGTAAAGCCCGATTTTCATATGGCCATTGGTGGTGAGGTGAATTAAATATACTTCCGACCTACATGTATAGGACAGCATTTTCATCTCTTAACAATATGATTATGATTTATGATCAGAAACACAGGTCGACACTTTCCCTAGAGTCGGATCCATGAGTTTGCTTATCACCAATTGCTCCTAGAATCGATAAACTTTTCAGATTGAATCTTCATTTACTGGTTTTGATAAGTTTTCATTTAATTTACACCTTCTGTTTAATGCAATGGACAATAGTACAAAATCTGATCTCAATTCACCAATAAATCATATTTTCACTAAAATATCAAAGCATGATAAATAGATGTTTGGGCACATATGTCATAAAAGTACTTCAAATTTAGCACATGGGATACGGTGATTGTGGATTTTCGCAGTCTCAAACCCGGATTTTTCTGAATATATATTGGTTTAGTTTTATATAATAATGAGAATGCATTTATTCTTCAATATTACATTCCCTTGTATTTATTACTTACGGTAATAAATAATGATAGTTGTAATAGTGCATTTTCGATCGTCTGGCAAGGTTATTATTATTAAGTATTGAAATTCATTATATTTCTAATTCTAATTGTGTCTATTGAACAACCTCATATTGATCAGTGATTCATCAAAATGAGTACTCAGAACTCTCATCATCTCGTTTTATGAAGATTTTTATATGTATCATTTGGTAAAGGATAGTCAATAAGAAGACCGAATCACATGGTAGGCCACGGCCTCACGTTCAAATGTCTGAAATTGAATTAGTTGGCCATTTATTTTGCAGAATATATGCTATTCAGTTTAGTTTTCTGCTGTAATAAAAATAAAATAATTTGATCGCGATATTTGTGAAGAAATCGAGGGGTAGTCACTGGCTGTGTGCTTGCCAAATACTATTATCTTTCGTTAATCTGCATCTTCATACTTTGCAGGCAGAAATGAAATTGACTCAAGAACAGTCGAAAGTACAAACCACACAAGTTAATGGGCATCATCAAAATGGGACAGGGAACTCTTCTTTCAAAATTCCCCCAAGAAAAACAAGCCATATTATCACTAATCAAAAAAACTCTGATTTTGTAGAGGAATTGAAGAATAAAGTGACTGTTTGTGAGAATCAGGTACCGGTACATATATTTTATTAGAGATCTAGACTTTGGAAAAAATTGCACAATAAATTATGATCCATATAAGAGAAATGATGTTGAAACCCAATTTTGATTGATGCATTCTTGAAAAAATTGATAGCAGATCTGTATTTCATGTACAAAATTGATAAGATCATCTAAAATACAAACATCAATATTTTGCTCCTGAGTTTACTTGACATTGAATATGGATCACAAATTATCTATTCATGTTTGTGTTGAAAGAGACCTAATGTATAGAAAAGAATTGTAATTCTATTTTATCGATATAAAATATTTTCAAGTTTTTCTTCCATTATCTTGCCATAGATTAAAGAATTGGAACAATCATATAAAATGAAAGATGGTGAAACTTTGATTCTTCGAGACAGATTGTCCAAAGCAGAAAAAGATTTAACTCAGCAAAAATTAAAAGTTGTTGAAGTTCAAAAAAGATATGATAATGCTGAAGTTGAGCATGACAAAAAACTGCAAAAAGAAGTAAATAGCGTATTTGTTTGCAATATTATTGCCTTTATAAGCAAGGCATCAGTAACTGCAGCGCACAGTTTGAGCATTACCTGGTGTAGGTGATTTTTCCGGCTATTTCTATTCATATAACTTTGCTATAATTATTTGATATTACATTATTAAATATTAAAGTTCATCTTTTATTCGACTAACAGCAACTCAGAAAAAAGACCCAACATTTATTATCTTGAATGATTTTTTTTTCAGCTGGAAAGATATAAGGATCAAGTACAGTTCAAGCAAGCTGAAATAATGGAATCTCAAAACTTGATAAAAAATTTAGAAACAAAATATAAAATTTTGGAACAGCAAAAATATAGGTCAGTGTTAGTATTGTAGCCAGGTAATAAATGTTAGCTTGGTCTGGTCTACGACGTCTGTCTTTATTTAATCATAATATCAATCGTCAGAGGTGATACAAACACACATGTTCATAATTCAGATTTGTTCTGCTTACAGTAAATGTCCAAGTAAATACTTTTGATTAATGCACTGTGGACTACAGTGTAGTCCTAGGTCATTCAAATTCTCAATTTGGCCAAGGAGTAGGAATCAATATTTGTGAATCTTTTAATGTGAGATTGTGAGATATCAGTGAATCGCCAACAATCTGTACAGTCCTGCCAGTTCTATTGATTATTGTATGCCATAACCATAATTGGTCGTCTAGTTATTTTATCCGTAATTGTTTTTATATTTTTCATCAATAAGCTGGTTTATTTTTTCCAGTGGAACTTCTGATAACATCCTGAACAATACTAAAAATGGTTTTCATGACACCATGTGGACAAATTCTCAATCTGAGTCTGGAACCTCTGCTCCAAAAAAGATACGATTAGTTAAACCAGAAAGTCCTAGGGTCCAGAACTCTCATCTGCTAAATAAAGCAAGCTTCAGTGATGGTTTGTCCTTAGTTTATTACTTTTTTATATCTTTTAATCACAATGATTGCATTATGTTTCCATTGCTTTACTTTTATATTTCTGAAAACGGACAATTTAACAAAATGTAATTATGTTTGCCCCATGTGGTATACTTCATGGTGCTGAATATAAATTGTACCCCTGCTCTCATAATTTGATAATGGATAATCATGAATAATATTCCTATTTAAGATGTTTTTTTCCTCTCTAAATATAATATTATTGTTCATTTGTCTGTCTTGTTGCAAATTACCAGAGTGAATGTAAAAGTATTTAAACTAGTGACTGAAGCAATACTAAATAAATATAATTGAAATTGTAATATTTTCAGATCCACTTGGTAGAAAACAACCAATGAAATCTTCGCCTAATAAGCATTCTTCTGAAATATCATCATATTCTGCTGATGAGGTATCCTTGACAAAAACAAGGTCGCCAACACATTCAAAGAGATTATCCAAGCTTAAATTGAAGTCAAAATATTTGTCAAATGGTAGGTATTCATTTGTTACCGTCAACTCTTTATCATAGACAAAAGAAAGTATGATTACCATTTAGTCCAGGGGTGGGCAACATACAGCCCGCGAAGAGATTTTGACCGGCCCGTTGACTGTACATCAGAACATTATGATATTACACTTTTAGTACATTGTAATAAATTCATTGTATTTTTTGGTCTCTATTTTTCGTAAAGTTTAAACTTTACTTTAAACGCGATTTATAATTTTTTTTTCGCATTAGCGAATAAATATGTGATTAAGATATTGAATACTATTCATGTAATAATCCGGCCCACCGAGGACTTCATTTTCCCGCATCTGGCCCGCCAACTAGAGAAGTTGCCCATCCCTGATTTAGTCACATTGAATGAAATGTCATTAAAATCCTGAAGGAAAAGTCATCTCTCATTATTCTCATTATTTGACAAATTTTTGCCACATGTTAATCAACCACAAATAAAACTAAAGAGTAACAAAATAAGTATTAGCGATAGTAAGCCTCTTAGCATGATGCACCAACCGCCAGACCATAAGATATTCTAAATGCTCGGTCAGTAGCCACATGCCATCGTCATAGTCTTTTCTGTTTGTCTTCTAATCCAGGTTTCGTATTGACATCGAATTGCATTGAAGCAGTTTCAGAATATTTTGCTGATGACTTCGTTTCATGTCTTTCTTTATTTTAATTAGGTTACAGCTTTTAACATACTAATACATTCTTATGCTTACCCAAATCCGTATGATAGTCATTTATAGCCTATTCATTTCATTTAGAAAGTTCAAGTGGACAAATGCTATTAAGAAATATTCTGTCAAAGACGGATGAGGCCCATTCAAACACTAGTCATCATTCTTTCATGAATTTATTAATCAGGAAAAACAGGTTTGACCTTGCTATTTAAAAATTTGTGTTTAATTAGTTCTTGAAGCTGAAAAGTAAAGAAAAAATTTTAGAGCTATAAATTTTGGTTTCTTCTATTGTAATACGCGTGTGTGTGTGTGTGATATTTGTTTTGGGGGGTAAAGATTCATTACCCTTTTAGATAATTGCTTTAAAATTTTGTAATATTAACAAGGTTCATTTGTAAGTTATGTTAGACAACTGAGAGATTTGATTAGGATATTTATTCTAGCTTTTTTTATCTCTAGTAGAAAGTTGCTAAGACGGCTAAATTATATGGAAACCGAAAATTTTTGTCTAGTTAACAGATCAGGTTAATTATGAAAAAAGTTGGCTAGTTTTTTGTTTCAGATGAATAGTGAAGGATGCCATATCTGCGATGAACCAACTTGTGATACTGAGGTACCCAGTAATCCTCTTGCACATAATCATCTCCTACAGCAGGGTTTCCCAAACTGTGTGCCGTGGCACACTAGTGTGCCGCCAAGGTCTTGATAGTGTGCGGCAGATTTTTCACAAAATCACAGATTATTACACAATCAGCATGACCATTATTACATAAGAAAAGTCACACCAGCAAAGAGAGCGAAAATATTTAAAAAAAATTTTCTTGAAGGCCTTCCCACAACCTTTCCTTCCAGGCCTCTCCTTCTCCACAACTTACTTTTGCGAATCCGCCCTTATCACAGATGAATAACAAACTAAGGCCACGACTGAAATCCATTGAAGATGAACTAAAGGCTTGCTTGACCTCCAGTTCGCCGCGCATCGAGACAATATGTGCTAAAAAGCAATTGCATGTATCGCACTAATACTGCACATGTCACGGTTATTTTTTAATGAACTGTGTCATTACCGAACTAATTAGTTCTTGAGCTCGTTTTCATTGTTTGCCAGTTTTGATATCTGAATAAATATACAGCAGTTTTAGTCTAGGACCTAGGTTCTAGGTCGAATTCCGAGTGTGCCGCATATGAAATTTATTTTGCGAAGTGTGCCTTGAGCAAAAAAAGTTTGGGAAACTCTGCCGTACGGGAATTGAAACTGCAAATCCATGGTGTAATCAAAGTGCGTCCCTTATGCTTCCCATGATTTAAATAACTGTCAGTCGATTAGAAAAAGACTTCAACCACAATTTTAAAGAACCCCTCCTCAAAGCTGTATATATGCATATAAAACTGGAAAAATGTTGTTAAGCTTGGGTGCAATGAATGTTCAACAACAAACTCTTTCCTAATGTGAATTATTATTATGACTCAGAAAATCAGCGTCATTACAAAGCCTACACCGAATGATGTTGAAGAATAACAAATCCCAGAACAAAGTATTTGGTGAGTTAGTTTTAATTGTACATGGTTCTGGGACAAATTTCGAATCGATATTCCATCCGGTTATTCTGTCATAATTGCTTAATGTTTTTGTCAGTGTGATCGTTTCGGCGGCCGACATCCTAACATCGGTCAACATCGGTTTCTGTAAATTCTTTTTTCAAGCAGAACTGGGTCAGAACTTTGGAAAATTGGGAAAGTTAAAAAGCGATCATTGGCACGGATGTGGAAATTAATTGAATGATATACATTTATTCGAAAAATTATCTTTAATGCCTGCCCCCTTTTCCACGTTTATGAATTACGTTTTATGCCAATGCTACCAATACTCTTAAACAGTGGTAATGGTAACACTACAAGTTGAAAACTCACTTACAAACAGTTGGCCGTATATTAGGGATAACTAATTGATGATGGTTGTGGGCTGGATGATTTTGCATGCTGTAGCCTGCCGACCCCCTGGTTTAAGCAAAACTGCTGGTTGGAATTGATATTTACGAATCTGGTATGGAAGCCTGTAAATTATATCTTTTGATTTAGGCCCCAACTGTTTCTCTTTATTCCTGCTCGACTTCTTGTTTCAACCACAACTCATCAGTTTTCATTCTCTCTATCATTTATTTCTACCAGGTAATTTATGCCAATTACGTCATAATGAAATCAATGATGTTTCTGATATGAATGATGAATTTGAAATTTTATCTCTCATCAGCGATATATTCATTTCTTATATCAACCTACAAGAATCTCTCACTGGAAACAGAATGAACAGTCAGGATACTTCATCTTATCATACTGCCCGTAAGTTTTTGTTGAAGTTTTGAACTTGCAGATGAACGCAATTATAAGAATCAAAATACGGTTTGTTCACTGGGAAAAGATTTGACCGAATATGCTATATCTGAAATTGAGTTTTTCAAAGTTGACTTATCGTAGTTGCAAATTAGAATGAATGAATTTTTTTTTGTCTGATTGTTATTGCTCACAATATGGTTTTATTTTTTATTGTTCTTATATGAAGAACGGATATAATTCTCCTCTTAATACTCATTAAATTCACTTTGGTAAAGTTTCATACCAGATTAATTAATATATGTTCGTGAAAATATTCATACTGCGAATATTATTTTTTGATTTAGCGCTGGAACAACCTGCCAGTACCGCAATAATTCCACATTGCACCTCAAACGCACACAGCAACAATAGATCGTCTATTTCTAAAGATACTGATGCTGCTCTACAAGTACTTCATATATTAGTGACCAATTCTCATAAGATAAGAGACTTTTTACTCAACCAGGTATGATTAAGCATGGTAATAGTATTCATAAATTTATGTTATATGCATTTTATCTTATTCCGGAATTTTCAAGCATGTGTGTTTATGATTTATTTTGGTTATCATTTTACACTTGTGAGAAATGGAGGCTTTTGTTTGGTGAACTTACGACTGATATCTTATTTTCAGTAAATGCATAATATGTCAGTTATATTTGGTTTTCCTACGTTGGGTATACTTATTAAATTTGCGTTAACTGATTTATTTCAGTCATCTGATATTTTGACGAATTTGTTAGCAATGTGCCGTACAGAGAGATGGAATTTGAATCTCGAACATCGTGAATGTATATCATCAACTGCATTAAGTATTGTCAATATTCTTGCCAAGTCGATCATAGCGGACATGTCAATCACGAGGTAAGAATGTTCGCTTTTTGATTTCTGTAATAAACGAGAGTCATTGAAATAGGTTATATGGTGAATTTGTGATAAAAATCAAGCTTTGTGGAAAATTGTGCTTTTTAAACAGTTTGATTCCAGTCTCTAATGACCATGGAGAGGATCTTTTGCTAAATTGCCATTGTAGTTTTTTGGGTTATTCTTGTGGGGGTAAAAATCTCTTTCTCCTTCACTAATGGATCAATTGTTTTCCAAATTTCAGTACATGATCTTCAAAAATCCCTAGAAGACTATTGTGTATATTTTTTCCCCAAATATCCTATAATCCCAATGTTTTAGCCAAAATTTTTCTGTTTTATTTCTTATCCACTCAGGCTGTATCTGTACAGATGTGAGAACTTGGTTTACATATATTTGAAAAGTGCTTGTTTTTTCAAGATGCAGTTTAACCCCAAATAAAGTTTTATAGGAGCAACCACTGATACAGAAACGTACCTGCTTATTTAACCATGTTAACTGATAATATTGAATAGTGTTTTAGAAGTATATTCAACCTTTTTAACAGATTTACAACTACTCTGAAGCCAGAAGTAATGGCTCCTCTAATAACACATCAAAATATTGATATTAAATTAAACTCTCTTGACGTCATCATCACTCTCTCACATCATCCATCTTATGCACTTTCTATTGTAAAAGAAGAACAACAATCAGGTATAAAGCTTTGTTAGTTTCAGTAGTTTTGTTCGTCTTTTCGGTCAATTTTGTCAGAATAAATAGCTTATATAATAGGTGATTTAATAACGAACTGATTATTGATTTTTCTTGTTTCAAAGTTTTTAAATTCTTTACTACAGAAATGAGTTTCAAGTTGTTTGATTTCTAAGTCCCTAGATTTAATAGTGAGTATTATATATTTAACCGAAACATTATTTTAACAAATTATTTTTTATGGTAGACACACCGAGCATTCTTTGCCACATTTGTGATATATGCTGCACTGTACGACCACAGACTGTTATCGAAGGTGACTGGCTGATATTACTTACAAAAGTGAGGCTTAAATCTATTTAAACGTTATTTGGGAAAATAATTTTTTTTAAAATAGGCATCATATACCTAGGAATGATCTGCTGGCTTGGGAGTCTGCGCCTGAGTTTAAGTGCTAAACTCGGAGTCAAAATTTTAAGCATCTAAAGGTGGTTTTATGGAAATTAAAAATCAGCGAGACAGCTTAGGCTTGGAATTTTCTACAGAAAGTAAAAGAAATCAATTTGTGGTGAAAATATGTTGAATTTTGGATATTTTTGAACCCAGAGTGCCTGGTTAAAATATTCATCAACTGGAGTTGATAGTGAGCTGAAGTCATTTTTTTGCTCAGCTTGCAGTTGGAGTGAGACGCAATAATAATATGAAGAGATATTGATGAAAGTTATCATGATGTACCAACACTCGATGTTAAGACCTTCAGTGCTTAAAGTTTTTATACATGTCAGAATTTCATAATGTATTTAGTTGAATACAAGTGTTATTTTGCAACAGGTGATGACTTTGCTTTCAATTCTAATATCTGAACACGAATCTCTACTCGTTGATCATTCATGTTATTCAGAAATATATAGAGCTGCTGATGTATTGCTGTATAATCAGTTGGTTACATGGAAAAAAGAAAGAAGCAATTGTCTTAAAAGGTTAAACCTTTTTTACATAGTGGTATTTACTGTGCAGTTTCATTTTAAATAGCTGCAGATTTAACAAGCAGTTTCAGTCTGGAGTGTAAATTTTTATGATTCATTACAATATTGGTATTCATCAAATCTTAATTTTTTTTTATGCGTCTTGTCTTCAGGGTCAATCTAATACAAAAGGCACTCTGTCTACTACATTCATGTGCAAATGTTTATACTGATGCCATACCTGGCAGTAGAAGAGATCATCGACACCAACTAGTTTTGACAAACTTAGAAGAGTTCTTAAACATTAATGGAGACCGAACCTCTTTTTGGTCACAAGAATTGAACAGGATTGTAAAATTGGAAGTCAGTGCTATTTTCGAGGATGTTGATATAACTTGAATTTAAAAAAATATCTAACTCTTAAGATATGCAATGGTATTATGACATCACATGGTATGTGGGTATGGACTTACCTGCAGTCTCACATGCATGGGAAAACATGCATGATTATTGGGTTTAAATGAGATGTACTTTGATTTAGGACAATTGTTTTACTGTTCTTCTCATATTATTGATTCTTTTAATCCATTGAACTATGAGATGACTATGTGCATTGGCGGGTGTCGGTGGCCTTCATCCAAAGTGAAATGTCGTCCGGAAACGATCATAGAAGATATTTTCTAAGTGCTTCATGTTGAATTGATACGCTCAGTTGTTTTTTATTCGATATGCCAGTTAACAGTTCCTGCCTTATTGCCAAGTGGTATACTTTTAATATTGCCAAATAAAATTCTCTGCTGTCAATTTTTTGAATAAAAACTCATGTTTTGAGTTTCAATTGTCTAGTGTCCACTTCCGATATATACCATCACTTCACATGTCGCCATGTATTGCGCCAACGCCATAGGTAGCCAAATATGGACTATGAGTGTTCTGTGCAGCATGTTAAATTCTATCCAACTGCGCAATTCTGACGAACAAAATTTGAAATATCGATTGAATAATTTTGCAAGTGAAGATAGTAAAAAGTAGGTATTCAACCAGTATCCGTGCATACTCTCAAACGAGGACTTCTCTTAATTTTCATTTATTTCTATTCACACCATTTATAAAGGATTTCTGTATGCATTTCTTTTTTTCCCTGTCGTTTTACTGTGGCTCGAAGTCCTAAAAGACACCTGAAATGAAAAATTGTCATTTATATGTATTGATTACCGTATTTCCCAGCGAATAAGTGTGCCCGGTAAATAAGACGAGGCCCGTTTTTAAGCCCGGAAAAATTGGTTTCTGCATACAACCTCCCAATAACATCGGAATCTCAAATTATCATGCAAAGGCTTCTGAGCGTTTGTGCATTGTTAAAATAGCTCCTAATGACTTTTCTTGTGGCGTAATATTCAATCTATAACAACTACAGGAATTCAAACGGTCTTTCAAATTTAAATTGTGCTCAAGGGAACTCGCATTGCGTCCACCTAATAAGAGCATTATTAATTTAAAATAAAACGGCAGTCTGCGGACATGGTAATGGATATAAACTGCCTGATTATATTTAGTTTTGATACATAAATTTTTGCGCTCTTCGTTATCGCTGTTATAAAAATCCCGAGATCTGCTATAAAATCCCGCAAAGTACAATTTAGTTAAGTTAAAACAATGAATATACATATAAAGAGTATATCTCAAACATACATCTTCATCGCCGGGAAATCTCAACAAAACGAAAGTTGTTGCTTCATTAATTTAATTGTGATAAATTTAATCTGCGACTGCACAATATAAATAGTATCACTTCTCCAAAATACCAACGCAATCGGTGACCATAAACATGAATGAGTACATGTTGTTTTGATTCGTATTTTTGCAAATAACATATCTAAGCTGTTGCTGCAACACTTATTCCGCTCCATCGCAATGCTACCACTCAATATTTTGAGGATGTCACCGTAAGAAAAAAAATCTTAAGTCAGCGATAGCATCCCACAAAGTAATATCGGTCAGAACGCCGATTTATTTAATCTAACCTGGTGAGGACGTTATGGGGACTGCTATCGCCCAAGGTATTTTATTGTCCGAATTGAATAATAAGCCGACCCCGAAAAAATGAAAATTATCATACTCGCTCAGCCCAATAAAACGCCCCCCCCCCCCCCCAAAATAAAAATCAGGCCAAAAATTTGGGTCTAGAAAAGCGACTTATTCACAGGGAAAGTCGTGAGGCTTGAATTTGTGGATATTCTTTATTGTGGGTATAATCTCCTAGGAAAACAAGAATTCCCGCATTTTACGGAACAAGCACTGTCGGTAATTTGTAAGAATTAGGTTCTTATTAATACATATTAGATGAAGATGACATCAATACGTTTTTATAGTTCACCAAATGGTAGAATTCGCAGCAAAGAATATTTCAGGCACAGCTTTGCTTAAAAATTATCATCACTCGAGGACGGCCTTGATATTGACTTAGATCAAATCGTATCGATCGAGAATGCTTTCCCCGCATTTGATTGCTGTTTGAAGTCTGAGATATGAATGACTCTAGCTAATATCTGTTTTCGGCTTTCGGAACAACAAAATAGGAATTGTGATCTGTTATCTTTGGAGTCGCACATCTTCTATTAATAGATATTTCTGTCAACAAGTCCCCTGCCATCGGCTATTTCGACACAGTGTATTGGAATCTAAGGTTACACTACGATGATGTAGTTTGTCTGAAAACTGTGCAAAATTCCGAGCAGTATTTTATGAAATATGTAAATCAAAAATGGGACTTGTTAAATGACTCTGTGCAGTTAATTCTCTTGTTGCAATTTATGGGTATAAACTCCGTGAACTGAAGGCGGTTTCGTTTAACCTTTCACAAAACTAGTTTTCCCATTTCGAATTTTTTTTTTGCACTTCTGATTTAACTGTTCACAACAATGGTATTCTACTAAAGCTTGCAGAATAATATAGGATTTCTGCAGGTTCACAAAGTTTAGGAACCACTGCATTAAAGTCACTGAATCATTGCTTAGCATGAGTTAAAATCCTAATCTAATACAACCAGGCATTACTTTGTGAGTTGAATGAATCTTATAAGACTATAGTCTAATACTTATGGGGCTGAATTCAGTCAAGCATCAACCGATAACTTTTTCTTGATATAAGAAATTGTAAGTGTTGTTTCAGAGATAAGATGGACAATAGCAGACTCTGTAATGTGTGCCAGTCGCGTATCCAATTTACATTTTGGAACAGATGAGCATCAGTCGACAAGTCTGTTCAAAGAGTTCAAGATGGATAAACACATATGCCTTGCTCAGTGGTGTTTTGATCGACGATAAATTCTACTGAAGTTGCCATGAACGGTAATAAAGTCTATAAATTCTTCGAACGTATCCATAATCTGCCATCGCGCAATAACAATACCTGCAATTCATAAATATTTTAAATTTTATTTGTATATTACTGTTCACTGTCAAAGTCTATATTCTGAGTCTTAATTTATCATATCAATATCTAGTAACTAAATAAATTTTGTGCAATTCAAGTCGAAAAAATATTGCCAACTTTTTAAAAATTCCATCCACACGGAGACACATGTGTGTATGGTAAATAAAATTCAATGCCAGAATGCTCAGGACACAGTAACTTGAATACAAAAAATAATATCTTTACAAGGTTTTTTTTTCAAAATTTGAATCCATCAATGTGGCGGGAGAACTTTAACTATTCACTTATTCTACTGTCTCATCGCTGCTGTGGTAAATTTTTAATTCACCTTATTCGTTTGCGGTTTTGCAACGTAGATGTGCATCTGTGGACATACTAAACAAAACGAAATAACAGAAGTTACACACGAATAGCGGGTTACATGAAAGATGTAGTTTTTTTATCACAAATTATCACAAAACCATTTATTCTAAAATACAGATACTCTGTGTCCGGAAAATTAATACAATTTGTAACTAGCCAACACGTACACAACTTCATTCGCCGAAACATAGGGACTTTGAAATGGATGGGCATTTGTGATAACTGTTTTTTTTTCTTCCAGTTCCATGTTTTAGTTTGACCTATTCAGTTTACTTTACTAACTTTCGGCGTTTGAAATTTCTCGCCTAACTTGAAGTATTACAATATATATATATTTGTTACCGCGGGGTGTCCAAAAAGTTTTGCCCGATTTTATAGTAACAGCAAATGTAATTTTAAATATATTTAATTATATGATAAATGAGAACTACAAGCACAATAAGAACTATTAATAAACGAATAATCAAATGAAAAGATGTAAGGTTACAACAATGTTCAAACAGGTCATCCAGACTGTTCAAGTTGTTACCCGTGTTCAATACAAGAAACTAATCGTGCACAAACACTGTGACAAACCTTTTGGCGTAATTTAATATCAATTAGGGCAATTTCGTCAGCAATAACTCTCTCTGTGCACAATGTCTTTAAGAACGCCCCATTAGAAAAAGTTCATTGGAGATAAATCAAATGGCCCACGTCGACCAATTCATTTGTCATTAAAGTTCATGTCAAACCATTCAAGAATACAATGCGCATAGTGTGCTGGAGCACCATCTTGTTGAAAGTAAGTGTCTTCTTGTGGCTGTACTTGAGGCAAGAAACAGGTTTGAAGCATGCTGCAGATTGAGAGAGAATGCATACGTGCAAGTCATCGATACCTGTGGCGTTTCGACGGGTATATTGACGATAAGAATCGAATATTTACATGAACGTTTTTGTTTTCATCTTTTAAATACAAAAGACACAAATAAACAACCATTATAAACAAAACAGATGTGAGAAAAACTTGTTTAGTGGTCCAGACCGTGGACACATTCCGTGCGGCCCACAGAACAATTTTAGCGTGTAGCCTACTGCAGGGAGTTCTCGACTTACGACGTTGTTACGTTCTCTAGTCGCGGTGTAACCCGAATTTCAGTGTAAGTCGGAACATTATACTGTACAGTACATAAAATACTCTATACGTATTGTACTGTATTGTAAAGTAGGGTACTGTAATAAAATGTACAAATATGGCAAAAAAGTACTTTATTAAAATAACAGAAAACAATTCCATATCAAAGGAATAAAAGCAAAATACTGTACAGTACAGTAAGCTCGAAACAGCGTAAGTCGCGACCGTCGTAACCCGAGGACTCCCTGTATTGCACTAAATATGAAAAATTACACACCAATGCTGAAGGAAACAACAACAGCAATGCTTGAATAGCACTATAGCTGGTTCTGCACAATTCCTTTGAACGACTTGCACATCGTAAACAAGAAATCAAATAATTTTAAACAATTGCCTGTTCAGCGCACCCCCTTTCACATTGTTCACCATTTTTATCACTGGTGCTAAAGTTAATCAGAAAGTTTGCATCACAATGCAAACCAGTGGATCAAACAGTGCAAAAATATCACACGAGGAGCTACTTCCATGACACGAACTCTAAAACCAGACTTTAGTCCTAACGTAGCTCGGCCCCATCGATAGTGCAGCGTATTAGACTTTCCCATTTTGAACAATGTTGCTTGAAAAATGGCATTCACGATTTGAAATATGTTACCATTTTAAGTTGTTGCTTTTAATGCCGCAATCATCAAGAACTCCTCGTTCACGCCTTCATTTCCTCCATGTCGCACAAAAATTAGTAACTGAGCACAGTTTGTTACATCTGTAGATTCGTCAAGTTGAATTGCGAATCCATATTTCAATCTCCAAATATCACTAATCACGTGCTGAAAAATATCCACCGACATTTCCCCAATTTTTCCTTAAACTGTATTAGGCATTATTAGTTGTTTCATTGATTCACCTTCAAAGACAATGTAGGCCTACTATTTCTTTTGCAGCAGGTAGAAACATCCCAGACTGGGATGGAAATGTGACATCTTGGGGAGTTCTTAAACTCTGATCTTCAAATTATGGAAAATATGGAAGATGAATGACCTAATTTAGTGGAAAATGATTTATAACTTTATATGTTATGTTTACTAATCGTTTTGCGATATTTGTTTTTTATTCGAGAAAAAGAAATTTTTTCAAGTTCTTCTGATGCAGGTAAGCAGAAAGTACATGTACAAATGGCTAACATCCTATCAAAACTATATACAAAAATTTCAACAGTTCCAAAAGTAGCCCAAATAACCCTATATCCAATTCAATCAAATTTTCAAACCTACATTTCGAAATACGGCATTCGTTGTTCTAAATCGACGCACTGCCTAGCGATATTACTTGCCATACTGTTTATATCTATTGCAGGACAACTATACTTAATATATATATATATATATATATGTGTATTATTAAGATATGAATATTGAGCGAAATACTCTGACAAACCTGCTGCTTGGTATTGTTAAAAACCGTGAAATTTTAGAGAGGGAAACGCGAACGTCCAACTGAATGTCGGAAGATACAAAACGTGATGTCTAAGAATAAAAAAGATACTCTCTACAGCACGCCCCGGAAAAAATGGCGGAAACGAATCTACGAAAAAACGAAAGGTAAATCCACTAAATATAAGTTGATGTCTTGTGGATAAAACATTCATTTTACATTATATTTGTTGATTGTATACATTTCAAATCGCCTATTCCAGCCGTAATGAAAGATTTACATTCAAATTCTATACGACAACAAGCATATCAAATTTTTGCAGAACGAAATGAGGATAATAATAAAAAATAAGACTAAAATGTTATCATCGCCTCTGAGAAACATCACAAACATCTAAATGGCCAGTAACTGCGTCAAGAGCAATAAAGAAACTTTTTTTTATGTTTCAAACAGATTTTTCTACTTATTCGATGAGCCTGCGTTTGTTTCACATTTTTTTTTATGTGAAAGCGTCTTCAGTGGAACTACCATTAATTTGCTTCCAAAAATCTTGCACATCACCTTAGCCCTACCGGCGGTAAACATATTTCAAAGCAATATAGAGACGTCTGATCTTCTGCGGATATGACTTGCTAAACTATTTGAATATTTACTTATTTTATCCGGGTGAAAAGACTAGAAACTTGACGAGTCGCCGAATCAATGATTGCCCAACAAATTTTTCTTACGCCACCAAACGGTAATTGTGTTTTCGGTGATTCATTGTTGCTGGGTGTTTTGGTGAACTTAACGTACTCATGTGCATATGGTGATGCACATTATTGGACCAGGGCTTCATATATTAATCTAGAATTATTCTTGCGACTTGATAAACTATTATTAAAACTTGCTTGTAACATTAGTGAGATGAAAGTTAGCTATAGCTAAAGATGCCCTCAAAGAAATAGAAATAAATGAAGATTTTTATATTTCGTGGCATCATTACGTTAGAACTATCCACTCGGGTTATTTTTAGTTCTTATTTTTTGAATTATCAAAAGAGTTCATTTCATTTGTATTTTTTCGATAAATCTTCAAGTTACAGTAATATACATGATGGTTATAGTAGGTTTTTCTTATTTAAATCAATGCAGGACGAATTTGTGTTCGTGTAAAACCAAGAGCTATCGAAATTCTCTGATTTTGTTGCTGTTTGTCTGATATTTTTGCGGCACGCAGGCATGGCCCCCGTAGGATTTAGTTGTGAGTGTACTTGTATCATTATTGAATTCATACTTTGACACCTGCAGTGTACATTTACCGCAAGAGAATTAATATGTTTGCTTTATGTTATTAACTAATTAGAATTAGAACTACGAAATTATGCGCACATTATTTGAAGGAAAATAGACACAGCGCACAATATGAGCTTATGAGCGTACTCTGAAATCAGCAATCAGTTAAGTTAAAGTCTCAAAACTGGGGGCATTCATGTGAATCAACAAACAAGACTTTCCGATAGTTACATGTAGACGTGGTAACGCAACCTTAGCGTTTTTAGCAAGAAAGCTTCACTATAGTCTCGTTGGCTGTAATTTATTAGACAGCATTTATCGGAGGATCCTTCAAACAATAACGAAAAATTTCCATATAGATTTTGCACTTTCAGCATATTCTCGCTTTAAATGATTGGGATGTAGTTTCAATGGCTGATTCAGATTAAAGGCTATGGTGACGGCAACATCGCATATATATATATGTTGATTGGAATGGCATTAGAAATTCTCAATATCAAAGTATAAAGATTGATCGAGGATTCTCATCGAGACAATTTCTGAAATTTGTTTACCATTAAATGCGCTGTCATACACTTCACGTAGCTCTAAAAGCAAGTTTTTATCGTCGCAAAAGATATTTATCCGCTTTCTCTGCGAAATTTGGTTATTACAATGATTTCAATCGTAAATATATACTACTACGTTTTAATTCTTTACTTTTACCGGATAAAATGAAAATATAATTTTTAGGGAAACAAACAACATACCACTATTTCTACTTCATCACCAACACCTATAGAATTTAGAATAACAACATATGGATTTTATGAATAACTCTTCATAAAATGTCATCATGATTGACGTTTATATACATTTTTTTCTTCAATAAATGATGTCACAATTTGCACTCAACGTTTTTGTACGATTACGTGCATATTCTCAAACGACTTCCTTTTGCGTAACCAATTGACTAAACTATTTGCAAGCGCTCATATCAACGGTTGGTCCGGACGTCCCGGACAGATATTTGTTGCTATACGCATGGGAGCGCATCTCGTGATATGCTCTGTTATTGCCCTCGCTTCACAAATTCCAAAATTTGACTGAAGATATTTTGTAAATACTATTGGATAGAACCGATTGTCATTTATCTTGCTTACTTTGCTGCAGTATTTCACCCAATCAACTAACTTAATTCATTTTGGGGAGAGATTTAGATTTTGGTGTATGATGCGTAGGTATATTTTCTTGAATAAAGCGTAACCCAATTTTTCTCAAAAAAATCATATTTTGGACTTATATGAAATTTACCAATGACTAAAAATTCTGAATTTGATTTATAACGGTAACGGTAACATCTTAACCAGATAGCAGGGTATAAATGGTCACGATTCACTCACCAACAAATTGATTTACAAACTCCAACAGTCACGTCACCGTTTCAACGGCCTACTCAGCAGAACGAACCATATCGTAATATAATAGGTGCGCTGGGTACGCTTCACTTGACAATTTAAATAAAGCAACCAATGGGCTTTGTTGGACCTTCCCAGCCATGTTTGCGTTTGATAACGCACCTTACTTTCGGTCACAAACGCTTAAAGATAATATTGGGACTTAATATAAAAAAATGAAGAGCGTTGGTTCTGTTAACTGGCTTTGTGACCTGTATTTGTTGGCTTCAGTAGCAGCGTAAAATATTTAAAAAGCGTTCCGCGTATTTAATTAAAAGAAGTGGGTATTGGAGATTCAAATGTACGTAGCCACCGAGATCACTCAATATATCTGGATATATGTATGTGTGTGTGTGTTTGTGTATTCACGTACTTTACTTGATAGCAGAATACGCCGATGGACAGCACTGGTGTAGTTAGAGATTGATCAGAATTGTTAATTGGTTATCACTCATTTTAAACTGATTCAGATTTTCAACTGATGAAAATAAGCAAATATTTTGTCAATATTGCCTATATGATTACAACGATTTAGCCTTGTTTCTGAACAACGGCCTTCGTGACATTGTTACTTTTGAAATGAGGATAGCATTGGATCTTCATATTATGCTGTCGTACCGTTTCCTACATAGAAATATTGGCCTCATCCTCGTAAAATTGCTAGTTTACTCATGACATACCTTTAATCTGAACAAAGCTTATATAGTTTTAATTTCCCCACTTGTGTTGTTTGTGCCAAATAGTTTGATGAATGGTGAACTCGTTGGCCCATCTTTTCTTTTCTGCTTCAGGCTCGCAATAATTTTTCAAGTAATATTCATCTCTCATGAAAAAAAACTATAGTCAATGGCGAAATAAAAGTAAACTACGAATTATTGTGCATTCTTAATGGTGGAACTCTTTTAGAATAAAATTGTCTGTGAATCAATGATTCTCAAATATTTAAAATATGTCATTCGAATCATGCGGGTATATTTATTCATTAGGTTGTTTGTGCAATATACATGGCGCTAAAAGAAGCGTCCACAAAAATGCGATGCGTATAGGCGGAAACGAGGCAGTGCATAATTATTTACACAATAACGGAAAATTTTCCATCCGGATTTTCCACCTCCACATATTTTTATGTTGTGAACCAAGACTTAGTATTTGCAAAGGTACTCTTCCCTAAACGATATTCAAACAGTTTCTGGTTCATGAATTTTCTCTAATCATAAACATTCTCGAAATAAAGTATATCATCACGAAATAATTATTACTCTTGATATTTGTATCTAAAGAAATGTACAAGAATCTTCTAACTTTCTTGATAGGCCACGTAATTGTGCACGGCGTTGTGCTATTATCAATATTCGATATATATTACCAGTCGACAGTGGTTGAGAATATTCGTCCATTGCAATGGTCAATTGGTAATGCTGCTGCTACAAGACTAGTATTATTTGTAGCCGATGGTCTTAGAGCGGATAAATTCTATGAATTGAACGAGGAAAATACATCAAGAGCGCCATTTCTAAGGTAATGTGTCGCAATTTTTTTCTGCATTGTAGGGTCGAGCATCCACTATGTTCACTTTTGTTCTTTATCTCCTTATTTTATGAGTGGCTGGTTTCGGTTTAATTCAGGAGTAGGCATCAATTTTAATTAGAGCGCTCGCATTGTTACTGCATCGAATATGGAAGTAAAATCATGATTGCTTTTGTATATTTTATAACATGAAAAAAAAATGATATTATATATCTCTTGAACTTTTTACGTATTTTTAACTAGGATTCTGGGATATCTGTTTTTCAAATTGCAACATTTTTCACTTCATATATTGTACGAGAACGAATATTTCACCTCTCCAATCGCACACTGAAGAACATTTTAAAAATTACGTACTATCGGTATCGGTTAAATCGTCAATTTTAAATATCGGCATCGGCACTTTTTTCACGGTAACCGGTATTGACGAAAAGGGTGACATCGGCACATCTCTACTCTAAACCAATTTCACCTTGGATGCTAAAAATGAAGACGTGAAGAAAACGTTAGTTTACGCATTAATTAACGACTTGGGCTTCAACTGACAAGAAGAAGCGTGTGATGAGCCACTAGGGTCGTGAGTTTCGCGCATGAATAGCTTCGACATTCCCGACTTGGCTTTCAAATTCTAAACCAGCGTTTCCCAACCTTTTTTGGTCGCGGACTATTTTCTCACCGGCGAAAACCTCTGCGGACTCAAGGTGCATTTATTGCAACCGTACTCTGTGCGAAGAAGCAATTAAAGCAATTACGTGCTCGTTAAAAGAGCCGACTATTTATTGTATAATGGTCGTTTCCGTCGCACAATATTCAATCCATGACAACGACGAGAATATAAAATATCTTTTTATTTTAATTTAATTGTGTTCATGGTAACCCACGGTTGCGTCGACTTACGACGAGATGAAAGCATTACTTTCATCATTACAAAATGTCACGGCAATCTGCAAACATAATAATGCGAGAATGATATTGCCCGATTATATTTAGTTTTGATACATATTTTTTGCGATCTTGCGAATTTGCTATCGCTGTTAGAAAAATCCTACTATCTGCTATAAAGTTCCAGAAAGTACAACTTGATTTAGCACTTATTAAAAATATATTCAAAGTATATTAGTAAATCAAAAATACAAATTCATCGCCTTGCTTCACTATTAATTTAATTGTGGTGATTTTAATCTGCAGTTGTGTAATAAAAGCAACGCGTGGTAGTGCCCGATTATATTTTGTTTTGATTCGTATTTTTGTGAATTCGACAAATCTGAGCTGTTCGTACAACACTTATGGCGCTCCAGTACTGTACGTACCAATGTGGAGGCAGTAAAGCAAGGAATCCTAAGGAAAAATGCCCTGGTACGTGTACTACGGTAGCACCAGTAATGGGATTTATGAGATCAGCGAACCGGTAAGCCTTACTAAAAAAAACATGTAACAGAACCGGCCGAAAAACATGACTTTTGTGATGGAACCGGCTGACAAAAAATTTGAATCCCACCACTGGGTAGCACCCGAAATTTTGCGATTTGCAATGTCTAAAAAAGCGTTTTTAATCCGTTGCGGACCATAATAAAACAAACCATATGGTGTTCTCTGCTTTATTTTCAGTATTTTGTATTGCCGCTTTTCAATTTAAAAAGTTTGAATTGCCACCATTGACACCTACAAAAAAAAAATTTATTCCTCGTTGTTCGAACTCGCGAGAAACACCACTAAGGTATCTATCGAAGCGTGCGCAGACTCGTGTTTTCGTCGGAAATCCGCATGTGAGTTGGGAAATCCAATCGTTTGATCAGGGGACGCGTCACCTGTTACCAAATTTTCGAATAGTAAATTGCTATTCTGATAGTTGAGTATTCGAATATATGTCCAGTCCTACTCATTAACCAGTAATTATTGTCTCGAATATTGTTATGTGAATAAACTAGCCTTTTTATTAACAGACTTATGATGACCATCTCTGGTCCTTCGCGACTTCCAGTTAATTGCAATGAAATCCGTTACTGTAACGCATAATTACTTTTTCCTATTTTGAATTTGTGTTGTGATTTCTTGCACGACGAAATAAATTTATTGTCTATTGTCTATTTTATGTTTTATGTAAATTCTAACTTAAATCGTAACTTGGCTGTTATAATATTGTTATGTGAATAAACTTGCTTTTTATATTTTATGTAAATTCTAACTTAAATCGTAACTTGGCTGATAGCTAAGTTTCGCAAAAACGTTTGCAGTCCGCAGCGAATTTCTGGCTCGCTGCGGACTCATTCAAACCCTCCGCGGACTCATTTGAGACCGCGGACTCGGGTTGGGGGACACTGTTCTAAACTGATGAAGAAAGAGAAATTATATATCACAAATGGTTATGCCCTGCAGAATCGGATCCGTGTATAGTTTTGTGAGATTCGTCTTGATTTACAATTAATTTAATAGCTACAATGTTTTCTTAATCGTTATATTAATATCTCATTGCAATATTTTAGAGACATCATTCTTCATAACGCAACATGGGGTGTTTCTCATACCCGAGCACCTACGGAATCTCGACCTGCTCATATTGCAATGCTTGGTGGGTTCTTCGAAGACCCAAATACACTGATGGCAAAATTTCAAGACAATCTGGTGGAATTTGACACAGTTTTGAACGAAAGTAGGGAAACATGGGCCTGGGGTGGTTCGGATGTTTTACCATTTTTTAACAAAGGTATGGCAATTATATAAGCGAAACGTAACTATTATTTTAAATTCAATATCTGACGCAGTTTTCTATGCGCAATATGAAGCACAAGTCCAAATCAAACCGCGAATCATTACCTAAACCGCATTTTTACCATTTGTCAAAAACTAATTCCACCCTACCAACGAGCTTCAAACTTGATAATCCCTGGTACGATGTGAAAGTAGTGAATGCTTTGAAGAACTCAATACTAGTTGGAAATACTTTGTGTACAAATAAGTGGAGGAAATCTCCTATCTTAGATACTATATATAAGTTACAGTCAGTGAAATATAAAATATTCATCGATTGTCTAATGTTAAAACTTGTTTCGTTTTCAAATAAAAAAGACTGAAGATTAGTAGAATTTCCTCTGTTCCATAAATTCTACGTGTTGTACTTTCTTCTGGTAAAATAGATGATTTAATTAATTTAGGCTCAGCCAGATCACACGTGCATGTAGACTGTCATGATTACAACGAAGGAAAACTTTCTAAATTAGATGTTTGGGTTTTCAACAAAGTAAAAGAGTTGTTTAGTAACGCAAAATCAAATGAAAAACTACGTGAGAAACTTATGCAAGATAAGATTATATTTTTCCTACACCTGGCAGGAATTGATAGTAACGGTCACCGACATCATCCTGGATCGAGGTAAAGTAGGCGTTTTGTTCGTTTTCCTGTAGAATTGTGAGTGAGCATGTATTATGGCAGATTTGAAATATTAGAATCAAGTCTTGGCTTTTTTCGTGCTGGGCAACACATAACCACCATCGCCAATTTAAAAATATAGAGTCCAGTTCAGATTGCTGATACGCATCAGTGGCCAGTTAAACGCTAACTAGTTAGGTTAGTTTTGCTGTATAGTCATAAATTTCATACCTTATTAAATAAGAACACGCTTATACACCCCAAAGGCCAGAGAAACATCTACTATTACTTTATTTTTATTAGTTATATAGATTATATTGCAATATACTTTTGCAAGTAAAAGTCAATCTGAACGTGTGTTGCAATGAAATGGTTTGAAAAATGAGACATTTTTGCCCCAAATTGTTAAAGGTGAAAACATACCTAACAAACTATACCTGTCGCAACTCGATTTTTAACGGCGTTTTTTTTATTTTTTATTTTGGTCCAATGAAGTCATGAATATAAGCATTGATATACTTGCAATCTCCTAAAGTTCATGTTGAATTTATGATAGAATATTTTCATTGTTCTTGTCATTCTCATGGTTTTGATTTTCGTTGATTTCATCAAATCAAAAATTCACTTTTTATTTTATTATAATATTTTTACTATCATATCATCATTACTATATCATCATTAGGTTCTATCTTGAAAACATAGGCGTTGTTGATCAAGGAATCGAAGAAATTGTAGAATTGTTTAATGGATTTTACAGAAACGATGAAAAGACCGCATACATATTCACCGCCGATCATGGAATGACTGATCCCGATGGTGAACAGATAGAAATTTTTTTGAGTTTTTAATTTTGGCGCATATCTATTGATCATCCATGAGTGTAAAAAGAACGTATTGTACATAGGGGGAAAGCTAATTAGCACAAAAACTGATCAGTAATTTAATATATATTCTATTTTGGGGAATTAAAATACGTCAAATATGATTTGAAAATGTATAATAAATAGGCATGTTATGAAACATCAATTTTTTATATCATATTTATAACTCTATTTCAAGAAATTGCGGTTATTTTAAACTTGTATTTTTTGTTCTATTCCATTTTATGACACGCCGACGTGGTATATTATTTTTTCATAATCTGTCGTGCCCAAATTCTTCAATTATATTGTTACATCGATATTAGTGCAACAGAGAGTGGACGACAAACCCCTTCCTCATATGGGTGGCTTGACCCCAATCTTCGGCCCAACTTGTGCTTATGAAAACGTCGTCGTGGGGTTGGTTATAGAAAACCTGTATATGAAGGCAGTGCTAGGTAACTCCAAAATATTTGCTACAAAGGTCAAATATTTCAGGAATGAATATTACTTTAGAAACTGTTTTCAGGTGGCCATGGCGGTGGAAGTCCAACCGAAATTAAAACACCTATAGTTTCATGGGGTGCTGGAATATCATCAAAATTGGTTGAAACTGCTGCTTCCGAATTGACAAATGAGGAAATAAAAGAAACAAAGTTAGTAATAAAATATTTATTTCATTGCGGACTGACTCCATGTACTTGCTTCGATGCAAATAAGATTTGGTCAGTTTACTCTTTTTGACAATCATAAGGCGACAAAGTGGTTAACTTCGTCCACAAAAAATCAGAACTAAGTTTTTACAGTAAATATGCGCTGAGGATCACATAACACCTGGACATTTACAACGGTTTATAAACATTGCGATAACATGAGGATTTAAAACTAGCAATTTGCTGCTGAATGTAGTAATGCTTGTTGCTGTTGTAATATTGTACAGATAAAACCCAATGAACTTTTGGTTTGGTGAATGACTCCCATCTTTTTTATCTACTTTCACAGTAACTGGCGTTTGAATCCAAAGATGAGATCAGATATCTCACAACTCGATATATCTGTCATGATGGCGGCATTACTCGGGGTACCTTATCCCGTCAACTCACTGGGATCTCTTCCTATGGCATATTTGGGAGGTGGTGAGAGAGTTAATGCATTGCAATCATTTGCAAGAGCATCACAAATGGTTGAAGGCTTCTTCACTAAAAAATCGTATGTTCAGAAAAATGTTTTCTATATTTGGTTCCGGAGTTTTCAAAGAAACGAGGTAAAGATATGTGATGAAATGATATTCAACATAAAGAAAAAATTAGATAATGGCAATTACGGACCAGCAATTGCGAAAAGCAAGATTCTTTTTGAGTATGCAACAAAAGGTTTACAATATTATCAATATTACCATCGAACAAACATATACATGTGCATAATTTCATCACTTTTTGGATGGATGATATTGGCGACGTTGATGGCATTTCAAGAAAAAACTTTCATTCAAGGTACTCGCACTGAAGTCGTGAAAACATCATTCGTGTCATATTTTGGACTTGTATTTGCTATATGCATTCTATTAATTAGACTGAGGATGTTTGAAGTTACCTGGTCGTATTACATATATGTCATCATGCCCGTTTTAATCTGGTACCTTGTTTCCACAAAGATCCCATACTTACTAAGTGCAATGAAGATTCTTCAAAAAGGTCGCGTTGGTGTTGCGTTCTTCATCCCATTAATGGCTGCATGTCTTTACATATCAACAGCGGGATTCTTCAAGAAAAACGTATTTATCGTTTTGACCATTGCTGTAAGCATTATCGGTTTGATAACTACAAAATCCAAAAATCGTTTGGCAAAAGTAGCGTGGGCTGCACTGTGTTTATGCTTGCTTCCATTTTTCAGATTTACTGAAATTGTTAGATCTGACGAAAAGAAAGACTTAGTATTTCTTGGGGGAATATGTGCGTCATTTTTGTGTTTCTGTCTGCGTATTTTACACTCGAAACGAAAACGCAAAGAGCCTGCAGTGCCAAGGAGGACTATTGTTTTATGCTCTTATATTACATCGATATTGCCTTTCACATCGGGATTTTTTGGATATTTTGCACCTGTGTATTCAACCCTATTGGCAAGAGGAATTTTATTTTTCAGTTGGGTAATACCCATTTTCTGTAGCACAGATGTGTACGACCGGTTGGTAACTCTTCACATATGGCATTTATCATCTTACATACTGTTAAGCCAAGGTCATGATGCGCTATTCTACGTTATATGGACTGCGCTACTTCATACTTGGATAATTTTGGAAGACGAGCAAAGTATCTTGAAAATGACCAACATTACTCAAGACAAAGATATTGAAAACGTGGATCCCGAAGCAGGTAAGTGTGCGCAACTAGACTCAAATGTCAGCCGTCTTCTGAATTCTTCTTGAGAATTTTCAATTTTTGAAAGTTTGATAGCGTTAGTGCTTTCTTTAACACAGGGTGGTCCAAACCCAGGTCCACGGGCCACATGTGGCCCGCAGCATCATTATCTGTGACACGCGTCGCATTTGCTGGAGTGTAATCTAAAATCGCATTTGGTGTTTGTTCGTCGTGTGTAGTGTCACGGCTAGCTGAGGCACATAGCGACGTCGAATAATGTACTTGCTTTGCTCAAATTGTTCACTGGCTTCCTATCTTTTTGGTGTGAATATATGCTATCAATATAATACCTAATTAAGATAAATAAATATTGATGGTATGCCCTAACAATATAATTCCTTTCGGCTTCGGTGGCATTTTGCAACCAGTCTAAACAGTATTCCAAAAAAGCTTCTCATATGCCAGAAAAGATAGTAATTACTCTTCTGTACTTTACATTTGGTAATCAATCAATTTGCAGTTATGACAAAAATAATCTAAAACGCCATTTTTTTAATCATGGGAGCAATGAGCATTTCCATTTTAATGGATTTTGTTTTAAGAATCCTATCGATGTTCGAAAGCACTTACATTTGCGGAATCAACTTCTCTGTTATTAAGTTTTTAAAATCTTATACCTAATGTAGATATAGAAAGACTTTTGCACGTTTCATTGATAATATTGATGTTTTTTGCATGTTTTAGCTTGATACATGACAAATAATGATTGAAGTATTTGCACACTGTTTGTTTTGTAATGCCCTGTTTACCAACTTTGACAATATCGTGGCCCGCGAACAATGCAATAATAATTTTGTGGCCCTCGAAGCCGACAATCTTGGACCACCCTACTCTAACATATTTCGTTTGATATCCAATTGTTTCAAAATTTGAATCCCACACAATTTATCAGATTTCCCATTACCACTGAGGTTTACTTTGGCTTGAATACATAAGTACCCGAAAAACTGGAAAATTTCAAACAACGCAAAAACTTGTGGCATAGTATTTTGCCAGAATTTGAAAACATCTAGAATTTTTTTCATTTAACTGCATACCTAGTTGTATTGAAACACGTTATACCATTTGACACACTTTTCTCACAATTTGATTTTGATTTGCTCAGTTCAATTTTACCTTCTTTTGCAGAACTTCGTTCAGAAAATACCCGGAATCAAAATTTATCAGGCCTGGATGACGTTCGACGCACATGCATTGTTTTATTTTTTCTTCTAATCGCATTCTTCGGCTTATACAGCGTTGAATGTTTCAATCATTTCCGTGTTCGAAGACTTCCGTTTCTACCTATTACCAACTCATTTACGTTGCTTTTATTAAACTTTTATAAGGTAAAGCTTGAATGTGTTTGATGTTTTCTGAATCACTAAAATGTACAGTATAAAGGTTCGCATCTTAATAATCTTCTGTTTTTATCCGAATTCGCCATCTGAAACGTGCCAAATTCATCGCATATAAAATTTGCAAAAAACTGACCTCTATTTTGTTTATTTTCTATTCATTATATTCAATTTGTGACCACTTGATTCCTAGTCAAAAATGAAACCTCAACCTCCGCAAAGATAAGGCAAACGCACAAGTTTCGGAGAACGTGGGCGCTGAGTACACTCGGTATCTCAGATTAGATGAATTCTATTCAAGTTTTGGTTGTTAGCATAAACTCTTGCAGTCAATTGTGTCGGGGCGTGTTATTTTGCTTCGATTTTTTATGAAATTATATTGATTGGTAACAAAAAAAATTCATGTCATTTTATACATTATATTTATTTCAGATATTCCTTCACTACTTAACTGTAGGAATCTCTATTTGCGCTATTGCCTCACTAAGAAAAACGTCTGGTTTTGTTAACTTGTATATCGCAGTAATATTGAGTGATATATTGACGGTATACTTTCTGTTTCAAGTGAGTATTCATACTGTATACCTACACTATCTATTTAGTTTTATAAACTAGATATACAAATGAAAATTCTTGCTCAAATGATACTATTATACTACTAATTTGAGGACAACTGTAATTGTAATTGATATTCATACCGTAGCTCTCAAGTTCAAATTTGATGACCCCATAAAACTACACAAATAATCATTACTCATCTCGTTTAATTTTCTTATTCAGGTGAGAGATACCGGATCGTGGGCCGAAATTGGATTTTCAATTGCAAATTTTGGAATTGTTATAGGACTACCTATTGGGCTTCTTATATTGGTTTTAATCGGGAAAATGCTTCTATCTATAAGACTACCAAAACGACTACAGCTTTGAGGATATTTCTTCAACTGATATTGTGGGTGATTTCTATGCTATGGGGATACCATGATACAGTTTTTCAATTCACCAAATTTCTAAAATCTATCTGTTTGTTTCCAACAGCTATTTAGTCACAAAACAAAATCAGATCTCTGCTCATCATCCGAAAATACTTGTTAATAATTAAGAACGAACGGAGATAGTTTAACACAACATTTCTTTATTGACAAAAATTTGGTATGGTTCATTAGTTCATTGGGCAGTAAAACAATATAGATGGAATTAATTTGAATTGTTAGTTAGTCAGATTTCTAGCACTGAATATCATTGATTCGTGAATAAATTTTTGTTGTCTTTATTTTTATTCGGAAATTTGCATGCACTGTGTGTTTATATATATATACAATTTTTTTTTATCTTTTAATACACAAAAAGGTCGATATGACGTTTAATACATTCTGGGATGGTCATATTAGCTAATAGAGAATACTACAACTGACTAGATCCCCAGTATTGTACGAGGTGTCTGCTGATGGTATGGGTCGTCATAATCATTATTATAAGCAAGAAAAGCATGCCAGAATCAACTTTCTGCAATACTGATTAGTAGCTTGGTATTATCGACGCATAGTTTGGCATCATTCATATATTGGCGTACAGTGTTATATTATGACACTGTACCAGGAATGTTTGGCCCATTGGCAGATGTAACTATCTAGTGCAAATTACTTGTGAAGCCTGCATTGTACAGACCATCACTATTAGACTCAATATTTGCCGAACAAAAGAGTTGTCTATGCCTACAAACGAAAACGATATTTCATCTTTCATGGTGATTTTTTGGGAGCAAGAGAAGATTTGATCTAAACTGGTTGGATTGAGAACAGCTCAATGTGTGCCAGTGGTTCCGAAACTGGGGGTAATTACCATAAAAGGGGTGGGTTGAAAAATTCTGGGAATTATTCAGACGTTCTTTGTCTTAACACTTTTTTTGTAATCCCTGTCTATTTATTTCTCTTCGTAAAAACTGGACCTACAGTATGCGCATCTAGTCAATGGGTATTCTAGTCAGCTGCGAGGTTAGTAAATACATAATAACGATACTTCGCCGTATAGATTGTAGGCTAAAGTGCTAAGCGAGCGCAAGTTCAGCATCTTGGAGTTGGAATGGAAGGTAAATAAGTGTCATAACTGAAAAACTGGATTTTTTAGATTTCGTGACGATTCAATTCTCAAAATCGACTCGGCAAAGACTGGGCTGGGTTAGCCACTAACATGCATATATCCCATTCTTTTCAAAAAGAAATAATTTGTGTTTCGTCTGATATCAGTTTGAGAAAACAATATACCTCTTTTAAAACATCGAACGGCAAAAATTTATAATTAATACAATAAATTAATTAATAAGTAAATTATTTATTTTTATAGTATATATATATAGTATTCTCCGCAATGACATCCATTAAAAGAAGATATCGAAATAAGAACACGATTAGCAATGATATGAGATACTGTCTGTCGTCTCAATTGCTTAGTTCGTTAGATATCGTGGAAATAGTGCCACCAATCCTACAGAGATTAAATCGGGATGATGTTCTTGTGTATGATTCATACCTTATTGTTGCTTTTATATTTGATAAATTGCGTAATTGATCTCTTGGTAACTCGATTTAGGGGTAAAAATATTAAAAAATCTGGGAATCACTCACTGATCTATAATTTAGGAAAAATCTGGATTTTACACCCACGTGAAAGCTGTGTATACAAACGTGACAGGTGTTCATTGTTTTACACATCGATTAGCCATTTGCAGTAACGTGCTATCATTGAAGTGGCTATTTCCCTGAACCCAACGCTCAAATTGTCATTATTTTCAAATCGTTCTGAAGAACGAGATAACCAGATATTCAAAATGATCAAACAGAAAAAACGAGACGCAAAATTGTTCTCCATTAACACATGGTTTGCAATATCGCCTTCGTACTCGGTGCACGATCTTCGCGCTATGACTACTAATGCACACTGAATAAATTTATTGCACGCATGCACCAGACGAAGATAAAAAATGCAGCCGTCACATAGAGTTGTGTTGATGTTCTCTTTATTACTTCGTTGCTTGTTGTGCTGCTTTTTCGCGCAGTGACAGAACGAACTATCACCATTGATACGTGATCAGAAAAAGGTTGGGAATCACTGATACTCTGAGATTATCTGTGCAAGAGTGGGAGAAAGAGACTAGTTTTGTCGTTCTATAAAGTTACCAAACTTTAAACTGCTTTTATATCCATTTCTATATATGCTTTGTTAGATACGCTGAGTAATATAGGGCTAATAAAGCAATTTAATTGCGTCACATTATATATTACTTACCGAGTGTATCAGAAATATCTACGATGCGAGTGCTGGCAAAAGAGAAGCTTCATTCGGTTCATGAGGCAATGTTATCCCTGGGCTTGCTACTTTTTAGAGACTTATGATGGGGTAGGAGTCTTCCAGGTGCTTTATATACCCGACTGTTTTTTAGCATAAAGGACGGGGGTTCCTAAAAACTTCCTAAAGACGGGCGTAATTTGCGTTCATTCATCGTTTGCAAAATTAAAAACTAAAAAGAAAACCGTAGAAATATTGCATTCTAGATTTATCATTGATTTGAACATTATGGATCGAAGAATTTTTCACGCCGAGATCTTCTAGGCTTTACAGATGATAACGCACATCTGGTGTCGTATTGTCTTTACATCGACTAGAGAAGAAAAACTGCTATTTAGAGTTAGGTGTTTGAAATCGAAAGATACATACTACACACATTCTTATATGTAATACGCAAACACATTCCGCGGACAAATTAGTTATGAACATTAATACAAATTCGCTGGTGGCGAGTTGAATTTCATGTCGAAAACGCAGTTATATATTTGTTTTCATCCATACATTGTTTCCAGTGAATATTATTGCGCCCCCTGCGGGGGTATGTATAGTTTGTTTTAAATTAAATCGAAAAACGTCGCTAAACAAAGGTTAATCTCCTGTGTACCATTACCTTTGTAAATAAAATCGAAATTAGAACATAATAAAGAACCCTTTAAAACACACAACTGGTCTAGAACCGGTACACAATTGGCAATAGCACTAGCGATAACATTCGCCAACCACTGACAAGTGACAAGTTGATAATCATGGCAAGACCATCAACGCCATCTGTAAGGGAGGTGTAGAAGAAATATATCTGCAAAATACGCTTCACTTAACCATGCAGCCCAAGATTTTTGTAAAAAGGAGTTAATTTTTCATTGTTTTATTTTAATATTAGAATTAGAAAAACGTAGTTAATTCATGATTCAGTTGGCAGTTGGATGAATGATAAAGGGTAAGAATGAATAAAACAAGATTCAATAACAAATAATGATATTATAACTTCAATATTAAGCATATTTAATACACAAGAACTTTGAGGGTAACTAAAAGGAAAAAGAATGAAGGAACATATGTACAAGTATAAGCCACCATTTTACATTAATGATTCGAATTAAATAAAGGTCCTAGGCATATACTTGATTCAAGTATTCAGTATGTTATTCCACGTGTGGCTAGTGCTAGTCGCGTCGCTTAAATAAATTCTGGTTAATTCTACTAATGATTTAGCTTTCAGTATGTTGAGAAAAATAACTTCAAAATTACAATAATAAACAACAGAAGAAGGAAAATACTAGATCCTGAGAGTAATTTTAAAGAATGACATGTAGCATGGAAAAAAATTGACACAATTCTAGTAGGGTTGGACATTCGCTTTTTAATGCTAACCTCGCTTGTTAAACTAAAAATCGAGATACGACGAATCACAAAGTAATTCAAAACATTCAACTCTATTATAGTAAATGCAAAACTTTTGTGATAATTTCTAGACAAATAAATTTGTGATATGACATTTTTGAAATTGACATGTTTCAATATTGTGTGAAATGGATAAGAAGATTGGCAATGGCAAGAATATGTTAGTAAATATTAGGCTTGCACGTAACTCACGGATTTACGGAATTACGGAATTATTTCCAGTTACGGAAGGGAAGTTACGAATTACGTAAAGTCGTAATTATTGGTCGAGCACTTTCGCGATTGAAACGAGCTCTCTTTAAAGCAGTCAATTCCGTCGATTGTAAAAAGTGAAAGTTTAAAAAGCAGAAGAAGTTAGAGCTTCGGTATTTGCAGTCGTTTTTCTCACTTTTCTCTCTCTTGCCATACGTCACCGTGATAATTAATGTCGCGCTTATCAAACAGCAATATGACGACGGAAGAGAAATTGCGTAATGAACCAACGCAACTTCGTCTTTTCGGCGTCGGTAAAGCGATTGAGACGGCAGAGTAACAACAATATGACGGGATTTCCCGCGATCCGGTAAAAATCCTTTGCGGACCGTTGACGGTCCGCGGACCGGTGGTTGGGAACCACTGTTTTAGAATACTTGAATCGAATCCAGAATCCTATTCTATTTTTATAGTTACCCGTATTTAAATAGTGGGATTTCTCCACCACAATGCATGATTAAAATTTAAAAAAAATGGCTAAATTGTAGCCTAAATGTTTAATGTATATATAACTTACTTTGTGCAGTATTTAATTGAAAATGTCCTGATCATTGGATTATATTTAACCAAGGCAACGAGATTTAAGAATTTCAACGATCGTTTTTTTGTTTTCAACAGTTCAATATTCTCAATTTAACTACTATCAAATATCAAGTATGAGCCAGCGTGTTTATTCTGTGCGAGAACCATTTTCAATTACAAAACCTTGATGTTCTGTTACCGGTTTTATCGTTTTATATCAGTCCGGACTTGTCCTTGCTCAATATATTTTCCACAATGCCTCGCAATATTTCGGCCAAATATGATTAACTGTCTTTACCAAATGCGGCAACTTATTTTGATTCTTGAATACCACCGACACTCGACCAAATTTGTGTCAATCTTGGCCGATAGGATCGTCGACTTGAGTTAGAAAAATAAGTTAATTTTTTCGTGAGTGCAAAATAAATGTCACAATATGCATTTTTTTGCGATATAACTTTGTATTATCGGAAAAGCCATGTCATATAAGTACGGTATTTAAATTATGCGCAAATAATTAATATTTGATCTAAATTTGTCGCAAATAATGTTACAACATTTAGGCCGCGAAATGATTTGATGTAAAATGAAGCATGGTAATCGGAATAACGTCAATAAGTTGGCATCAATAATTATTATAAAATGCTGACTGTAGTGAATATAAAAAAGTCTTCGTCGCGAGGCAAGCGCAAGTATAATCAAACGAGAGAATACGCTCGTCGTGGCATTGGTAAATTGGAAACCCGACATTTTTTTTAATACGACTTTAAAAAAGTCAACTATCGTTTCATTAATATCCGTATACCAGTGTCGGTGATGATAAAATTGGGACGGTTAATTTGCGAAGGTGATAAAGGAAATCAAAGTTAGCACAAAATATAAAAATCAGAATAAAATTAATTTGAATTCACTCTTGTCTCAACATCCGTCGCCGGCGTGTAGTACTGCCAGGAATATGAAAACCCAAACTCGATGTCCCAATCGAAAATGAAGTGGATTCAATTGGTTGTTATGAAAGGTTTAGATGTGTGAAAAAATATCGCAATTACGGGGTCATTACGTAATCGATTTGGCCGTAATTACGGAATTGATTTTTGTCAATTACGTGCAAGCCTAGTAAATATAATGTAAATATAATAAAAATAAATCAAAGCTCGCAGATACTCATAAAATACAAAGGGAAAAAAAAATACGAAGACAAATTCAATCAACTGTAAGATACAAGATATTTGTTATTTCGTAGATAATAGTAGTAGAATAATTATAACGCCAGCGTATTTTTCTATTTTTTGTGTGAATTCACATCAGACTTTTTTGAAATATATCGTGAAATAAAATAATATTTTCGAGACAATTATTGATTTTTTATATATGGTATGTCCTGACAGTCTTGAAACTCGTTCGCTACCAGTCTAAGCACAAGATTCTTTGTTAGCTGCTGTCTTAATGTCTCTAATGTATCGAAAAAGAACTGCGTATATTTCAGGTCCGTGTGCAGATGTAATCTCATAGCTTCTTTTAGTGTGAACAGTTATTGTCAGATTCGTTCCAAGTTGAGGACTGAAATACAATATATCTATTTACAACAACCCAGGTGGGAAATGCTAAAAAGTATTATACAATTTGGCATAAAAAAGAGGTTATTATATATGTTCGTCATATTCAAAATCTCGGATTCGGATCTTCCCGATTTTCACCAGCGCCACAGGTATTATTTAGACCGTGTCTATAAGTACAATTTATCAAAATAAATATCGACATGACTTTGCAGATATACAATGAAGCGGGTATGCCATTACATTCAATAATTAATCAAGTAGATATAGTAAGTTAACTATATTCAACTTACTTTTGTGTTTCGAGTTTGACTTTCTTTAAATTTTTAGCCGGGACATCCATCAAGATTACTGGTATTGTTTCTACATCTGATTCTTCAGACTTTGCACGATCAAAAAGTTTGGTATCGTTACCTTGACGCACCGTGACTCCTTCATGAGACAGACTGAGAGACAGGTCACTCGTATATGTGCATGCTCCTCCAACCATAGCAAAAGTTGTAATACTGTAGAGTGTAGATGGAAGTTGTATTAAAAAATGTAATAAAGTATTTTTTTTGGTTTACTAGACCAATTATTATATTCCAACGTCCTTAACACAAGCGCATCATACCGTCGAATACGTAAATCTATTCTTCTTATAAATTTATATATTTGTTTTCATCCATACATTGTAAATAATATTGCGCCCCCTAGGGTCTGTATAGTTACTTTAAATTACATAGCAACAAAACGAAGGTTAATTTCCTGTGTAACATTACCTTTTAAACAAAAACCGAAATTACGAATTATATATTCCATTATTATTATATTTCAACGCCCTTACCGCAAGCGCCTTAGCGCATTTATAAAACGGGAAAAAGTGTAACAGTAAAAAGGTTCACAATTAAGAAAACTATACTGCTTTCGGGATGTTAAGTTCCGAGTAATGTTTACCTGTAAGTTCTGATAAAATATGACGTCAAATTGTGCATTGCATATCTTATTACTTGAGCCATTATGTCCACCGGATTCATTGCTTGAGTATGTTTTCTCTGTGTAAAAGTTGAAATAATATATAACTTTTCACTATTATTTTATAACTCCAATATTAATACAATAAGAGATAAAAACATAAAAGGTACTTAAATACGATCGCCGGTTGTGATTGAAAGTAAACAAATACAACGAAAAGGTTTTAATAAAAAAAAACACGTGGTGTCGCTAGGGCTTGAGTTTGGTTTGATAGACAGTGATAAAAATATATGTTATTTATCACCATTGCGTGTTGCCCCTGAACAAAAAGAAAATAAAACGAGCAACTTGACTTTTTTGTTCGTAGCTGTAATTCTATCTCAGATCGTCTACTAAATAGTGTTTATTTGTTGTAGTAAGTCATGAAAATGGAACAACATTCTTACGGCCAGTGCTCGTAGTGTATTGGTCACCATCCGTAACCAATTTTTCTTGTCCGATTTATAAACATCATGTGGGAGACATTGGTCACAAACTGCAGCGACTCGTTTCTCGTCTATGAATTCGATGCCATGTCGAACGCAATACTGATGAGCAGCAAGAAGACTCAAATCTTGGGCCTGATATAAAAAAATTCAGTTGATGTAAATCAGAATCAAATTTACTGCGTTTATCTGGAGTAATTAACCCATAATTTCGGTGGTGTGTGCCCGTCCTTAAAACAGCATAAAACCGTCGACAGGGAATTTATCTATCATGAGAATTGCTTTTCAGTATGCAAGTTTAAAAAATCACTATCCAATTTGAATGCTCGTGTATACTAAATAAATTTTCAAGAAAAAAAAAATTACAGCAAACTTTTATTCTATATCACCCGTCTATGACAAAGCTATATGGGCAAATAATTTAACATACTTTTTTACAGAAATATTCTCCGGTATGAACTCCTCCACATATCTGGGAAAACGTTAACCATGTTGACATATGTTCATCACTCGCACAAAATAAATCTCTGGGTGAAAATATGTCTCTCCTAAAAATAATTAGGTTGTCAAAGTTCTTTTTCCGGTCTTGTCTTTACCACATTGCCCATATAATACTCTATAAGTCCAAAGTTTTTTGATGCGATATTTATGCAGTTATTCATGTTGAGTTGATTTGGTGTATAGTGTTAAACTGTCTAAAATCTCGTTTATATTCCCATTTGTTCAGTAATTTTATTGCATTCGGTATTCTGGGTATTGTTGACCTTGCTTTTGAAGCGTGTTCATGAAAAGCATGAATATGTTCAATTATTATATAAGCTTTTGCATCATAAAGGCACATTTAAAGAAGCTTTTCTTGTGATATTTCGATCCGTCTCAATTTTGTAGACTTAGTTCTATTGGCTTAAATATAATATTCAATCATAAATCATTTATATTTTTGCTTTATTTCCAGTTCAATGACTTGAAAATAAATGGCATTCCAAATATTAACCACTCAGTCTTACAATGTTGATCGGTCTTGTATTAGCATTTGTTTTTTCTACATTATTCATTTCATTTTGGTGCATACAAAAATCGTTTTTTAAACAATAGACGAAAGATACGGTCATATAAATAGTGAAAGTTGGTCATATTTGATTTTAACGGTTTTGTGAATTAAAAATCATTTCACAGTATCTAAGTTCGCCCTTTTTAAAAAGGTTTCCTTTTTTATCGTTTCAGAAGCTGAACTACGAGCATCAGCAGGAGATGCTAGTATAGTTTCGAAGGCTCGTTTCGAAGGCTCGAAGGCTGATGTATGTACTTTCTCCTATAGTTTGCCAAATAGGACATTATGCTCTTTTGCTATTTTGGTGCTTAGCCTTCGGCGAGATTTGCACGATGCAACGCTTATTATTACTAAAGATATGATATAGCTGGACCAAACTAAAATCACTCAACGGATGCAATTATTATAGATATTCCTAGCGTGGTCATTTTAAAATAGTTTAAGTCATGAATTATTTTTGCCTGAGGGATAAGGTATACAACGCCTCAAATATTTGTAATATAAATATACAAATAGAAATTTAGTTATTTTATATGTGAAAAATTATAAAGGTATTTTTTATAATTAACTTTCATTTTTTAACATTTGACAAATATTATGTAATATGTATCACATATAGTATTATTCCCAAACACGGTGACAACAATACACTAACCTGTAATAAAGTCTGCAATTTGTTTTATTGAATTTATGGCCGGCATAAATTTCGACTTGAGAAAATGCGTCCATTATAGAGAACCTTCCCGATCCAAGGTTGATAATCTATTAAAACGATAGAAAAAAAGACATACAAAAAGAAAACAAAACTTTGAATACAAAACACCAATCAATTCCATTGCCATTGAAATATGGGTTGTGTTCAGTATTTTGCTGTATATTTGGAGATACCGTAAAAACGGTGTGGTAGCAGACTGTATCACATTACAAATATTGATGACTTTTAGTTTATAAATATATGATCAATACTCTGAGCATTGGACGGAAAAAATTGAAAATATAATGCTCGAAGCGAGAAGATAAGCATTTGGAAAATTTAAAAATGCCTCGAAACAGGCATTCATTCCAATATAATCAATATCCAAAATATAAAGTCGACAATTTTGCCAATTAACGTGCCTACACGATGTACGGCATGGAGACCATGATCGGATAGCATCGGTTCAATTCTGGATGTTTGGGACAGTAGTTTTGTGTGTTTTAGATCATTCACCTTATCACTGGACTGTAGAACAACACAAAACCCAAAATGTTCCTTGATTCTGTTTTTGTCGGCCATAGATTCCAATATCTCCTTGGATGTCGATGCGGGATCTACTGGAACTGTTCTAACGGAGTGATCAGCACAGATAACAGGGAATAAAATTGGTTCTTTTATTGTGGCAGCCTGGAATTTATATTCAATATTAAGAAAAGAATATCTTATATTTTCATTGTTGATATTTTATATGGAAGGCATGCCGTCGATAAAGCACAGTGAATATGCTACTAATGACGCACTTGATTCAATACGTTAACAATGCCTGGATTTGCTGCTCAAGTTAAATTGCTTCAGAATTTTTCCATTTTTTTTTGTGTTACCTTAATTTCAACCGAACATGGAGGGTTAACTCTCGGTCCATTTTGTACGGTTCGTCGCAGTCTTTCGCTGCAGTAATTACTCCATGCGTGACGGTGATGATTAATGAACTTTTCGACCAAGGCTAGAACCTGTAAACAATAGGCGATATTCTGAATAGTGTGGATCGAAGACATATACCGATCAATTTAGAAAATGACAGGAAAGGGCATTTTCCAATGCAGTTACAGTCTAATATTGTGTAATGTTTCTAATTTGTGTATTCTATAGCTGATATGTACAGATTTCACAGATTTTATATCTGATTATTAGGTAGGCACATTTGATATTATTGTCATGGGTATCCTAATGTAAGATTCAAACTACCGAGCGCCTATTCGGCCCATTGAGGTTATATACACCTCAATGATTCGGCCTCATATTGGTAATGCAACATGCAATGATATGGATTCTGTGCTGTGGAGCAGAAGCACTGGCTAATTCTTCTTATTCCTGCGGTCGTAGTGTTAATTGCCTTAATTAATTTTATCATGATCACTGATTGCTTTAATGGTTTATTTCATTTGTTTACGTCTAAACAATACCACTATTTCAGAGTGTGTTGTTCAGCTATTCTAAGAAAATTTTAGACGATTAGGAGTAATATATGTTAAAATTCTACCACATGATAAGTTGTATGAAAATATGGACGAAATAGTAGTTTGTGACTTTTTATTTACATTCTATAATCAGTAAAATCTTAAACCAGTCAGTGGAAACTCCACGGTGTCCACGAGAAAGTTTTCTCTAATTCATAATCTTTTATATTGAAAATTGTTTAGTCAGTAACCATATTACAACAAAAAATTACCTTGGTTGATGGAGAAAAACTTCCCATGACTAATGCGAGTAAAATCCACCCGAGTGCAGTGCTGTATTGAGAAGGATTGTTGATGAGTTGCTTGATGACAAGACAATAGATTTCATCTCGCAAATAGGGAAGTTTCAATCCCACGTTAACCAGGAAGTGCACCTGAAGATATTGTGAGTATTTCTGGTAAGAGGTAAAACTATCATGGAAAACTGAAGCCTGTAATTTGATCTCAAGTTGGTTTGCAGTTGATTCACGTACAAGATTTCGTCGTGAAATACTTATTTCAAAGTGACGTTTTAATCAATATTTTAGCATATTAACTATCGCATTTTAATTTCACTGGTAAACAACAATTGTAATTTCGAATGATTATATATAATGATTTTGAGTTACTAAAATCACATTATCTTAGTTCACGTTTTGAAGGGATTCATATTTTAGTATAGAAAAATAAAGCAATCTCAACAGCCTACTTTAAAAAAGCGTTGGAATAAACCTGGATTGTTATCCAAAGCGTAATGCATTATGTATCTTAGATGTATACAGCAGAAATCAAATAGAAAAAAATTGGCGCTTCCGAAGTATGTGCACCAAGATGGCGCACAACCTGAACTCTAACCTGGTACACATACTATTTTCAGGTTGTGCGCCATTTTGGTGCACATTCTTCTGGAGGTCCAAAAAATTAGTACGTCAACAGAAGTCCATATGGAAGAATGCAATTCGGAGGTAGCTCATAATATCCGTGATTTATTATATTTATTAATATGGCTGTGAACAGGAATAATATTTTCAAACATGTCAGATGATAACTTTGAATAAGATGTTGTGTACAAATGTAACAACAGTTTATTGTGTTCTTGAAAGTATATAGAATTTTCTGCCAATAATTATTTTTACCTTTTCTAACACTGAAAGGTACGACATAGGACTTGTCGTCGATTTGAAACTAGTTGATGAAGAATGAGGTTTCGAGACTTTTTTTCGTTTTAGCTCTGTAGATGTGGGAGCATCCATTGGTGGAGACGAGGGAACAAACATGGATGTTGGTCGCGCTAAATTCACCTCTCCTTTTATTGTTGAATTTGGCGAGTGTTTTGACGAAATGTCGCTTGAATCAGCGCTTGATTTCCTCCAGAGTTTTTTTGAGTTTCCAAAGTATTTTTTCTTTGATGTAACGATACTTCCAAGAGATCGATGCTGAAAGAAAAATACAAATTCGTAAGATACATTTGTTTCCCCCTGTTATATATGACGTTCGCTAGTTCAATTACAAAACTGAATATCATAGATTTATAATGTTTTCATGTAATTTGCACTTGTGATGACAAATGCAACTGGCCAGTAAGACAAATGTTTTTACAACCAGCAACATAGTAGATCATAGCAAAACGTCACGGCGCAACACGTGACTATCAAACATTTTTCTTGGGCAGTGTAGCAGGAGCTAAATGTAATACTTGAAATATTTTTGGAAACTGTCAACCACGATTCGAAACTACTATCTCATATGTTTATACCACATTATGCACAATATTGCAAATTATAAGTGGGAATTTTAGAATAATACCTTTTGCAAGGAATGGCTGTCATCTCCCATAAACGACAGAATAACATTCCAGCAAGCTTTCAAAATCTGCATGTCCGGTTGTACAAAGACGTCTGACGCGCTCGATCTCGATCTAGCCATATTTGTATTGTCTTCAGCTATAAATAAAAAAATGAAATTATTAATGGATGGGGTTGATTGAAAAACATGGCACAATATAACCAATTATGGATTAACATCCTCATATATTTTTCATATGCAATACTTCAGTACAACTGCATAACAGTTTTCGTGTTGTTCTCAATAGTGTGAATATTTGCTGTATATATGAGAAATAATACGTAATGTCAGTCACAAATCGGATACAATTGCTACATCTAACATCCAACATTGTTCATACAGGAAGGAGTATGTGATGTTAATCCAGATAAAAAATCTCATGCAATAACCGAAAGTTATCAATAATTTTGAATTGACGTGAAATACCCTTCTTTATAGGACCCCGATACTAACCTCTTAAAGCAGATATTTGTTGAGCTTTGGGTTTTGCACCTTGATTTCCAGGAGATGGAGGAACACGATTCTTTTTTGCGTTTGATATTGAGCTTCTGCGTTTTAATATTGCGGAATCAGTGCTGATTAACAACGGCATTTCAGTTTTATGTTGAAAACAACCTTTTGCTCCAGGCACAAAAAAGTCTTTAACTAATTCATGTATGCCGGGAGGGAGCTCGCTGTCTACAAATGTAACACCGTCTTTGGAATGTCTCCTGCGCACATTACCATTTGCATCATTTCGATGCATTGCTGATTTTAAAGGAGATGGCTGATGATTTGATACTGCTAACGTTTGTTTTGTTATTGTAAATGTTGGAGAAGGTGGAAGTGAATGAGAAGTTGAAGTATTTCCATTTGATGTGACAGGAGTTTGAGCGTCTGTAAGGCCAGGGGGCAAACGTTGTTTTGATAGTCCATGTCCATGAATTCTCTGTAAGGGCTGACGGTTATTTATCTTTGGTGTACATTGTGCTGAATTGCTTTCTGAGGATGGAAGACTTGATAAATCAGGGGCGGATGTAAGTAAGTTAGAATCATTCACGTTTGTTGGAACTTCGTTGTTTTTACCATTACTAATTGGAAAAGCTTTTATTGGCCCGTTGTTATTGTGATAGGATAAATCCGACTGCGTTTCATACACGCGTGCATTACGATTTCCTCCATTTTTACCTCTTTTAAGTCGCATTCGAATGATGTCAATGCCTGCAGCATCGGATTTTTTGTTGTCGGAAGACGAGCGTTCGGCAACACCATTTCCATTAGTGCTGTTTACATGGCGTCGTGTTGATACGTCATCACTGGAATATGGACGCCATGCGCTGCCATTAGAACCATCGGTTTTCACTTGCCGGAAACTAATGCCGGAAACGGGATTATGACCATTAGACATTGTCAGGGTCACCGTTGGCATTTTGGTCTCCCATACAGAATTCTGATTCGAATTTTTCCCAAATTACACTGCACGATACAACAAGTGTCTCGGCTATCCTGTGATTTGGGTATGATTATATCGGATAATAATTTATTGGTTTCTTTGTTTCTTGAAAAAGGTCCGTATGTCTGGGGGGAGATTAATTGTTGATGTACAGTTACGATCTAAGCTTATAATACAAATGAATAATCTAAAAATACACAACGTTGTCTATATTTCATAAATTAAATCCATAAACTTCCTTTTTTTTCTATATAAAGCAATTGAAAGCATGTGCAATTAAGCCACATGTAAGGATTACTTACACTCTCAGTAAGTAAAAGTAAAAGCCTCCTCCGAAGAAATAACAGCAGTTTTAGGTTTTGAAAAGACAACTAAATTGAATTATCATCAGAAAAGCACTTAAAAAACTCTTTTCCTCTTGACCAATTGAAAAAATTCCAAAATATTTTTTCCGAAAAATCATTCGCTCATTTATGGTGTTACTATTTGAGAAATTTGCCCAAGACAAACGTCATGTTTTTATAATCTTTTTAGTTATTCAACCTCAAAGAGCTAATCATTGTCAGCCATGTATCGTGAATTAAATGTTTGCTTTGTTATACTCATCCTTCCCTTCACAAGTGAAAATCAGTTTATATATTAGATTTGTTTTAACGACAACAAATAAAACATAATGTAAAGATAAGTCTCATATTCTGAATTTCGAAAAACTGATCGTTGGTATTATTCTCCTCACTATTATTCCTTTTATACAGAAAAAAACTGAAAGCGAAAGAATATTGAAAATTAAAATACATCTATTCTCCATAAAATAAAAAGTGACACTACAAAATGGGAATATGAGTAATAAACACGGTGCCTGCGTTTCGCGTGTAATGGGGTTTAATGATGCGAACTAAAAACGATGACAAACGAATACTTTCAGATTTATTCTCGGATTGCTTACTTTTCCAAAGTAACAGATAATGTTGTAATTTGAATTTTTTGTAAAATAGTGATTTCTATATAACTTATAAAAACACGTTTCTTCTGTCAGGGACTTCCCTCAACCATTAAATTTAACCCATGCAAGATCTCAAGTTAGTGAAGGTGTGCAAATAGCGTCAAATTTTTTTATTAATGTCAGCTCCACACAAAAATTGTCATTTCAACCTATTCAGTACAGCTCACTCAGTGACTCGACGACAACTCAAGCGCCACCTCTAAATTTTAACATCCTTTATTCTGTACGTACTATGCGCTGCTTTAGCTATTGATTTCGAAGAAGCGTTCTTTTTTAATTTGTGATGGAGTATATCTTCATTATCTTAATATTCAGTGTTTCTTACTATACCTGCGGGACACAACAATATAACCGCCTCCAGACAACTAATAATGACTTGTGATTACGTATATTCGACAGACATTCAAAACAATATACTAAGATCTACTTTTAAAGTATTGTTTTATCATGGCAAAGATTTCACCTACATGCAATTGTTGTTCATACGTGGACCATTGAAAAAATTAAAACTCCAGACGCTCTGTATGCACGGACAATGTTGGGAAATATTTTCGCAACATGAAACAAATGTGAATCAAATCACATGAATCATGAGAATACCACGACCTGCAGGGCATACAAGCACGGTAGATAGAAACTCCAGACTTATTTGGTTGGATCATACCTGCTTAAACAAAGTCTGTTTATGGAAAGATTTATGACTTAATATATCTGTGCCAGAAAGATTTGTCATACGTAATGCTGCTCATTCTTTACGTCTATGGCAAAAGGTGACGCATCGACTTATACTTTGAGAGAAATCTAGATGGTATTATAATTAGGGACCGTTCTTAACAATATCTATTCTGCGAATACACAAAATCACTCGGATTTTTTATTTTTAACAATTTGTAATTATGATTACGTATGACGTTATATTTATGTTTTTTTTGTCTTTTACTCTTCTCGGGAATGTAATAATGTTGTCTGCACTCAATGCGTAACAACCTGAAACAACAATTCTAATTTCTAATACAAAATACACGTACATCTCATCTAAATTACTAACTTACATATTTCGACTATAGTAATCTGTTCCAATACAAAGGACTATGCACCTATTTAGTCAGTTTTGTGGGTAACAAGACGCGATCACGCGCACAAACCGCAAGCTTAGAAAATGACTCCAATCCACTGAGCTGCGAAAAGCAACCACGCGTGTATCGTTTTTTCCACTTAACCAACGAACGCATTAATTGATACGATTGCAAGTATCTATTTCACGAAACATTTTTTAAAGGTCGGACGTAAACGAAGTGGCTTGAAAATGTTAAATTAAAATGGAACGAAGTCGTTTGGGTTAGAATCGGCAATAGGTTTCTTTTATAGTTTACAATGATGGTTCGATTATATATATTTAATGTGCGTCGATTTTATGACTATAAAACGTGATCAACGTTGAATTTGTGCTACAATTTTGGCACATCCAATTTAACAAAAACAGCCCAATAGCATAAGAATACCATTTTCCCACGATAATTACTAAATCATTCAGGAATAAATACTTCTGGAGGTGACTGTTGCCAAATTGACAATATTTAAATTACGATTACCCAGATTATGAAATCGAGTATATTCAATGAGAGACCTATCATATATCAAATCATATATATCAGAAGTTTGCTACAAGTCAGAATGCAAGTAGCAATTCAGATTAAATTAGATTTTAAGATTCTGGCCGATAGAGTTTATGGTATTATACAGGAAAGATCTTGAAGTTTGTCACAGGCATTTTTCCCGTATAAAATGCGTAAGTTATTTCTATATAACATTACCAATCAATAAGCATAGTTATGGGTTGCACCCGAAGTCGTCGCACACTTCAGGAATGTACATCCGCACATCCGCTTGAATTTTACATCAAAATGACCCTCTCTTCTCATTTTTATGATTGTAATTATACTTTATGATGTATACTTACTTATCCAGTGCTCGGTAAGAATAGTTATCACAAACAAAAACAAAATCAAAGTTTAAATATCATGATATTTCAACGCTAATATTGATGTCGAAACGATTGCGTTGATTAGGGGCGTCGGGGACGGAAATGTGTGACATACACGCGAACATCAGGCTGATTCCGATCGAACATCGTACAATGATGAACATTCGTTTTTCAATCAAAGCTAAATTCAAAAAATAATCCATCTTTAACTCTGTTAAAGTCACATGAACACTAGATTTTTTTTATAAACGTCGTATTCTTCACATTCTTGCACAACATCTTAGAGAATTCGGAAATATTTGACGCTTATAATTCCAGCATGAATCATTTTTAGTTGTCGGATATCTATCTGCCATACTATGTTGTCACGATTGTACGGTACGACATGCAAGTAAAACGAATTCAAATTTCGCTCTGATGATTACTGCGTTACTCTGACAAAAACAGTAAATCTGAATCACTATATGTTCTAAGCTAAGGAAACAGCCTGGTGAACAATCAAAGTTGAAGGTATGATAATATGGAACGCGTGATACACGAATCTAGCGAGAAACTTTTCCGTTCGGCTGCTTCTAACCGCGGTTGTCAGTGGGTAAGTAGTTATGGTGCGAACATAAAATCTTCCAAGTTTGTCACGATCTCCTCATTTTATCGCAAGTGGATATAATTAAATCGCTGCAGGGATACAGATGCAAATCAGAAGAAATACTAATTTTAAACACGATTAGACTAATGCAATGAAATCTCTGACACAACGTCAAAGAAGATACGCTTCTATCACGGAATATTATACATATATTTCACGGCGTTATTAAAAAATAACTTCCGCATACATCATTTATAACTATTTTGTTTGATAATGAATGTCAGTCATATTGTCACAGTGAAGAAACGTTGATGTTCCATCACACGAAAACCTGAAAATGCGAGATATCAAAAAACAGATAAATTCAAATAAAACTAACATCGAACTTGTTCCAACCTTGGCAGTAACTTCTTTCCGTTACATTTTCGTAGACAGTACCAAGAGTGGTTCTAAAGTTGGCAAAAGGAAAAACTACTGTTGATAGAAAAAAATTATCAAGTCGACTAATAATGAGCGTAATGAATGTGATTAGAATGCAACTGGCAGATTTCGTACACGAATATATGAAAATAAATATTTTATTAAATATCACTCCCAATTTTGAATTTCAATATTCAATTTCTGAATTTTTGTAAAAGGGCTTGTGCCTTAAATGACTTGAAAATTTAATTTCAATCGCAACCTACCCTGAATAAATTTGTAAAAATAGATGGAACAACAAATTCAGAATATTTGATCAAGAGCCCAAATTAACCAGTCAATACACAAGGAGAGATAATTAGAATGGTGTACTTTTAACCACAGTTGATATCGTCCATCAATTTTCTCGTTTGTAGTATTTTACGAACAATGGTGCTTAATGCCAATTATGTCATCATACAGTTCAAATTTAAATTAAATCACCACCTTTACTCGCAGTCCAAATTTTTCTAATGTTCAAAAATTAAGTCTTCCTGATCACATTGTTGATAACATATCGAGGAAACAATTTGTTCATGAATCATTGTGAAAAATTATGTACCAAAAATTGAACACTGCCTTGCTTGGTTCATTTGTTGAGTCGATCTCCCACATTTTGTCATCTATGGATTGTGTGGAAAAAATTGCATTTGGGTTGAATGAATTTTTATGCGTATCGATTTAAATTTAGCGTGAATTGTTGATAGGCGAAATTGCGTCTTTAAGATCACTCTGCAAAATGTTATATATAATCCAGATAAAAATTAATCAACTCACACTCAATACCTATATATCCTAGAACAGGATTAGGAATTACATCCATTTTTTAGCAACTTTGTTCTACATCGTTTTGTTTTCTTCATTTGGCTTTAGGCACAAACAAATAAACAGCATAAATATAGAATGATACCTATAAATTGTTTATAACTCTAGCAGCAGGTCTAAATTACTAAAACCTCTATAAGTCGGGTTCAAGCAAACGTCTTTCCATTTTATATAATAAATTAATATGTATGCTATCTGTTCCGACTCAAAAATTCTAAATTCTCGAATCAGTTTAAAGGTATTTTTAAAATAATCTATTCGGTTCGTAAAATTCGTGAAAATCTCACGGATCGTAAAATCTCAGGCCAAATCTATTCTGAAGTTTAGCAAATTATTTTTGCGGAAACGGGACGATGTTGCCTCCGGGCTTATTGTTTTATTTGTTTATATAGATAGCGCAGCTTAAAAACAGACTACGTAAGCTGTTAGCAAAATACATAAAGTGCACCATCGTTTTAATTTCATTAGGTTAGAAGCATAATACTAGACGTTCATTGTTTTGTCAATATTGAGTGCAAATCATACATGTGGCATGATAGGCCAAATATTCAAACCACCTATAGTTCAAACTCGATATGTATAAATGACCTAATTTTTTACTTATGAATTCCGACGTTCCGGTCTGCATGTGATGCATGTGAGCACACGTTAAAACGATTTTAACTTTAATTATATACAACATCAAATGCCTCCAGAATAACATCTCTGTACAAAAACTGAACGTTGCGCCATTTTTATTGCTCGTATATCAGATATGTGACAGTCTTAATTAAAAAGTAATGCCAATAAGAAGAAACCCTGTCTCTATTCAGAAGATTATATAAGACTCCCGCTTGTTTAATCTTAGTATCTCTCTCTATTTGTATGTGCCACCTTCGAATACTCGTTGCAACTTCAGTAAGTGCTTCCTAAAAATTGGTTTAAACATTAAATAATAATGACTTGACAATTTTATAAAAATACCACATCAATATTTATCGATGGGTCGAATACCAATGAACAAACTGCGTGGTGGTTCATGAGCGTTTCCAAGGTTAGTTTTGTCAAATGCAGACTATGGAGCATGTAATCAATCAGTGGAAGTATTTTTTCTCTTGAATACTCATGAAATACAAATACGGAAATTTTGCAATGCCGTGAGTCATAAAACTATACATTGTGTTGCTAAATACGTCTTACGTTTGATCACAAATTTGTATCCTGGACTTTCTAATTTATTAATTTGTTTTAGAAGTTCTTCTTAATTCATAATTTCTAATGAATGGTAACACATAACTGACTCTTTCTGCAGCGTCAGTTGTCCCTTAGTCACTAGATAGAGGAAATACCTTTTATGTATAATCATGGTAATTTGCGTGCGGAATTTCGGCCAATTTGCCACGAACAATCGCATGGTTTGCATTGCTCGTAACGGATGACAAAACAATGTCTCCAAGGCGATCCAATTAAGTCTTTGAATACAAAATTAAAGTTTTGTTCATTAAATTAGAATTGCATTGATAAAAGAGTTTTCTTATTGTCGTTAGATGGCTTTCCTGTAAATTGAATCTGAATCACTTTTTCATACAATCGGATTTACAGTAAGTTAATAATTTGGAATACGCCAGCTATCGGGTCGCGCTGTTTGAGTCTGGCAGTGGAAAAAATATGACAAAAGTGATGAATTGACGACGTGGGATTATTTGCGCAACATTCAGGTTCCTGATTTATCTTATTCTTCGAAGTATTATTCAATTCGTCAAAATAATAAAATATACACATATTATAGTTTTCGAATAAACAGAAAATTTCAAAATTCCGAGACGAAACTGAAACAGAAAAAAGATCGCAAAGCTTTTTATGGTCAATATTTTGTCAAATATTGATAATCCCAAAGTTTGAGTGAAATATGTTATCTACTTGGAAACAGGAATCGTGGCTGGAGGCGTATTACGGCCCAACGTAGAAGTCCGATCAGACCTGTGTATAAGGAAGGTATAAGAGTTGTTCCGCAAATTATTCATCTCAAAATATTCTGAGTTACTATTACTCATTACATAAATTAGGGTAAATAGAGTAAAATATCGGTATCAGTAAGGTCAGAATGATTCTCCTATTTAAATATATATTCAGATATTCCTTGAATTCGACGCATCATATGGTCTTGTTGAATTACAGTTACAAGTTGTCTTAGAAACTTAGGTATCGCTGGATAATGAACAGTAAACTTATTTCGATGAATAATAACATGATTATATCATAAAAATAATTTGTATCAGGTCATTCTATTTTGGGCAAGAGTCAATCATTGTTACGGCGTTGTAATACACTCGTAATAAAGACTTTACCACTATCCACGAGAACTGGGCCGAAGATAAACCAAGTTATGCAGTGCAGATCAAAATATATTTTTGATTAATTTTTCCATCTATTATAAAAACACTGCTTTAGGGCTTATTGAGTGATTAGAAGTGTCGTATGATTTGCTGTTACATGCTACGTTTTCATTAACATTTGTTCAAAAAGTAAATACAAGTCCTGACTCAATATTTAAAAATATTCAAAAGAGCGATTATTGTTAGTAAATCTAATAATATTAAACTAGGATGCTGTCCACCGTTGACCATTATAACCCGGTTGTACTCTAAAGTCGAGAATTTCTAAATAAATTTCACTGACTAGCTATTAACAAGGCCGGTATCAAACCGCTTACAGATCCAAACAATACGCTCGTTACTTCACCACAATTTTATTCTAACTTACATCGAGTTCGTCGTCTAACAATGTCCCAGCAAAAAAGCAAATTAGTTAAGCACCAAAGTTTTCACTAAAATCTTGATTCATTCGACTCTGCCAAACTTAGAAAATACAACTAAAGCTACTTGTGGTCTGTTATTTGTGATTTACGAAGATAGGTTATGTATCCTTTGATTGATTGGCACAACCTTTTGAAATATTGGAAATTTTGGTGTAGAACAGCAGGTATTTAAAGAAAATACAAAACTATACAAGAAATAGCTTCCCATAAATATCTCCATTCTAAATTTTTATAAATTTAAGCGTGGCCTAGTGTATAAGGTAGAAGAGGGAATTTTTTCACACAACAACAACTACAACAACAATTGTCTGTCAAACTGTTGAACACTATGCCTCCGAATACCGTGATGATTGTATTTATTCGGTTGTATTTATATGGTTGCAGAAGTAAAGAGATTACACCCGCTCGTTTGTCCGCATGCATGAATACCAGCTATGCAATATCCTATGTAATTGTAGAGTTTTACTTCGGTCTTTCATGTATTTGGCGCTGCGATGACATACAAGCACTTAAACTAAGAATGTGGTTCAGGCTTAAAAGTAAGTTATTTGAATTTTCCACTTTTTGTCCGACGAATATGGATTAGATATGGAAATGCGAATGGAGCTTTCAATTCCTAAAGTATTCTAATCTAATGAATTGATAAAATGTTAGTTTTGTTCAGTTGGCAAAGAGCAAAGAATAAGTAAGTTTCTTAGATATAAATGGGCTATTCAGGCATGTCCGCGCCTGAACGGGCTGAACAGTTAATGTAAGCAGTGCCGCATCAACCGCCTACTTGTCGAAAACGACGTATTGCGTATATATATCAGCAAATCAAAACATCTTAAAAGGAGTTTGGTTTGTTCAATTAATTTAGTGAGAGATAACAAAACCACAGATCATTTTGCATACGCACAAAATTATCTAGATACTCAGAGTGCAGAGATATAAATTATACCAGTGTTCTCACTCATTCGAAACAGTTATGTCGGCCTTTTAATTTTATTTATTAAAATATAACTTGTTACCGAACGACACCTCTCATGAAAATACACTAAACAAGTAAAGTGTTTGATATCAATGATGATATCAATAAATATTTTTGGGATAAAGCTATTTACTACCTTTTATTACACGAAATGTTCTATTTTTAAATTTTCAACTTTGAGAGACTCTAAGTTTCGTTTTAAAGGCTAACTAATCTTTTTCAATGACGCTTACTGGGCCTACATGGTCTGGGGTTGGGTTATGTTTAAAAAAATCAATTCGTAACACCATTTGGGGGCTTTGTGAACCGATATGCATCAACTCATTTCAGAAAAGTGAAGTATACTTACAAACAACCAAACATGGTTGTACTATAGATAAAGTACGGTTTTGTACTTATGCCTCGCTTCATAGAGTATGTGGCTGACAGCACGTCATGCCCCAGGCTGAATGGGGAATGTATTTTCACGCTATCCTCTTTCTCAGTCAAATAACATATAATATAACATATAAATAACAAATATTTAATATATGACTGCAAAGTTACATTTCGAATAACTAGCTATAAAATTAACAGTTCTTATTTTTGCACAAATATTATAATATTTATCTGAGTATCATCTTCTTATTTGGAGCTAAAGTAAAATGCAGGTAAAATTCACGACTGTGAGAATGTAGTAGTTGCCAATGTAAATTCGTGCTAGAAAAATATCAACTCATATATCAAGAGGAAATACTGATATTGATGACATCCTGTTTTCTTTTTGCGCGATAACCCACGTAGCCGAGAAAACGAATATCACAGGCAAATGGTCGGATTCAGTAAATAGACATCCAACTTTAGACCAGTCTTCGTTTTTTACGTGCATGCCAAATGTATTTGCTTCCTACAAACGAGCAGAGAATGATAATTTCTTTTTTTTTTCTTCACAGTTTGACAACGTGTAAATGGAAGCATGAGATGGAGAAGGGAGAAACTGTGAAAAGTCTGTACTTTTATTTTGTATGCTATATTTAACTTCTACACTTTCCTTTGCTCGAGGCTACATTGGATGTAAACGGCATGAACCGTACAATAAACAAACATGAGTACATACGACATTGATATGAAGGATTAGCATTCCGTGCCAAACAAACCTGCATGTTACGAAGTAAATTGTATTATTAGCGTTGCAACATAAAACTTAACGTAGACTATTTTCCACGTAAGTAGTGTCCTTGAGGTAGGATCAATATACCATAAGATTTTTACTGATCTGATTTTTACTGCTTCGCACGAGCTATAAGTTCACGATAAAAGCAAAATATACTCACATTTATGACTCTTTGTAATCCACATTAGCAATTAATAAAATTATAATGAGAATTCAATACCACATCAACGTATACATTTATAATTTTATCTATATACGCAATATAACCCGAATATATTATGCTTGACAAATCATAACGCCCTACCTCATCCTAAATATGTGGTTGGCAAGCTTAATACCACCTTTCAAGTAAAGATTGTTAGATTTGCATATATTTACTCCACTACACTTCACGACACTTTCAAATCAGATCACGATATATCGCCAAGACAATGCATAAAAATATTCAACCCTATTAACTTGGTAATTCCAACTATACCATTCCGCATTCTTTCATGTTTCACAGAATCAGGAACAGGGTGATATATATACTGATATGTCTTGCTAAGCTCACTTATTTCTATAAAACAGATTTCTATGAAACACTCAAAATTACAATGCAACAAGTATGCGCCATTGTTCATTAGTTTATGCCATCATTTTTTACACCAAGCAAATTTATTAAAAAACTTCGCGCTCATTGACGTGAATCAAAGCATGCCATTACGAGGCACAGACATTCTTCCAAAATCTTGGCATGGAACTAGCGAAGGCATCGCAACAGGCACCTTCGTCATAAACACGTTTAACCAAGCGTAAAACTGTCGCCTTTCTCCTGCTATCGTTCAGCGATAGTGTTTGTAAAAGTACAACACTGCATTAGGAGGATAGACATTCCACCGACTTCTTCAGGTATAGGTCGGTCAGATTCTAACCGAATGATATGATAGGCTAAAAGTCGGTTGCATTTCTTCGCCTCGCTGGGTTCGCGAAAACCGAATTCTTGAATTTTGGATGTAGAAAATTGAATTGATGTTCAACACTCTAACTAATACATGTAACTATGTAACATGTTCAATAAAATATATGTTTATGTACTAATTTTAACTTTGAAGCTCAAAAACACAACACGAAATTTATTGCGTTCGAGTGCTTGAAGCAACCTGAAACTTTGCACCTTACTAGAATGATGTTGTGTCATAGTAGTGTTCAGACTATTTTTTGCTGCTTGCATTTGTTTTCTACTAAAAACGATTTTTCTGAACAAGTGATGTAATATAATTCGCTAAATATATATAGATATTGACAGTAAATAAAAAAAGAAATACTTTAATTCCGCTTTTAACTATATTTATATGGGGGAAGTATAAGAATAAAATAACCCCAAAACTGCCGATCGACAACCCCCGAAATAAGACCGATAGATGAGGGTGATGTAATGATCACAAGACTCTACGCGTAGACACTACCGAGTCATGATTTCTTATTGATATCACAGGGGTATGATCGACTCTGAGACTGCGGTGCAATACATTTTGTAGATAGCAGGCGTCGAGGGTTGAATATTCTTGTATAGTAGTGAATCCGAGTTATACTCTGGACGTCTATTAATTTGAAATTAATTTAAAATTTTTCAAAAGGTCAGACAAATTTCGTTTATTACAATCCTTATTACAAGCTTATACGTCACTAAGAGTGAATTGTTCACGTAGCGAGTCTGGTCAAGAATAGTAAATAAAAAGGCTTTCTCTTTTTCGAGGTTAGACTTAAATTGAAATTTTGGGATATATATATATAAGTAATCTATTTTGAATTGGCCCGATAAAGATGAATTAATCAGGATAAATAAATCCTTTTAAAAAATCCTATCAATCGTGAATAAAAAACAGCTATGCAGCTAATCAACCGTTTACCAATTCGAACCAATGTTTAACTACATTATCTACATCAGTAGTTTTTAATCTTTTTTGCGACGCAAGAAACCTGATGACGACACATCCCTTGAGGATGGGTCCAATTGCAAATAAGAAGTCGGGTAAATTCATATCAAAATAAGAAAAAGACAGCAAGTGTCGGGGAGGTTTGAAATTTCTACGAAATGACGCACCGAAATCACGTGATCTCTTGGCAACAAATTGCGACCAAGGCCGTCATTTCACCTTCTACGGGACATGGAGTTGGGGCTAGTTTTGTGATTTGTAGAGCAACATCGTTCAAAATCAGATGTAAATTTTGGTCAAAGCAGAAAGGTACGAGACGAGGGACAAGCCCGCATCCTGAAATGCAGTGAAATTGCGCCGTGCTTCCTAGAAAACCAGCAGTCGGGCCTGATCGAAGTTCAGGGGTCGTCTGGAACTCCTGGTTTTGTTCACCAGAAAAGTAGACCATAACTAGCGGATCCGAGCCGTGAAACTGATACGCATATGCCAGACAGGAGGTCAGCAACGCGGGAGTGCATGCCAATGGGGTCAACGTGTTTTAGTGAGGCTGTCCTACCATCTGCTCGACCTAGAGCCAAATCCAATAATCGGTCTAGGCTACAACATTCCATCTAATATATCCAACTTGGTACACGTTACCTGGCGGATCGTATAGCTTGTACAGTAAACATAATTGACAACCCAGATGTGAGACCGATAGGACAATAATTCGCGCTCTAATAGTAGTGAACGAAAAACTTGTGCATCTGACAAAATCGCGCAGAAGAGTGGCAGTCATCGCTTCCTTTCGTTAGGTTGCAATAGAGATAGGTCCTGCCTCCGGGGTCTGACAGGAAGCATACACCAGGAGCCGTCTTCGTTTTCACAGCGGTCAAGTAGAACGTGAGCCAATGGGGGCAAAACTCCGCACATTGTCAGAATAGTCAGCAACACCCATAATAGGAAAGAACTAGGTCTAGACAGGAAGGGCTGCAGAAGACCGTCACTACACTGCATTGTGTACACCGACGTTCATATCACTTCGCCATCAGAGCAGCATAATGAACCTGGTTCCAGGTTGTCGGGCTAGCACTAGTTTTTGGTGACGGTGGACAGATCTACTTGGTGACGACGATATTGAACAGTCAAGATGATAACGGTCGTGTAGAAATCGTTCACGGATTGTATGTTCGATCACCCTTGCTCAACCCAGATGCGAAGAGTAGCCCCATCAATTGAGGAGGTCGAGGGTTGATCCGTCAAAAAATTAATAATATGATTGAAACATAAATGTGTTGTTATGATGGAATTAATTTGAAGAGAATATATGGGTAAATATTAATAGGTTCGATGTTTCCGATAACGTAAAAATTGTTTTCCAGGCAAATTGTGGAGTCACGAGAAGTGCCGGCTCAGTTCGTGATAACTCAATCATATATTCGGACCAGACAACCACTATATAATTACCAGATTATGTAGTTTACTGCAAACGAATTTTGCTGATAGGAAACGGTGAATTCTAAGATGTATTGGACCAAAATGGATGAAGTTATGTTGCCGTCACATATTGTGATCTTTATAATATCTCGACAGATGATTGGTGACGCTGTAGGCCAGGTAGCGTCTCTCGTTTAGCATATGAACCTTGTAAATATCAAGTTGAGGAAACTTTGAGGTTCGGAAAGCTGTGCCCTACTGCTAGTATTTATATTGCAACAGTAACACTATCAACGTGGATCTAGTGCCTATAGTTTCTCGTTCTTCATCCATATTTGATGAATGGTCATTGCCATTTGTCTCATTGACATCCGACTAACTGACATATCGCAACAAGCTCATACAAATCCGCGGCCCCTTGTATATGACTGACTGAACCCTGTAGTCAGTTTGTTACATATTAAACTCACAAATACTGTTTCGGCCCAAAGAGCAGTCAACAAAGTCAAGAATTTGAAAATTGCAATTGGCCGCAGTTTTCGTGTTGTGTGCACTTCCGCATAACTTTTGTTTGTTTGCCTGATTATCTAAAAGATATATATATCAGTGGCGGCGCGTGGTCATTTTGACAACCGGGGCAAGCTACTGCGGGACCAAGTCATCCCCATCTACGGGGACGGGATGAGCGCTGTAAGTTCTCCCATCATTTTATGAGTATAAAAACCATTCCATCGGTAACAACCAATCGGCAAAATCGACAATTTTTAACGATAAGAAAGTGTCTTTAAAACCAGTCCAAGTCAAGGGATTAATAAATATAGACATAATTTATTTTGAAACCTCTTTCAAAAGGAAAGGCAATATTTACCCAGATAAATACAATGACATATTAACAGAAACTTCGGGAAAGCAGACAAAACCTAAAATAAGGTTTAAAACGTTACTATGAAGAAAGGAAAGTTAATGCAAAGATAAGGACATGCGTCGCTCACTCATAGATATATATGCGGCTAGACTTCTACTGCTTGAACATATATGCAACACGCCGCGGTTTCTTGGAAGCGAAATGCTCAATAACGCGCTGATTAAAGTCATGCATCCCAGATATAACGTCTCTGTGAATGGATAAAACAGCCAAAGAATTTAATCTATCTTGCTTCATTGTGTTTCTGAGATACGTTTTAACACGCTTCAGCGTGCTGAATGTTCGCTCTGCGTCGGCGGAAGAAATAGGCGTCGTCAAAATGATGTCCAGAAATTTTGCAGACGCCGCAAAGGTAGTTACTAGAGTGTTATCTATGAGGAACCCATAGAGCGCGCAAGTTGATGTGATGTTCAAAAAAGTTTGATTGGTGTATATACATCGCAATTCATTTTCCAATTTACCCACGTTTATCATGGGGTAAAATTTGGAGACAGTAGCCAACAAATGGATGGAAAATTAACGTGCAAATTTTGAAAAATTTTTGGGGTTCATCAAAGAGAACGCGGCAAGGTGTTCAGTGCGCAGACGATCGCCTATTTGATTCACCAGAATGTCACAGCATTCCTTTGCAGACAAAATCAAACGCTGCGTTGTTTGCCCGAGGCGTAAAGTAGCACTCCATGTGTCGTCGTATTTTATTGTTTCCCGGATACGAGATACAGCATCGCAGAAGTCTGAAATACACGACTGCACAGCCGCTCCATCCATTAGCCTTGACTGCAATGCGCCGTATAATACATCCGCGTGATAGAATATTGTGGAGAAAGCGAGAAAAAATGAAAACTCACCATCTTCTAGTAGACGCTTTAGACCTGCCGCGTCCCTCACAAAGCGTTCGTCCCAAACCGGAGAGCTCTGAATGCCATTGAAACGCTCAATGAGCTCAGACCTAATTTCGGACACGCCCTGCACCACGCGTAATTGGAAGTTCCAACGTGTTGGTGCACAAGCTGGGAGACGGCGGCTACATATCTGGCGAAGGAGGTCAGAGCGCTTCGGCGAAACGGAAAAAAATGAAGAAAACCCCGAAACATTTGCAAAAAATATACGGACGAGAGGGGTATCGAGACACATATTTTTAATAACGAGGTTAAATTGGTGTGCATAACAATGTAAAAAATGCGCATGAGAAAAATCTTCTTTTATATAAACTGAACACCATGTTTCGACCCACTCATGACTGCCGCGCCGTCATAAGTTTGAGCTATCAATTTTGACTTCGCGTTGTAAGGCTGTAACACTTCTTCCAGTACAGCCGATATCCCGCAAGCCGTGCGATCAACGATTGGTACAAAGCTGTGAAATCTCTCGGTAGGTTTACCATCTTTCACAAACCGGAAAATCACAGCCAGTTGGGAAACGCACGTGATGTCAGTTGTCTCGTCAGACTGAATCGAAAGGAACTGGCAATTCTCAATTTCCAGAGCCAAATGTTGTAAATAAATTTTATACATTGAGTCGAGCAAATCATTTTGGATATCCTTAGATGTCCCTTTCGAAACAGTTGCGGCATCAAGATGATCTCTCAATACTGTATCTAGGGATGCGGTGTATTCCACCATATCCAAAAATACCCCTCTATTAGAAGAGCCAGCCCGTTCATCGTGCCCACGGAGGGACAGCTCGTGACAACCAATGAACTTCAAAACATCTATCAATCGACCGAGAACATGGCGGTTTTTCTCGACGTTTTGGTTGTGCCGACGAATAGAAACCGCGCGTCCTTCATCCAACTGTGCTGCAATATTAACATTTCCGAATGTTCGGTATTTTACTGCATTGTCCAGATGCTCCATAGAAGATTGATGATCCCTGACACGCTCGGAAAGATGTTTAAGATCTCTAAAACCAAATTTGCACCAACGTGAGTCACAGGCGGTAGCAAAAAGTAGGCAATAAAAACAAAAAAGTGCATTTTTGTCCTCGCTGTAACACAACCATTCGTGTTTTTTATACCAAGTTTCTCCGCAGAATGTACGCCGACGCTTTCCGCCGTCATGGGATTGTTCCAGTGAACAATTTTTTGGTTGATAAGGCCCAAGACGTTGTACCTCTAATTTTTGTTCCAGCAGCAGCTGCGAAAACGGAGTGCGAAGTAGTGCATCAACCTTATTCATTATGAGGTCTAAGGCTAAGAAATGCGAAGGCGGAAAGAAGTGAGGAGCTCAAAAGGAATGTGGAAAAACGAAAGCAAATGGACTAAAGGTCTCTCAATTCAATTAAACTGATTCAAATAGCGAAACAAGCGACAAAAACGAAGGCGAGGAAACTATCAACTCTTCAAGCAACCAACGAACGAGAAGGAATGCGTGAATATGTCAACACGTTGTTGTAAGAAACGTCGGCATTGTGTCGTCATAATTTCGGGGCTAGCCCCGATCGGCCCCGATGATTTAGTAAAAGAAACAGAAAACAAACGAGACAAACGCGGCGAGTGGAAGATAAAAGAGAGAATACGATATACAATGAGCAACCGGGGCAAAATCGGCGTCGCCCCGTCGACGTTCGGCGAAGGCTTTGCGAGCAAAAAATGAACCATGTCGGGAGAATATGGCTAGTGTAGACAGTCTGTGCAACCGATATCGAAAAAACAACCGGGGCATTGCCCCGGTTGGCCCTATTGACGCGCCGCCGCTGATATATATATATATATCACAAGATCAATAAATTGTGTCCATTGCATAAAGACATTCGAAAATATACAGATTCAATCATAGTTTTCGTAGGTGTATTTCGACCACTTCAACTGTGCAAATTAATAATACCATGGACAAATCGATTATAAATGGGAGTGTTGCCACTCATTGACTAACACCCGGAGGACTGTAACCCGCTTGAACAAATTCAAATAAAAATTATACTTATAGTGCTTTCATTACTCACTGTATATTTGGTTTAATTTATAAAGCATCATTGGATCATCTTGGGCCTACATAGTGCATAACTTAAAACAATGATCTTCCTCATAATCTCATTTGCAATTCACTCATTTATATTGGCGACACAACTATTTATTCTTGTCTTCAGGTGGAATCCGACAAACAGTTTGGAGCTTGCAAAATCTTCGAAGGCGGGAATCGGTAGCAAGTCTTTCTACACTCGACAAAATCAAAGTCTTGTTTCTATCAATCCTGATACAACTGATAGAACTGATCTGCGGGTGGGCATTGGCAGCCGGCATCCTTTTTAGGATCGGTTTCAAACTAGAATTTTGCACCATCAAAACACACAAATCTTCAGCATTAAAATATTTTTTCAACTCAACTTTTTTTAAACTTCACTACAAATTACTGACACGTCCATGCATGAAGTATTTCTGTTACATTTGAGCTGGCGCTCCTGTACAATCTTTGCTCTATATATATCTATAGTTGTATTTAAATGGTATTTTAACTATTGATTTCAATTGATTATTTCAATTGATTATTTAACTTACTGGTGTCTAAAAGTATTAAAATAAAATGTTATATGTATGAGTGAATTTAGTGAACGGAAGTTTGCTTCAAAGAGTATAAGATGGCGACTCCTTTGATCTTGTTTATTGACAGATAATTTTGCAATGTTAGGTAATTCGCTAGATTCCATTATCTTTAGCTCGCACTCCAGATTGTCAACTGACAATCGGGTTTGATATATGTTTTTCAGATAGGTCTACATCAGGGTTCGGCAAACTTTTGTCGTTCGCAGGCAAAAATTAAAGGTTGCAAGTCATTTGCGGGTCGCACATATTTTTAGAAAGTTAGAAAACCGAGGGTTTGGAGAATGAATCACATTTTTTCACACAGATTTCAGTTAAATTTTAAGCAGCGTGCGAATACTGATCGTTTAAATATTTTTTGCGCCATTAACCATTTGCACTAAGCATGAACATTTTTACGTTCTATTACCATTTGTCTTTTTAATCACGAGTGCTTGTGAATTATATACCTGTTAGGTTATAATATAATCTAGTGTATCAAAACAAATTCTGTTACGTTAAGAATACAATCGTCAATACAGTTGTTTTGGTAATATAATTCAGTGAAGCGTTGCGGGCCGGATTATATTGTTCCGCAGGCCCGATCTGGCCCGCGGGCCGTAGTTTGCCTACCCCTGGTTTACATCATTCTTGTAAATGCTGCTTCGCAATGATGAGTCTTTGTTTCTAATGAACTAAGTGTTTTCTTGCCAATTCGTGTAGCATTGGGTACTTAGTTGCCTCCTTCCAAGTGTACAGCCAATACTCTTTGTCCTTAAACGTTTTTACAAGTTGCTCGTTATTCTCTAACCTCACCAGTCCCAATTGAAGATGCCACGGGGCGCTTTCAGTTTCAACAAAATGTTGGAAATGCAACGAGTCTCAACGGGCATTTGCGCGAATGAACAAATGCGATAATGCGATTCTCGTCCTTCAAATTGGCGTATAAAGCAACAGATTGAAGATAGAGCATGACTAAAGATTAGTAGTTGTGTAGAGTCGTTGATACCAGATCTACCAACAACCAAAGAAAATAATGTCGCATTTTTATCAATCAACGTCAGTCTGCAGTGATGAAACTTCTTGTGAATATCATCTTGTCGAGTTGTATGGTTCCGCATCAGAACTCAATTTCTGCACCGGATAATCGTCAGAGTTCATCTCCTCATGAGAGTGCGGTTCCTCTGGGTGTCCTCAAATCTAAACCTGGAAGAGCTGCGTCAAAAACTGTCCCGCTTGGTGAATGAATCCGTCTCAATGTCCCCATCACACGAGTCTTTCGTCCATCTTGAGGGGTCTTTCGAACTTTGGTCTAACCGTGCCTCTGTTTTCCAGGGTGTCGGACTACGGCCCCCAGACCGTTATTCACGTTCAGCCCCAGAAACGGGCCAAATCAAACCAATTGAACGGCGAACGTGGGTAACGGCCGGGGTTCGGTCCTCTCTTGAGGGCGGCTCTCTGGAGAAAATCAGAAAAGTACGGTTAGGTAGGGCTGGGCATTTTTGAATATTTTTTTCGAATCGAATCGAATCTCGAATACTTAGGAGATATAAAATTGTATGTAAATTCCTTATTATATTAGGTCCCTCAGACACATAAATTACTGAAAATGTAACTTCTAATGTCTTTGCTTTCTTATTAAGCGAATTAGATAAGTATCTGACTCCAAAAACAGAATATATAGTAGGTTACGTGTTCAATTTGAGATATCTGTTAATTTTATATAACAGTAAGGATCTTACCCATTTGCCTGTAAAGATTTTTATTTCCACAGATAATATATCACAATAAATTGACTTACAATAAAACACACTCACAATCGTGAAAACCAAGTCGGTGATGAATTAGCATTGTTGCATCGAAATTGAAATAGAAAAGCCGGTTGCTGTATCGAACGAATAGAAAAGCCGGTTGCTGTATCGAACGAATAGAAAAGCCGGTTGCTGTATCGAACGAATTGAAATAGAAAAGCCGGCCAAACCACGATCAAAATGTCTATTTAAACGGTAACATCTTTTTCATCTCGCTCGCCAAAAACGGTACCTTTCTTTATTATCCAAAAATCTCGTTTCCCACGGAGCAATTTTTGCTCCTATCTAGAATGTTCGGTACCCTTCTTACAATAATTACACTTGTTTATAGGTTACCTGACATGGGAAATATCCATTTTCTCATACACGAGAAAGATCTAGACTCAATATTTCGAATGATCTAGAAAGATCTCTTCAATATTTCGGTTGTTTATGGGTCACCCGACATGGGAAAATATCCATTTTCTCATACACGAGAAAGATCTAGACTCAATATTTCGATTACGTCAATTATTATATAGAATTTGACTTCCATTATCCAAATTATTGGTTAATTTGTTACACATTCCTGGCACCACAAGTGAAATATTTTAAAAGCACATATTAAAAATTAACCGATAATTGTAGAAATATAAGAATGAAATCGAAATTATCATGTCATTAATCAAATCTCGTAACTTTTGAAGATGGCAATTTGAAATGTCAAAGTAATTTGTTTGAAAACTGTCGGATGAAGAGCAAAACATCCACTACGAAGAGCAAGAAAAAATGGTCGAGTGTAATTAATCAATAAGACATAAGACTCAGAAACGACAAGACAAATTCCTTAATTTTGGTTATTTAAAATGGCAATTGAAAGATTTATATACAAGAAGAAAAACATGAAATTTGAGCACTAATTATACATGCAAAAATTAAAAACATACAACTTAAGAACTCATTGTAGCCCCATTTATTGTGATTCTGACTTGGGGTCTTTTCAAATTATACGGATGAGACATTTGTATTGTGAAAGGCATTTGAATTGTGCAATTCAGTGAAACAGTAATGGTATTATTATACCTTCTTCTCACCTACACGACTTTCAAAATTGTGAGCACTTGTTTGATGTACGATTTACTATTAGATAAATTAGGCGATAATGACTTTAAAAAATGAAGAAAAGATGGTTTATTGATTCCCAAAAAAAAAAAAATCTTACAATATGACTGGATTGTGAGAAAAATTTGTTTTTCCAGCCGGACTGTATTTTGAACAACAAATAGGCAAAAAATGGAGACAATAAGGTGGTGGGGAAGTGGCCACTGCATTAAAATGGGCAAGAAATAAAACATTGAAAATTAGGCGAATATATGTATAAGACACTGAAAATTGCGAGAAAACTACGGCAAAAATATATAAGACACTGAAAATCGGACGAAAAAAAAAGGCGGGAATGAAACAATAAAATGGTGGGAAATTAGTACTGCAATATTTTCTTGATTACGTATGACACGGTAAACCAACGAGAAAATAAATTGAAAAACTGGCGAAAAATAGACGTTGAATTGACGAAAAATTGCCACTCCATTTGGTGGAAATTGGGCACTTCAATATTTTCTTGGTGTTTAGCTCAAGTCATAAGCCTAGTTGGCTGCTCGACTGAGCTTCTTTCTCTGTTACGTGTCAATGTTTGCGCGTTACCAGCTTGACTTTTTCATCTGAAAAAGATCCTTTAGACCCCATTTGGTCATCCTCATGGGTGCCTCTGGTCAATGTAACTTCTAATGTCTTTGCTTTCTTATTAAGCGAATTAGATAAGTATCTGACTCCAAAAACAGAATATATAGTAGGTTACGTGTTCAATTTGAGATATCTGTTAATTTTATATAACAGTAAGGATCTGACCCATTTGCCTGTAAAGATTTTTATTTCCACAGATAATATATCACAATAAATTGACTTACAATAAAACACACTCACAATCGTGAAAACCAAGTCGGTGATGAATTAGCATTGTTGCATCGAAATCGAAATAGAAAAGCCGGTTGCTGTATCGAACGAATAGAAAAGCCGGTTGCTGTATCGAACGAATAGAAAAGCCGGTTGCTGTATCGAACGAATTGAAATAGAAAAGCCGGCCAAACCACGATCAAAATGTCTATTTAAACGGTAACATCTTTTTCATCTCGCTCGCCAAAAACGGTACCTTTCTTTATTATCCAAAAATCTCGTTTCCCACGGAGCAATTTTTGCTCCTATCTAGAATGTTCGGTACCCTTCTTACAATAATTACACTTGTTTATAGGTTACCTGACATGGGAAATATCCATTTTCTCATACACGAGAAAGATCTAGACTCAATATTTCGAATGATCTAGAAAGATCTCTTCAATATTTCGGTTGTTTATGGGTCACCCGACATGGGAAAATATCCATTTTCTCATACACGAGAAAGATCTAGACTCAATATTTCGATTACGTCAATTATTATATAGAATTTGACTTCCATTATCCAAATTATTGGTTAATTTGTTACAAAAACATAGAATAGATCACTCAGGCATATTGCTGAGCGTTCACACACAATAAAAAATACGTTTCCATCAATAACTCACTACATAAAAGAGTTATATGTCACAATTGCGTTGAAAAAAATATGGCTTCAATAAAAAAAATTGAGAAACTTACCTCGACCATTGGCGGAAAGAAAAAAACAAGATGGCGGCAATTCAAAATTTTGCTTTGAACCGATTCGAATTATTTACTATTCGATTCGAATATTCGATTCGAAATGACCAGCCCTACGGTTAGGGCGATCATCGAGGCTTCACGTCGTGGTCTGCGGTGCTCTATTTCATCCTCGATACTAGAGGAGAAATATCGCACTGATTCGGCTCCGCACGGAGATGGTGATTTGGCGATGCCCTCGTGGATGACCCAAAGCGCTTACCATCACGATAACGTAGTGGTGGAGGAGGACGTGGCTGTCAGTGCAGCGGAAGTTTTTTCGGTCTTGCGGGATTTAAAAACTGGCACTTCCCCGGGACCAGATGTGATCACCTATGGATTTTGGAGCACTGACCAGCGGGGTGAAATTTTCTCCAAGCTCTTCGAAATCTGCAGGAGTTCCCTGCGTATTTTAAGTTTATGTCGTTATTCTAAGACAGGGGTGTGCAAAGTGCGGCCCGTGGGCCAAATGCGGTCCGCAAGGGGAAATTGTGCTGCCCGCGGAGGCAACTGGAGAGCAGTTTAAAAAATTAATATTGAAAGATACAAAAGCTAAATGAGTTTTGGTTATAGCCTATTAGTTGTTTTTGGTTTAGTTATTTGGAAACGAATCTTGGCATATTTTACTAAAAACATCTCAACCAAGATAACTTTCCACATTTTGAAAAAGTCATGGCTTGAAATACGCGATGGTCCGGAATTCAATTCAAACGATTCAAATGTCGTGTTCTTGCATTAGTTTGTTCGGGAGGCACGATGGTCGCGGACAATGAGCCTTTACATCTCAATCGCGATAAGGTTGCTGTTCTCGGCCGGGATGACGTCGTGAGGTACCTTGGCAAGAATATGGGAGACCGGATCGTCGGACGGAGTGACTTTTTAAACCAAATTTTAATTTACATTTGGAGGCTCTTCGCTCCTGAGCTCACTCCGTTTTAAAAACTGTTGGCGCCGGAAAGGTTTGTTCTACTTAGGCTCTTTTTTCAATTACGGATCGGTATTTTCGTAGGCGCGACCTCGAGCGGCTGGACGCGAGCATTCATTGTCTGATGAGAAACGTTTTTCGATTACCAGTCCGGACCTGTCAATCGTTTTTCCATTCCACGGCTGCGGTCGGGGATCTGGGAGTCCCGAATATTACCCGCGAAGCGGACATATTTCGGATTGTTTGGGCGTTCGAAACTTTGTATTCTTCCGACTCTATGATCCGTGCGGTTGCTCGTGCTCGACTGGGCGAGGTTGTGACGAAGTTTTATCGAGTCCAGGAAGCGACGCAGGCCCTGATAATCGACTTTCTTAATTGTGATAACTCCTCTGAGCCAGATGGATGGCGCATCGGCCCGTATGGTGATCTGTGGAGTCAACTGCGCCCCCCATGCGTTGCCGTATCCGTCTTGGCTGTCTCCTTGGAGGGGAACTTTAAGATCACCTCTAACAATCTCCTGATCAAGAGCGGCAGGAATATAACTTGGGTGTTACACCACGTGTTCAACACCCGTTGGTTTAGGCGCTGGGGCAAGTTTTGGGGCAAGGGGAAGACAGTTTCCTGTCAATCCCGGTTCGGTTGCTCAAACCACTTTTGCTCCACGTCTGTCTCTCTCGCTCAGTTTCAGATTTCGTGGGTTTTGAATGCTCGATTAAATCTCGTGCCGCTGCGATCTGTTCGTAGACAGTTTACGGCATATACGAAATCACGTGTGACTTGTAGTAAGTGTGGTTACGCAAACGAGACTCTTCCTCACTTGCTGAATCACTGTCGTCCAGTCATGAATATCGCCATGGAGCGTCACGATTCGGCGCAGGAAGAGATTTTGGCTCACCTACATCCAGCCAGGTTTTCTAGGTGCGATGTCAATGTAATTTGTCGAGAGTAGGCTACACCGCTAGAACAGCTGAGATGCTGCGGCCCGATTTGATTCTCGAGGAAATCGGGACGAATCGGGTCGTAGTACTCGATGTGGTGTGCTCATTCGACAACAGCGAGGCCGCTATAGATGACGTGGAGTGGTGGAGTTTCACGCATTTGTAATTGGTTCTATCGGCAGTTATGCCGTTGGAAACCAGACTGCTCTTCGTGATTTGGGTGTGACCGAAGCGGTCGCAACTGCGTCAAGAACTTTATCCTGGGTTCCCACCGCGTCTGTGGGGCTTGGTGCGGACTTCCTGACAGTGTCGGCCAATCCGACTTCACCCTCTTTTCCGACACTGCATTCTACTCTTTCTTTAATTTCTTTCTCTTTCTTAATGTGTGTATGGAGTGTGTTTGTGAGATTGAGTCAGTGCTTCTTATCGATCTTTAGATCGGTAAGTATGTTGATAGGTATTTGTCTGTTTGTAGGTCTGTCTGTTAGATGCACGCGATATCTCCCGGAAGCGTGGTTGAATCTGCTCCAAATTTTTCATGTGCATTCATCATTTCTCGGACCAGAAGCCTATTAATTTTGGATGAATTATGTCGTAAAATTGGCGAGTTATTAATGAATTAGTGATGGGACACGCGGTGTCACTATAGAGTCATGAATCGAAAACGCAGTTTCGATCGATAAGTCTTCGGTCTCCGACCGATATTCTTGTTTTATAATTTGATTGGTCATAATCACCCGGTTGATTACCACTAGCGGTTTCCCAAGGTAGTTTGAGCCCTTTGCTCATTAAAATAACCCCACTGATCCGCCTTCTTGTTCCATATTTCTGTTCGGGGGCTGGCCCAGTTGGATAAGCCGCATTCTTTACTTTTATATTGACATGTGTTATTTTTACTACATGCTCAATTCATTTCTTATTTAGGTTAAACATCATTTGTATTTATTTGTTTAAGTACTCTTTTAGCCCTCCTGCGTGAGGGAGGCCAGGGTTACTGGCGATGTATCAAAATAAAAGTCTCGAAGTAAAAAAAACGCAATCGATGAATAGTCAGTTTGTTTACCAGGATAAACGCACTCAACTACGTCTATGATATATCACAGGGGTTCACAATTCAAATGAGGATATCTGTCGAAGTTATCAAAATATTGTTGTCGCGTGCCACGTCACCATGCTCAATTCATTTCTTATTTAGGTTAAATATCATTTGCATTTATTTGTTTAAGTACTCTTTTAGCCCTCCTGCGTGAGGGAGGCCAGGGTTACTGGCGATGAATCAAAATAAAAGTACTCAAAGTAAAAAAACAAAACGCAATCGATGAATAGTCAGTTTGTTTACCAGGATAAACGCACTCAACTACGTCTATGATATATCACAGGGGTTAACAATTCAAATGAGGATATCTGTCGAAGTTATCAAAATATTCTTGTCGCGTGCCACGTCACCTTCGAATAATGAGGACTAATTTGAAAACGTTATTAGTGGACCAAAAATATGCACTTTAAATGCGCATCACTGAATCTAAATGTTCATCTGTTAAAGAAATTCGTTTGTTTATTTTATTGCTTATTTTTATGATTGAGAATGCTTGTTCACAACTGAACGTATCCAGATTTTGGCATTTCTCAACAAAAACTGAGAACTTCTCTTTTTCGTGGCGAAATAACGCTTATAAAGTAACGAATTTGGTTAGAAAACCTCATGCAAGACCTGGTTTGCCCTCGATATCAGAAGTTCAAGTTGAGAGTCACTTCAATTGCACACTAACACAAATGTAATTCTGACCGATGTTACAGAAATACATCTGTCTTAGTGTACAGCAAGACTCTTGAATTGAATAGAATAAACGTGAGTTATTGGTATCATTATAAATACAACTTTTACAAAAACGTTCGCGTGCTAGATTGTGTTGTGCACCATTTTGTATATCGCGTGAAGATCGATCGTTCTCCATAGGGACACTGTCTCCCCGCTACACCAAGTTGATTTGCCACTATATTTGATTCTTCGATGCGGTAATTTCTGCCGGCGTACACTTTTTTATATGCTCCATATATCCAGATATCCCTTTCAATTTAGCATATATATGTGTCTGACATATGACCAAAGAAATGCAACTTTAAATTATCAGCTTGCTGTCAGCGCTGCTGTCTCGATTATAAGCACTTCATCTTGAATTTGGAATTAAATACCTTTTCTCTTCTGACCATTATCTTTTCCGATTTAGAGACATGAAACAATGTTTTGCATGTTTCTCACGGTTTATGATACCGGCAATCTTACATTCGAATGCAGGCCGGACCACTGCTCCAAGTAGCGTCATCCACGCACTCCGACGTATATTTCCGCGTTGTCGCCATTATATCGTAAACTGGCTCGAAAGTGTGGGCCGCTTCGTGTATCAGCGGAGATCCTGGGCGCCTACCGGATTGTATTTTATACTAATTGCGTCGTTGCTTCTCTTAGTCGTATATACGTTTTGCGGTTAAAAACATCAGCACGACCACTATTTTTATTATTGACAGCCGCATGTTGTGCTCCCCTGATGATAAGTTCGTCTCATGCTCACTACCAGTGTCCAAACAATATTTTATTCATAATAGGTCAAAGGTCCACGCACTTCTCTTTATATGAACGATCAGATTTTGTGGGTCAAGATCACTTCTTGGATTGCGGCTTCTCATAGGCCTTCATCCGCTACGAACAACTGAATCTGTATGTATCGTCATACACATAACATGTAGTAGAGGCAGCCGCATTGGTACATGTAGTGTCTCGCCTCTATCTTCAATGTTCTTTATCTTGCTAAGCTTTCCCCAAAGCAACACACGATATTTGCACGCAAAATAAGAGACTTTTACTGCTACAATTCAGTATGCAGAAAAGTAACTGATACAACTTAATAAACAGCGAATAACACCATACAATAGAACCAGCACCAGCCACGCCGTCAATGTCCTTCTGCTAAATCAATCCTTCTGCTAAATCCTTCTAAATCAATCTTGCAATTCATGACCATCGAACCATGAACACTACAGTACATGTACACGGAGTATATCTTCATAACACTGCTTGAATGCTTTTCTCTCACTCGAATGTTGACTGTGTATTCATATGACATTGACTGTAAACATTTGATTGACTGTATGTGTATATTTTGGCTGTATGTTTATAGGGCGTTACCAACCCTATTGGAAGATTGGGCGAAATATGTACAGATTCGACTCCAGCGGCAGCGCGTCAATAGGGCCAACCGGGGCAATGTCCCGGTTGTTTTTTCGATATCGGTTGCACAGACTGTCTACACTAGCCATATTCTCCCGACATGGTTCATTTTTTGCTCGCAAAGCCTTCGCCGAACGTCGACGGGGCGACGCCGATTTTGCCCCGGTTGCTCATTGTATATCGTATTCTCTCTTTTATCTTCCACTCGCCGCGTTTGTCTCGTTTGTTTTCTGTTTCTTTTACTAAATCATCGGGGCTAGCCCCGAAATTATGACGACACAATGCCGACGTTTCTTACAACAACGTGTTGACATATTCACGCATTCCTTCTCGTTCGTTGGTTGCTTGAAGAGTTGATAGTTTCCTCGCCTTCGTTTTTGTCGCTTGTTTCGCTATTTGAATCAGTTTAATTGAATTGAGAGACCTTTAGTCCATTTGCTTTCGATTTTCCACATTCCTTTTGAGCTCCTCACTTCTTTCCGCCTTCGCATTTCTTAGCCTTAGACCTCATAATGAATAAGGTTGATGCACTACTTCGCACTCCGTTTTCGCAGCTGCTGCTGGAACAAAAATTAGAGGTACAACGTCTTGGGCCTTATCAACCAAAAAATTGTTCACTGGAACAATCCCATGACGGAGGAAAGCGTCGGCGTACATTCTGCGGAGAAACTTGGTATAAAAAACACGAATGGTTGTGTTACAGCGAGGACAAAAATGCACTTTTTTGTTTTTATTGCCTACTTTTTGCTACCGCCTGTGACTCACGTTGGTGCAAATTTGGTTTTAGAGATCTTAAACATCTTTCCGAGCGTGTCAGGAATCATCAATCTTCTATGGAGCATCTGGACATTGCAGTAAAATAACGAACATTCGGAAATGTTAATATTGCAGCACAGTTGGATGAAGGACGCGCGGTTTCTATTCGTCGGCACAACCAAAACGTCGAGAAAAACCGCCATGTTCTCGGTCGATTGATAGATGTTTTGAAGTTCATTGGTTGTCACGAGCTGTCCCTCCGTGGGCACGATGAACGGGCTGGCTCTTCTAATAAAGGGGTATTTTTGGATATGGTGGAATACACCGCATCCCTAGATACAGTATTGAGAGATCATCTTGATGCCGCAACTGTTTCGAAAGGGACATCTAAGGATATCCAAAATGATTTGCTCGACTCAATGTATAAAATTTATTTACAACATTTGGCTCTGGAAATTGAGAATTGCCAGTTCCTTTCGATTCAGTCTGACGAGACAACTGACATCACGTGCGTTTCCCAACTGGCTGTGATTTTTCGGTTTGTGAAAGATGGTAAACCTACCGAGAGATTTCACAGCTTTGTACCAATCGTTGATCGCACGGCTTGCGGGATATCGGCTGTACTGGAAGAAGTGTTACAGCCTTACAACGCGAAGTCAAAATTGATAGCTCAAACTTATGACGGCGCGGCAGTCATGAGTGGGTCGAAACATGGTGTTCAGTTTATATAAAAGAAGATTTTCCTCATGCGCAATTTTTACATTGTTATGCACACCAATTTAACCTCGTTATTAAAAATATGTGTCTTGATACCCCTCTCGTCCGTATATTTTTTGCAAATGTTTCGGGGTTTTCTTCATTTTTTTCCGTTTCGCCGAAGCGCTCTGACCTCCTTCGCCAGATATGTAGCCGCCGTCTCCCAGCTTGTGCACCAACACGTTGGAACTTCCAATTACGCGTGGTGCAGGGCGTGTCCGAAATTAGGTCTGAGCTCATTGAGCGTTTCAATGGCATTCAGAGCTCTCCGGTTTGGGACGAACGCTTTGTGAGGGACGCGGCAGGTCTAAAGCGTCTACTAGAAGATGGTGAGTTTTCATTTTTTCTCGCTTTCTCCACAATATTCTATCACGCGGATGTATTATACGGCGCATTGCAGTCAAGGCTAATGGATGGAGCGGCTGTGCAGTCGTGTATTTCAGACTTCTGCGATGCTGTATCTCGTATCCGGGAAACAATAAAATACGACGACACATGGAGTGCTACTTTACGCCTCGGGCAAACAACGCAGCGTTTGATTTTGTCTGCAAAGGAATGCTGTGACATTCTGGTGAATCAAATAGGCGATCGTCTGCGCACTGAACACCTTGCCGCGTTCTCTTTAATGAACCCCAAAAATTTTTCAAAATTTGCACGTCAATTTTCCATCCATTTGTTGGCTACTGTCTCCAAATTTTACCCCATGATAAACGTGCAGAGCGAACATTCAGCACGCTGAAGCGTGTTAAAACGTATCTCAGAAACACAATGAAGCAAGATAGATTAAATTCTTTGGCTGTTTTATCCATTCACAGAGACGTTATTTCTGGGATGCATGACTTTAATCAGCGCGTTATTGAGCATTTCGCTTCCAAGAAACCGCGGCGTGTTGCATATATGTTCAAGCAGTAGAAGTCTAGCCGCATATATATCTATGAGTGAGCGACGCATGTCCTTATCTTTGCATTAACTTTCCTTTCTTCATAGTAACGTTTTAAACCTTATTTTAGGTTTTGTCTGCTTTCCCGAAGTTTCTGTTAATATGTCATTGTATTTATCTGGGTAAATATTGCCTTTCCTTTTGAAAGAGGTTTCAAAATAAATTATGTCTATATTCATTAATCCCTTGACTTGGACTGGTTTTAAAGACACTTTCTTATCGTTAAAAATTGTCGATTTTGCCGATTGGTTGTTACCGATGGAATGGTTTTTATACTCATAAAATGATGGGAGAACTTACAGCGCTCATCCTGTCCCCGTAGATGGGGATGACTTGGTCCCGCAGTAGCTTGCCCCGGTTGTCAAAATGACCACGCGCCGCCACTGAGATTCACCATTATCATCATCAACCTAAAGCTTCCAAGTAACTTTTGATAGTGATCTATCAAAAAAAATAGGCTAGTTTACAAAATGATGTATTCATGATATGATTGTTAGAATACTTTAATGGCTTAGTAATTCTTTTTAGTTTAGTTTAGTTAGCAATGTTTTGGATAACTACTATCAATTATTCTGTATCTCTTTAAACTGGAATTAGATGTAACTGAATCGTGTCGTTCTTCAAATTCATATGGGCATACCATACACAGCTCAGTAATATATATAACATACGCACGCATGCTAGGAATTTAAAAAAATCTCCATTTAGAAAACTGCATGCTTTAAAAAATAGACATATATACAATAAGTATTGGTTCCTCTATTTCTATTTACTTACATCAATAAGTCCTATTTTCGTACACAAAAAATCATAGCCCTCTTCCCGAATAGTTAATTCAACTGTATGCACGAGAAACGCGTGTGGAATGAAATATATTAACATTGGCGATATTCTCTGACGGAGGGGTACAAGCTGCAAATAATAACATAAAATCTGTAGATGTAATTAAACAATTAAGATCAACTGTAATCAATTCTGTAATTGCCCACATGGCTTGTATTGGACCGCTGCACCAGACATCAATTTTTTGTTTACATTTGTAGATTATCTTTCGGTACGATCAGCTGTATTTGGTATATAAAACCGTTTGAAGTTCAAATGTTGACTTCAGCTCAAATTTCGAGCTCGAATGAGAGATATTTAACATTTTTAAAGTTGTAGATATTACTTTCTCTATATATACTTCAAGTTTATTTGGAAATACCAAAACTAGCATTAATGCGTGGAAGCTCTTGCAACAGATCTAAGCTTTTCATCAGAAAGAAGAATTTTATCAGATCGCTGCAGATTATTTACGTCCTTTATGAAACTGGTACCATATAGGTGCATATGAGTTCTATTTCATAATACAAAACGAAGAAAAATATTATAAGAATGATAAAATTGTTACATATAATAACTTATATCATCTATACCCTTTGATTGAAATAAATTTACTATACGAGGGTTTAATTTTTGTTTAAATATTAAAGAATATTAATTGTTTGTGAAATTGGATATTAGTGGAAACACTTTTATTTCATTGCTGAGTATACATATACAAAAGGTTGTCTATTATCTACTCTTTAATTGTCTTGTTTAGCATTTTGGCCATTTTTATTAATATTTTTAACTTGTTAAACGGATTGTATTCAAAGTACACATTGTTATGTTGCAATGTCGAGCTTACTCGCGCTTACCTCCACTGCATAGTGTATAGCACTTCATGATGTTTCTGTTGGTATATCCGTAATATACTTGGGCGTCTTAAACAAATGTTTATTATACCCAAAGCAACCAGCATTGTCTCAGTCTCTAAACAAAAAATCACGCCATGATTCATGTGGCACAAAACAAAGAACAATAAACCATAAAAGCAGTGCTGTCCTGCCTAAAACTCTTCTTATGACTATTGGCTGGTTGGTTATTGGGCGATTTTATAATAGGAATAAGATTTATTTCTTGCACATATTAGGAATGCAACTTTGAGCAAGTAAGGATGACTAAATTGATGGTGTTTTGTAATAGTTTCTAACTGAAAGTGCTTTGATTGCTAGCAATCTATCTTTGGAAAAATTCTATGAAAATATACCACACAAGTGTTGTCCTTGTTGGTGTATATTTGAAACCAAACAACTCAGCTTTGTGGTATGATGGTGAATATATTCAAGATTGCGCCTTTCTGGTGTGGTTATGGACCAATTTTGCTCCCTTTTTTCCACCACCTCTTCTCTGCAAATGAGATTAATTTGTGCCTACCATTTTTAACAGGTATGACCAAACAGTTATTGAACGCTTAAATATGGAAACGAAATTATGCTACAGCATCTGTAAAATCGACTTATTGCTTCCCTTGGTTTCCTGTATATCATTTGGTGAGACGCATCATTAAGGAGATTCTTCACATTTCCATTTCAAACTGAAAAGTTTTCTTTCAAAAAATGAATTCAAGAGCTTCCCCGGCAAGTAAAATTATATTGAAAATCATATCGTGGTGACATTTTTATTCTAAATATATGCCAATAAATTGATCCTCAATTTTCCCAATTCCAGATAAATTCAGGACAACGTTAATGAACAGTTGAATTGTACAATGGAATGTTCAAAAACAAAGGAAAGTGTAAAAAAAATACCAATATTCGATAAGTGAAAAGAAAGATATAAAAACTGCAAGTAAGTTTAGATAATAAACAAAAGGGAACAAATAAGGTACATGGATACAACCTAAACATAAACTTCTACTTCTTCCTCCACAGCATCTTGCGACTTTCTATTTTTTGAAGATGACCTATATCGATGATTATTACTATATTGTTTATTATGGTTAGGAGTCCTAGATGACGACTTTGGTCTGGATTTTTGACGTGGTTGTAGCGTTCCGTCGCTTTTTCGGCGGACATCTTTTTTAAACTTGGCGCGTCTGTAAAAATTTGTATTTTCTGGTTCATCGCTTGATTCGGATATCCGCGAAGTCCAACTTGAAGATCCAGATTTAGAAGTGTGTCTAGGATTGGGCAATGTGTTGGTGGAACCAAATGCAGATTCGTAAGATGACCCTGAAAATACTCTTGGTGTATAAGCTCCAAAACGCCGGGGCCTTCTTTCAGGCGAGTTCGACGAACTAGAACCAGGCGATAGAGAGCTGGTAGTACGAGAACCAAAACGCGATCGGCCTGTTGGGTTTGTATATAACGTTGGGGTCAACAATGGCATTCTAGCTGGCAGCTCAGGTTCTATAAAACTATCTAATCGTTCTAGGGAAAATTCGTTGTCTTCATCACTACTGTGTTTCACTTCAGAAGGCGACGCCACGGCGTCATCAAGTGGATGAATTTCTCTTTCGCATTGAGAACTTGATGTATCGCTAACAGACGGAACATGGCATATTTGCAGCAGCAGCGAATTTCCGTCGTGGTCTTTTGTTTGCCATCTAATGTCACTTATAGGCTTACAAGCGTGTGGCAACAGCGGCACCAAATGTCCGACTTTGTGAACTTTGAACTGTAGAATAGAAGAACCCAACGGAACGGGACGCTGGTTGGGGGCCAGTCTTTTTAATGCAAACTGAATGTCAGTGTTTTCGCCGTAATAGATTGTGAAAAAACAAAAATCGTCGCGCAATGTCACTTCATGTCGTCGAAGCAGTAGACGATAAAATTCGACTTGATCGATCCACGAGGCAGAGCTAACGAACAACGTGTAACGAAGGTGCTGTTTTCCATAGTGAACCTCTCTCACTGCCATGAGAGGAAAATCGGTCGTGGTTATTTGCTTTTTTTTTCTCCCCCTCGACCTCTCTCTTAACTCATCTGTTGTTTCCTCCACCAAGTTGACGAAAGTATCCGCATCATTATAAGCACCCATCAAGTTTCTCCTTCGCGATATTTTTGATGTGTCGATAACGTCGCCATATAGCCTCGTAACATCGCGATCAGGTTGATACTCGTAGAAGTCCTGCGAGTTGGTTTGGCATTGCGTAATGCCTTTTGAAACGTTTGCCCTGAAAAATATAAAACTCATTGAAATAGTGCTTTGTTGATAGACAGCAAAATTAACCACAAAACTGTACTACTGTTCAGTTTTGAAGAAAACGACGAAATCTTTTTCATCGTGTTAGAATTGTACTATATGCCTTGTACACGAACTGTGCATCTGAATTGTTTTGCTGAATACTGTAATTACTATTGGGGCAATTGTTGCCTATATTCCCAATATGAAAAAAAAATCTCTATTTTATATTTGGTATTCCTATATGACTACTGCCCGATATATATATCGGATATCTATCCTAAGTTTTATTTTGAATTATGGGAACAATTTAGTTTATCACGCTTAACCTTTTCGGTGAACTCGTTGTTTAGCTAGGTCCCTAACGGTACCTATGGAGTCGACCATGTATTTGAACATTGTCTGTTCGTTGTAAATGTGTTTATAATCGTCTATCGGCATGACATTTCTCCCTGACACATGCAAATGATTTATATAACATACACATATTTACTATTAGCAAAAATGCGTTACGACATTTGCATTAACCGTTTGTAAAAAGGAATTCGATAGAAGATAAAGCCAGGGGTCGCCAACAGGGCATAAGCAAGTTATGTGATTTCAATTTATCGGAATAGATCATAGGTATATAAGCATCCATTTAACGTTAAAATTATGCGCGAAACCGAACAATTTTTTATGTGTGTTACAAATTTTTTTTGTGTGTTACAAATTTCTTTATGCGCTATAATGGTGGAACAAGTACTGGTACAATTATTTGTGTTTACTTTGAGCTTGTCGACAAAATTGTTGGGAATTGGTTGCTCGTCGTATTGTGTCACAGGCGGCTATAAGATTAAACCTTTGCGTGGCATCGTATTTCATGAGAACCATTATTATATTATAATCAATTACATAATTTAACATTCTATCAATACTGAACAGGCGTTTGTTTTTTGTTGTTTGTAATCTTACACGGGTAGGAATGTTTAATGCTCTTATTTGCGTTTTGATTGCTGGTGTCGAACAAATTGTGGCGCAATAACCGTTTGTTATGGAGTATATTTTCAAATTCGCGATAGTTTCATCTCGGATATCTCATCTTGACGGGAATGAGTGTAATTTTTTCCAATGCATATGTTCATAACATCTAAAAACCTGTGTCTCGCAATCGTTACAACTAGCATTTCGAATATATTTTTCCGTGATATCTTTCAAGATGATCTCCATGTTACATTCATATTTTGTTTAGCCTCTACTGGCTGTTAAGGCTAATCTCCATAAACAGAGATGATCATTAAAAGTTAAATCATACTTGTGATGGAATTCCCATGGCCAAGTTTCCAGTTGTTTTCTTGCTTCTAATGCAGTTTCTGCCATTTCAAAATCAAATATCTGTTTCCTGAACCCGATATCTTTTTCTCGAAGTTCGATATGACTTTGCTCATTCTCTTCACTTTCTTTTAGAATTTCATCATAACGAAGAAATGGCGATGTGACATTCGAACTTGGCACTTTTCTGTTATTATTATCCCATTTTTGGTCCTCACAAATAATAAACGGAGTGTGCCTTCCGTGTGTGACGTCATTACCTTTGACGTCTAACATGTTTCCGAAATCGCGTTCTACATTGAACACATCGGATCTGCCATTCCACATGTGATTTAACAATAAATCGGGTTTACTAAATCCGTTTAATCGATGTGCAGCTGTTTTTCGGTGTTTAGTTGTTTGATGGTGTTGCTGATCACCGTTGAAAAATAGTACGGTTGCGAGGCAGGGAATCTCGACGTCTGATGACGGTATCTGAATAGAATTGATAATGCAAAGTTTGTTTTAAGTGTCGAAACGACAAAAATGATCATATTTTATGTTGCATCTTGCGTGTCTGTCACATACCTTAAATTTGCGCATTGGTGCTTATATGACTTTGAGGGTTGACATGGATGGCTATGAGTAAAAAGGGCAACGCGTGCATCGAAGATATAATTTATAAAAATAGTAAAAAGTAAGAATGAAGATACAAGTTTGGGCAGATGCACAAAGGTATGCATCTTAACTGTTTGTTATCTGTAAAAGGAAATTGTTATGGTCTTCTGATTCATTTTAAAAACCTGATGATATGCCTATCATTCAAATATTTCGTTATGTGATGGATATATGTTTCTGAAAATAACAGTATGTAACATAAAACTGTCTGTGGTCCGGAAATACTGATCATTATATCAGAAATGCAATCTTGCTAATACACAGTCGTCACAAAAATATCCCAATATGCCGTCGATACTGATCTATCTTTCAAAATATTCCCGATAAAACGATAATTAAGTCTTATAGAAGAAAACTGGAAGTAATTTTATGATGGTCGTGACGTTAACCTTTATAGGTATTTCATGATTAACAATAGCACTTGGCGCCATTTATACTAGCTCGTCGTCTGTTTAATGATATTTACAACTGAGTAAATTCTCCACGACTGCTCACCGCCATCTAATTATAACCAATTAAATACAGTACCAAAACACCCATCATAAAAACCAAAGAGCATTAAGTTATAATCACTGAGCTGAACGAAAGAAGTGAGAATAACAAGCATCATTTTTGTAAGTGTTATGGCAATAGAATAAAAACAATGTCATTTCCATCACGAGTTCTTTCTTGTGACACCCTTCTGCGTCTATCGCAATTTTTGACAATATACGCATGGACCTTATGTCCTTTATAGTCCTCTCGAAAGTCTAGATTTTACTTTTTATTGAAGTACGTTTAACAAGACAGTCAAGTGCTCTTAATTGACGACGACACTTTAATTTGGGTTTCTAAATTTAACTGTCACCAGCAAAAAAATGAAAATATCGGCGTTAATTTGTATTCCGTTTTAAAGGATTACTCAAATTCAAAGGTCTTTGTTCGCCATCAGAGGAGTCAATTATTAGTGTTTTATATTACTCGAGGCGCCATTTTCGAAGAATAACAATGAAATTACGAAAGGCATCAGAGTTGTGTAGCATTTTTTGTAGAATTATTTTCAATCAAATTGGCTTAACTTAGTAACATTAAAGTATCGAAAACTACCATTTTTAATGATCATCAATACCAACACTTCCGACCGTTTCGTTCAACTCTTTTGTTCTATTTTATGTTTGACATTTAAAAAAAATATCAGTGTAAATGACAATAAATATGTTGGATTATACTCTGTGATAACCATTTTTGCAGTGAATGAACGACTAACTATATATATATATATCGAATCTGATGGGTTACTAATTGAGGTATCTAAATCTCATTTTAATATAGTAGCCATAACAAATCTTTAATACTAGGAATAAAATCGCCAGCAAAAATATTTTCCGTATTACTGGAAGGCGTTTTTACAGAAATATATAGCATATATAGAAACAATGTCAAAACGTCATAATCGCAAGAGTCGCATGTCGGATTATACCGGTCAGTTACTGGAACGCCTTATGTTGTAATATTACGGATTAATTTACCGTATCATATTAATTACATATTATCGGTATGTACAAATTTATTTTGCTGGCGAAATCCGTCTGATTTATTGAATAGCTCTTGGAGGAAATTAGTAATTATCTCAACGCTTCCTATTTTCAATTAAGATACTGTACTCAGATAAGAATGGTATAACAATTAGATTTCCATAAAATGTTCACTATCACTCCAAATCCAAACAAAATCTTAAAATTTTCTAGAAGGGAATAATTATTTAAACAGTTACCTTTGAGAATTTCCCTGCAATCTCCCGAATTTCGTTCTTGTCTGATACGCATATGACTTGGAGATCGGAATCCAACATGTCCACCATTCCTTGATAATGTTTTCTTACACTGCTCGTAGATTCGGGTTCCGTTAATAAATGTACACTTACAATTAAAGGGTCATCGTCCAAAGAACTGCAGTCTTCACCTGTTTAAAATAAAACACCTGAATAAACGATGAAGAGCTAAATAACATTAAAATAAATTTATTCAATAGAAGTTTTTATGTCTGAAGTCGCATAATATATCCAAATGGCAATGAAAAGGTAGCCTGTTCAGAACTCAGTGCGACGAAGTTCGTCTATAAATATGTAATAAACGAAGTTTTTTGTCACGTTTTGTCATATTTGAGTAACGGCGCTCGTTAATAATGAAGCTAACAGAAACAACATTTTTAATTGAGTCAATATTATTTTATTTTGTTTTATAGCAGCTTTATAAAATCCACGGGGTCATGAGTATGTTCATTGTCTATTACTCAGCAATATCTCCCATCTATTTGATGAGGAGTTATTATTATATTCTTTTCGTATACTTGCAGACTTAAGCTGTTGCTTAGCATTCTTTTCAATTACCTTAATAAAGGTGTCATTTTCTCAATAGAACCCAATCTTCTTGAGATTTTATTGAGAATAATTCCCGATAATTCCACTTGGTAGTTTGTACAAGATTTCAAGTGACTTTCTTGTCTACAGTGGGTTTTACAAATATAAATTGTCTATTTTTACCGCGTAATATACACCGTGAACTAATATTACTCTGTTCTAAGACTCTCAAATATTTATGAAATGTCTAATTATGTTTATTCGAGAGGCAGCGCTCTGCGTAATCAAACGAAATGTACCGAGCCTATAAAGTTATACATCGTACATCAATTCATTTGGTTTAATTTTGTGCGCTTACAATGATTAAAATATACAATGGATTTTGGAGATATAATATCTCAGACCTTGTTGAAAATTTGTATCAATTCGTTTCCTATTATTCGTGTTTATGGGCAGTGCAGTTTTGTAAACGTGGGAGAACATGCAAAAAGCTTTATGATGAAAAGGGAATCTGTAAAAGTTCGCCCATTTTCCAAGTATATTGAAGCCGGGGCCAGTAAATATTTTAAAATAGCGTTCATGAACGGCAAATTTTTCCCATAAATAAAATATATTTGTGTTAGTGTGCAGCAAGACACTTGAATCACTCAGAAAAAAGGGAAGCCTGCTGCCAAAATCTAATAGATGTGCATTAATTGAACGGAGTTGTGAACGAATTGTAAAATAAGAAGGTGTAATGCACAGGTTGGGATCGACTTCGTTTAAACTTTACCTATTAGCTAATATATTCATTTTTAAAATAAATCTTGAAACGGAATATGAAATTTATGCCGGTATTCGCCAGGAAGTTTTGAAATTCAGAAGATATTACATTACATTTGAGCTCGCGCCCAATTAATATGATATAACTTCAAGTTTATACGGATATCACAAAATTTTTACATACGCATATTCAAGTCGCTATCGAAAATTTTTCTTCTTGGAAGCAGTACACCTATCATAGTTTCATAGGTAACTTAACCTTATCGTAAATTGATATTTATAATTTTTGGCAGAGAATATTATCATGTTAATCTCATTTGCAATAAATGTCCAATTATTCATTGCCCAATACCTCATTTTGCATTACAAATCTTTTTATTTAGCATTTTCGGAGCCGTCAAAAAGTTTGCATGAAAATAGAACAATTTTACTTACTGCTATCTGTTGATCCTGCTCCCCAGCGTTGCCTCGTCATGATGTCGTTTGGTCTCATGCGTCGTCTGAACAAGAAACAATGCAACGTGTACAATACAGGATAAAATTTCAGGAAAAATCTTGAACGACGCACATTTTGCAGGAAAATTAGTTTGTACCAGACATATATTTCATTAAATCTTTTTTTATATTAAGATATTCTTTTATGGTATCGCGTTACCATTCCTATTTCAGATAAAGACTGTATTGTTTACTTTACATTTAAATATTAATATATAACTTATTTTTCATCTAATCTTATTATACACATTGCTGGTTGGATAAAGATAACTGTTGCTCTATCTAAAGTGACTACTTGGTCGAACGGACAGTATTAATCGCTTCAAATGTCGTTAAATTTCATCGACATTTTCTGATATTTTCCATAGTGTATATTCGGCAGAGCGACAAAGATCGAATTTCATTTTTGGTGTCGTATGCGAACAACGACCACGATGTAAAGGTTCACGGTAACGGAATTCAATACGTTGTGGTATTACAACGACAGAAGTTATTAATAAACTTCACATATATGGTTGCATTTCATCAATTTTATTGATAACTACTGCCTGTCGAGCAAATACCTTGGTGACAAAATTAAATTATGCCGGCGCCGTTATTAATCTCACACCTCAAATTGCAGAATATTGCCATTTAGAAAAAATGCATAATTATACAAAAATCATTTCATATTGCGCCAAACTAAGAACATTTAGTACTAAACTTAGTATAAACCTTTTACTTAGTCAATCGACTTAGCCATTACCTCCAGCAGTGGTGCAAATTTTTATCAGTAAATACTCACGACTGTACCCAATAATCGAAACAGATGAAAAAAGTAATGGGTGTATATTATGTATAATTATGTCTCCATATATCGATAATGGTAATTCCGCACAAATTGATACCGGTACCTAGTACATGCTGTATACGCACCTTCGAGAAGTATTTTGAGACAAATTTTCTTTCTTATCTCCGCAATTTGGATCTTTTTGTTCAGTTTTGTGTGTCGTTCTGGTGTTATTTTTTGATCGGCGTCATATTATCGAGTTATTACATTTCTAAATCGTTATCATTGTTGATCTGTGACATCAAAGTACATTTTACACAAAGTTCAATTTTGAATGAGAGAATAAATTTCATAATTTTTCATCAGGTTAACAATTGTAACTTTATACATTGATGTATTTATATATTACTTCAATTCCGATAATAGATCGAATCTACCCCCATCAACAAATCATTGTTTTCAGGCATTTGTATCTATACTTCTTCGATCCTATATATACATCCTTATCGTCATATGGTATTATACATTGTACGGCGGTGTATTAAAGTCAGAGAATATGATCCAACACCCATCCATAGATTCCTTATTTGCCGCGTGCGACACTATTTATATATTCCGAATAAAAACTATTACGCACATCAGTTATTGGCGTTAGCCTTATTCAGTATTTTTGAGACCTTGTTGTTTTTGAAGCTAACAAAATTACAGTCGAACAATGCAGCATTCGTATTGACACAGACTAGCTGTCCGTATTTGTTCTTCACTCTTTCGGTTTTCCTATACCAAATATAAAATGGCTTTGTTCAGTTATCACTACGATATACAGTTCATTTCATATCGATAAAACGATAATCTTTCGCACAAACAGCATAGAATTTTCCCTCAACAACCTCACATGAAATCAACTAAACTGCTAAATGATTATTGTGGTATTTCAAACTAAGACACCAGATTTCCAATCCTTGTCTTGCTACTGACACGATATTGCTTCGCATTTGTTAAAAGTTCCATTAAACACGCCAACGAAATCGCCAACTGGAACGACAAAAGTAGCGACATGCCATTTACCATAAGGATGTCAGTGGCGTTATAAAGTAATTTACATTTTTGAATGAAGGAAAATTTTCTAATAAAGTTCAACAAAAGTGTTTGTTTCCTATTAGCAACAATCTTTGTTATAAGAATTTGTTCATTTAGCAAATATTCCACTATTTACCTGACAGGTTTGAGCCGGTTCCAGATGAGACCGGTCACAAGCGTCACCTCTGACGCAAAATCACTGCTTTACTTGGAAAAAAATCTAACATTTTCTAATTAATTTATTATCAATTTTTTCAAATCTTATGACAATCAAAACAAACAAAATAATACTGATTCACCTTAGTTCAGTACCGTAATAATAATATCAAAACTTAATTAGTATTCTTTTGTTAATAAATTTTAGATGGACGTTTGAGCCTCAAGCTATTATATGACCTCTATCTTTGGTGCTACAAACTTTACTTTTGCAGATTTTTTATGACGCATTATTTGCTTTGGTTTTCAGATATGAAATACAGAACCCGTTTTATAGCACACCGTCTTTAAACACACCCGTTAAATAACTACGTACCAATGAATAAGCCGTACGACCAACATTTTATAACATTTGGCTTTTTAAATTAAGATTACGTCGCGTGGTAGAGCGGATTTTTCGCGCACAATTAAAACATTTGAATCGCTCATAGGACTGATATGTCTAGGCTAGAGAGTCAATACTAAACGGCAATATACTAATAGATTCTTGTTAATAATCGATGTTTAATCGATAAATATGTTTAATGTTGATTCAAAATAAAGCTCCTAAGTTTGCTAAAAATGACATATATATTTTATTGTATATATATTTTGCCATTGCTTGTTTTCTGGTTGACGAAACAAGAAATCTCTCTCTTCTCTCTCTTATAGCGTTTTAGTGTCACCCCCAATCATTATCAATAAACAAATTCCAACGATTTCCCAACAAGAAATAAAATGCAAATGATTCCTATAATCCTCTCAGCATTCGGAACGAGTTCAAATTGTCCGAATTAGGCTCACGTCGGCCAAAAAGTCATCTCGTACAAAGGCTATATGAAATGCCACAATTGTATTTGGTTACTACGACTGACGCCTGGAGCTATGAGATGTTATGACACAGATTTCCGCGGATTATTGTTAGAATATTTTAAAATTCATTTTATATTAGTTTTTAGAAAACAAAAATATTTCAATTAAAATTTTTTCGGTAAGTGACTGTGTATGTCTGAATTCCTTTTTAGCAAACAGCGAATGATCATTACAACATTGAAAACTCAATTCTAACTGATTGCCACAAGCCCAACAAATAAAGCTTCCTACAAAATCAATAGTCTTCCTGTCATATATATCGGACTCTGTTTTTAAACTAGGCAGTAGATTTGCATGACCATGTTACTCATGACATAGCCTAGGCCAAGCAAGTTCAATGATATTTTACAAATCAGACTCAGGTCAATCTTGACCAACTATCTTTATAGAAATACACCAACAAGCCAAATTTCAATTATTTATGTTTACGTGAAATCAGGAAGACATATGCTAGACAGCCTAAGTGCTACATTTACAAAAAAACGCGCTTCTCAACTGTCGGGCCATCTTTAACGAATAAAACTTTTTTCTCGCGAAAATTAGGAAAATTAATTACAGTGTTCGGCAGCAATAATTGTATCTTAGTCATATATCCTATTTATACCTAATTAAGCCAAGTAAATTATATCCATGTCAAATTTTCCAATATTAAATCAAATTTTCTTAATTGTATGGTTTAAAATATGTATCTTATTTTTAAACAAAAAAATTGACTATTGGTAATGCCAATGTACAGCGAATAGACTGGTCATGCCGAAAAAAAGATTTTGCTCGAAAGGTGTTATTATATAAATTAGCGAAAATTATCCAACATAGTCTATAAAATGTCTGTTTAATTGCCACTCTGAATGACATTACAAGCCATCTTACGCATTTATATCGTGCTCACCATAATCGTCTTTAAGTTCAACAGTCTGATCTCAAAATACTGATGAACTCGGTTAATTGAGACCGACTCTGTGTCGCTGGGAAAAAAATAAATATTAACAAAATGTTGCAATTGTCTGCATCCCGAAAGTTTTAATACATTCTATAATTTTTTTCATTTTAAACGATAGAGTCAATACGAAATAAATTCTCGTGATTAAGAGCGTAATTCAAAACTTGACCATCTATACTCATTCATTAGTATATTATAATTTTGATAAAGTGAAAATATCATTACAATCCAAGTATCTCTCGTGAAACATTTTGATACATTTATGTTGTATAGTAGGACACAACAAACACGTGGTTGGAAGTCATCAACCACTATAAATAAACATTTTCGTTGAAGCTAGACCACCGCGAAGATTGACGGAATATAAAACTACACAAAACTAATTCGTGATTAAGCGTAACATTCTGTGTAATAATTCTTGCCAACATTTTGTCACTGAGCAACTGCAACCATTCTATTTTGATTTGCGGTCTAATGAGACTAATTTTAAAGCTTACATTTCGGTTTATCTCATTGACGTTGACCAAGGCCTGCTTTAGGTCACTGCTACCTGTGCGACCGCGTGTTGTGTCTGTCGCATTTTCCATAGGCTCGCTCTTAAAGTTAAGGCAATCTGGTGCTGACTGTATTCTATGATTAGTTTACAAACAAGAATTCAAAATATACACCCTCACCTAAGTTGCCTCCTAAAGTCAACTTTCCGGATACCGACAGTCTGTTTCACAAAGTTTATTATCATTTACAGCTTCCTCTCTGCCTTTCGACACATTTGTCGTAATTCTTTCTCGCTTTGCTGCCTGATAAAACGATACTTCATGTTCGAGACCTTAGGCAATGATCGAATGCTGAACGCAATTACTTTTTACAGCAGTGATTCGAATGTGGTTACAACCCTCGTCTAATAGCAGGTCACATAGCTATTACGACATCGTTCCCAGACGCAAAGCCCAAAACGACGTCTATCTCGAAAGTTTGAACTATGATTACAATTTATAATGGCAGCCTTACACCATTGTTTGTCCATGCTTTGGTACCATACTATAAGTGGCTAAGGCGACAATGAAGTGCAGGCTTTTCTAAGGCGTCTTGAAAAATAAATAAAAAAGTCTGAAATAAACATAACCGGTATATACACGCTCGGAACGTTATATAGCCCAACTTTATTGTTACGAAGCTGTCAAACCAGTGAACCTACAGGAACACCTTCACGACAACTGCGCGGCCACATTACAAACAATGAGCGGATTAGCCTTGTTGTAGGTCCATCCCTATATGAACAGTAATATAACAGCATATGTCGGTACAAAGCGTTCCAACAAAAAGATTGATAGTATTCAAAAAATAACCAATTTCAAATAATATCAAACTATTTTCCTTTTATTTTTAGTCGTAAATGCTTATCTTATAAATGCTTTGGGAATACCTAACATAAATTACTTTCGAAACTCACAGGTTAGGAAAAAACGTTTAAAGCGCGTCAAGTTAGAAATAATTGACTATAAAATAATAAACAACAAATTTATCCCCAGTCAACAAAATCGTTTTTAAAGTACCTCGCGAGGAATAAGATTCAATATGCATAAACTATATAGGCGAATGAGTATTTCTTCAATTCAAAGGTTATATTATTTTCGTGCGAATACATTTCAACACATAATATTTTGATCTAAAATACATATTTTGATCTGATCGGTATTATTACATAGAAACTACTTAAATCTGGTTGAGATTTTAATCTGGGAGTTCGACAATTTTCTTTTTAGGCATATGGCGAAATGTCATATTCTTGTCCGGTCATGAACAGTTGTGACTAGAAAACATGTTTATGTAACACTGAAAAGAGAAAAGATGCTGAAATTGACGTTCAAATTACAATAAAATGCTGACACATGGAAACCGCATTCTGGGTCAAAAATAACAACAACTTTAATGGACATGTAAAAACTTCACGAGAAGTACCAGTGTGATGACTGTGTCCACAAAATGAAATAAGACATCGCTATATGAAACCTACATTCAAGCCCCAGCAAAAATCTTTATATTTATCAATCAACCAATAGGATATCTTCTTGCATACACTCAATTAAATTAGCAATATTGACGTTCGGCAATATGTTGTTTGAACGATCTTAAGTTATAAAATGACTTTCTAAATTGAATCAGATAATAAACTTCCTGGACGTAAAGAGATTATAACGAATGATAGCCCGGTAGTTCTACAATAATCGGTATTTCATATAACCAGACTACTTTGGGAAGTAGCCACGCGACTTAATCGTACGTTCAACCAATATCCGGTAGATAAGCTGTTAGAAAAATATGTGAGGGGAATATTTTCACTGCGACTAGTTTTAGAGTATAATTTACAAGAATGGCTGTACGTATGTACAGATGCATAAATAAGAAAAAATTCACATCTATATTTATTTGTATATGAGTATCTATTTACAACAAAGTCCAATCAACTCGGAGGCATTCCAAGTTTAATGTCTCGCCAGTGGTAATTGCCTAAATAGCAATTACTTGATGGATACCGTCGGTGCCGTGAATTTATTCTTTAATTACTAGATACAGTCAGCACACATATACAACTGGTGGCGCAGAGTTATAATTCGAAATAAATTTTCTTGAAAACCTTAATTCTAAAATGTTTCTGATAAAAAACTGCAAATATCGATTTTAAAATTAATATCAATTAAGTGAATGTTGTTTTGCAAATTGGTAAGGATATTCCACCCAACTTACTTCGTTTTGGATTGAGGAGTGGCAATGGATGACTATTCAGAAATTGGAGACAAATGTGGTTATTACATAAATACCCATTTATCACGTAAAAATGAATGGCGTAGTCGAGTCGAGCCCGTTCCTTAGTTATATTTGCACGTGAATTTAAAAAGAAACACAGATGCAAATTTCCGTCACTGCATCTCAATTTTACTTAACAAAGTGCTGGAAACTCGCGATAAAATTCCGTATTCTGAAATGTTCGCCACATACAACTGACTGACTTTAAGTTGCGTATGACTATAATATAGCAAGGTAAAAATTATGTTATTACATACGTTTTTAATGTTACAGAGAACAATCATCTAGTTTATATATATTCAAAATTCTGTAGCAATTGTCCGCAGACAAAGGTCAATATTTTCCATTTTTTACTGAAATTTTCTTTTACCACCTGTCAGTTACACGGACAAAAATTGAACTCAAACACTTTTATTCATCCTGGGCCAATTCATCGACAGATATTTTTGCATATGATTACTTGTCTCATTTAAATTAAAACGGAATACAATATATTCAAGGTGTATATATTAAATATACGGTTATGCTTAATAGTACAGTATACTGAATTCTGTCAAATTGCTGGTATAACAAAAACGAGCAGATAATCGTACTCTACAGCAATTATGGTCAGCTTTTATCATGAAACTTGATCATTCGATAAACCAATTTGACTTTTTTCTTTCGAAAGTCGCAAGCAATACTCGACCTAGTTGAACCTTTCCGCAATAGGTTATAAAGGTCAATGGTTCGGTTTGAATTACATTTTATCTGGAATGAAATGAAAAACTCAAAACGGAGGGGAAAGTTATTTTTGATCCATGATTATAAAGCGCAACCGAATGCAACCTCACTTTATATCTATTGTTCTCATAACATTTATAATAAATTATGTTATTACGCTGCACTTAAATCGAGTCTAATCCCTCACACCCAACTGTTTTCGACAAATTTTAGTGGTGTTATGATTAGTGGGGATATATGAATTAGCGACTGCTGATAGAGTGTTAATGGTGCTTATGATTATCAAATGTATTGCATCTGTTCACGGGGAGAGGGCACAAACCAATACTAAATTTTCATTCATAATCCAAAAGTCTTTTTCTTGCAACTTCAACGAATGACTTCAGCGGGTTGAATAGCATGAGCTACATCAACGAATTCCCGACCTTCTGTCTTGAGATCCCGAACTTTTCATGCCGCCGAGTGATAAATTAAAGACCATTTTCTTATGGACCGGCAACAAAATATTGAGTCTATTGGAACATGAATGTGTTGCTCAGATAAAAATATTTTTCAGCGAAGTTCTAGGAAAATACTAATCGATATAATTCCACCCCATACAAATTGGAAGGCAATAATGAGAAGTCCCATCTCTGTGATTGGAAATCAAATTATAAATTTTGGCCAAACAACACGGAAAAAGATTAGATGATCACTAGAATTGTAAGTTGGATATTTTTCTATAAAGGCAGGTAACAGCTTTTTCTAGTTGTCAAGTATCGGACCTAAATTGGTGCTTTATCGTTTTTATTGTTTTGACAGTTACAAGTAGGACAAGAGATTTGTTTATCTGAATGTTCTAGATTTCTGAACAGCAAAACAATTCCTACTAAGTTCTTTCACGAAATCATTAGAAGTATACAAAAAATTGTATTCACCACATACAAATACAGACATGTTGTTAGCATAGGAACTGTCGCAGACATGGGAGAAAAGATTTTGTCGGAATTAGTAAACGGATTATATTGTTTGAATGCAATCCCCGAGTCACAGCCCGGCTTATAAATATCGGGTTATTGGTGTGAGACAAATACCGGGCCATAGTTTAACTCCGTGAATCAGTTATAGGCAAAAAAAATTCGTTTTAGGCGCCTATACTTTTTGTTGCATTAGACGTAATTTGAGCTGAGACGTAAAAAAATACTTCATTGTCAGGTTTTTAAACATTCTGTGATGAAGTAATTCAATTTACACGAAATAATACAGTCAAAATAGTTACAGCAACAGTGCAACTTTATCAATTATTATAGAACATGAGAATTCTTCTGTTGTTAATTACCGAATTAGGGAAAACGCTACATTATGTTTTAGAAGCTTTAAATTAGCAGGTAGATTGGTTACTGAAATTTCACTGGTTAATTAAACAACAGTTTGAAATTATTAAATTTTTGATCACCACAAAAAGGAAAAGATGTTTCTATTTGCCCATATATTGATCAGGAATGGGCTGGGCTAGAGGGGTGACATGAATATCAATAATTCCAAAATGGAAGCCTCGCGTTACGGCAAACAAAGTGGAAGAATCCCATTACAGAATAAACATGAGCTGTAATAAATTTCATTACTGAAAATTTATGATATTTTTTGACGGTCGGGAAGCGAAAGAATTTGATCCGGTCCGCAGTGCAAAAAAGGTTGCCGAAACCTGTCGTATACGCCTATGCGGTATCCCTGTCAACACTTAACCTCTGACTCAATATCCCACAAACTTTTATCTTTGTTCTTTTATCAAATTGTTGATAAAATGAATATATATCTATATATATCTAGCATGAGATGAAAAACAAATAATTTTGATTTCATAGAACGAAATTTAGATTTGGTGAAATAATGCTGACACTCAAATAAGCGTAATATTCCCATCAATATAAATATCTCAAATTATGTTTAATTATATAAACAATTATTATCTTATCAAATAAAAACAATAACAAAAACGTTTGTTCTAGCCTTATGATTTTAAGTTCCCAATAATATGAGCAATACATGCATACAAACTTTCCGGGCAGGAAAAACTAATGCGGTAGCTACCCGTTTCGTTTTATTACTAAAATCACTCTAACTCCGATGCTATTTTCTTAGCTTGTGCTCGCTTTCTAACCTTTTGTGAGCGAGAAAATAATAGTTATCACACTTGGTTAAGCTTGATAATGATTGAAAATATAGCAAATTAGTCAAATCTCACAAGCCAATAAATCAATGTCTTTAATCTGACGGTCAATATCAAATCTGCGGAAACGTAATCCGTGCAGTTGTTTGTAATATTTGCCCTACATTAAACCGCTAAATTTCGAAATTCTTAATGATTTCGTGTAATGTCTGCGAGCTTCTCAATAGTACCTTCATTGATTTTTTTTACCTCTGCGTGTGATGTGAAAATGTGTATTGTAAAGACACATCTGTTAATATTTTCCTCCACTTAAATGTATCAAACGAAATGATTCGAATTCCTTGCTGGGAATTTTCGGGAAATCTCGAACGACAAAATAAGAAAACCAACTATAAATATTGTCTGCCAAATACCATACAAAGCGATAAAACTATTACATCTCACCTAGTTATATTGTTCCTTTCTTATAGTTATATTGTTTGTTTGCAAGATAAAGGTATTGCCAATCCGGATTGAAAATAAAATCGGAGGTCATCTCAATTACCAATTTTATGCCTGTCTAATATCAATACATACTGCAAGCAATAGAATACTAGAATGCACGGAACTTTTAGAAGAGTAACGATACACATGTCCCGTTTATTATTCTTATTTATAAGGGCGTAATTTATTAGCGAGTGCACAGTCGTCCACGACGAATCGAATATGCACCCAATTAACAATTTAATTAGCACGTTTGACCGCGTATAACTCAGATTCATATTTGTTTAAAACTGGTAGCTAATGTACTTTACTTCAAATCTCGTGTAGTATTAGGGTATTCCATTAACAGGTTAAGCATTTGGTGCGTAATAGGAATTACAGAGGGTGAATAAGGTCGTTACATTAACACAGAAAGCTTTTTCAGATATAGTAACATTTTTGTTTAGTCGTGCATCTTTTGAATATATAAAAAGTTGGGTGAGCTTTCTAGAGCAATATATATATATATTCGAATAGTTGGCAAAGAAATCTAACTACTGTACTTTGCATCAAATTTCGGACTTTCAATATAAACGTACTATAGTCGCAATGTCGACACGATTTTACAGAATTGATATGACAATAATTCTAATAATAATAAATTTTGTAGTCAATCTAGTGTATAAAATATAAACCTATCGTTTCACATATTGCGGTATATTTCGAGATCAGGAATCAAAATTTTAATCTATTGTTGAAAATGCAGAGATATCTCTGCATTTTCAACAATAGATTAAAATTTTGACTCCTGATCTCGAAATTAAAGTAATATTGAAACATGATTTGAAAATCACCTGATGCGTTGAGGATGTTGGTTTTGCTATTTTGTGCATGTGCGCGAAAAACTATAGTTATTTTCTTGGTCATAAATTTTTTCCTTTCATCAGGTACCTCACCCACTAAAATTTGATTCTCAAGCGATTCTACAACTTCACGTTCTTAAAAGTCTGTTTCTCTACGTTCCACTAATCAAAATTACAATCTTACTTACATTTGGGCACATACTCAATGCGATATTTCACGCAATTTTAATTGCAATAACAGATTAGAATATCTCAACACAAGCTCACTAAAATGGACAATAAATTATGTTCAATTTTATATCGCTTGTGTTGTCAAGCTGCCTCCGTGATATGATATTGTAGCCAATTTATTGCTCAATTAAATTTACCAAAAAGAAAAAGTCGCTTTGGTTGTACTGATGCAATGAGTGTACAGACATAAAAACAAACAAAGTAAAATTAAAAAAAAAAAAATAACTTCCAGAAAACACTCACACTTTTTACTCTTTTGACCTCGAGATGACTTTCTCAACAGTTTTAATATCAAATTCCCACAACCTGCAAACTACTATTCGTATCCTCTGACGTGACACCCTCGTCGTATTTGTAACCCAGGATAGGTAATTATAATTCCGAGGCAACTCAATACAAAACACTTGGTGGTCAAAACTGTGCAATTACTACCTTTACAAATACCCGCAAACCACTCACAAAAGAACGAAAACATAATTATAATGTGTCCAACCGCGCCTGGATGTCATGGGAAGTCTGTTAGAGCAGGACTACTCAACTATTTTTCCAAAGATCTATAGACAAAATTTCAAAATTATTGGGGGCCGGTTTTTTCAGAAATTATATTTTGACATCCTTAAACGCGCACTTCCTCGACTGGCCAATATTTATTCGATTTTTCGATTCGCCAATGATAGCGCAATTCGCATTGTCTATTATGGCGGTATAGTTCTTAGTTCTTTTCATATATAGTCAGGTACAAATATGAGGAAATTATAAGAAAAATCTTTAAAATTATGAAAGTCATTAATTAAATTAATAAAAGGAAACCTCTGCATAGCCAAGTGGAGCCAGTGATCCAAAATAAAGAATTAATCAGGTGCGGTCCGAATCGAACAAGCCGAATTCGGACCGCGGTGCGCGAGTTGAGTAGCCCTGTGTTAGAGCATGATTCACAGTCAATCACATGGTCTAGCTTGATATATATGATAATGATTTGATGTAATGATCTGCGGCAACGATTTACCCGAATTCTACTGAAACTTATACACCTTACTCTTTACCACCTTCACCTTACTCTTCCTTACGGGCGATCAGCGTACGTAACCCGGGGCAATATAATCTTTATCATATAAGAAATGAATACACATATGATCAGGCCCTCGCTTTGACATCGAAAAAAAACACTCTGACGCATTCCGCGTCCAGCTACCGCCCAGCAGACGATTAACAACGCTGTTTTGTAATAACAAATCGACCGATGACTCTGTTCATTTTCAATCCATTCTACTCTGCCTTATAATGTTTCTAAGCTTTGTTCTACACAAAAGAAAGCGAACTCATTCAATTCAATCAAAACCGCCTCTTTATGTTATAAATGTAATATTAAATATGAATACACACATACATATGAAAGACCATGACGAGTTAAAAAGGAATTCGTAACGAATTATGTATAAATCGAATCATGGTTTAAGTAAGTATTGCGATACGCATACAAAATCTCGAAAATTTCAACCTGCATTTCAAGATTATTTAGGCATATATACCCAATCCTAGAATAAATGGGTAAATATGCAGTTGGGTGTCGTCTCAAATTGCAAATTTTGTAAAGCCTCGATTTCCTCAAACATGTGATTCGTCTTAACAGAATCATTAATACTGAACATTTCGAATGTTATTGATATTAAATGCTGGAAAATGTTCTGCAGTTGGTGTAAATTTACTATATAAACAATTCAGATGTTTATCCAGGTTTTGCCTTCAATCACCGAGCTAGGCATTTTGAAATCAGTTTCTGATATTTCACTCCAAACAAGCATGATTCACGTATACTTACTTGTTTGTGGCTATTTTCGCAAATAGCTATTTATTTTTAAGTGTTCAGACTTTTCTCCTCACTATTTCTGGCATTGTTATCGGATTTAGAATAATCGCCATGGCAACAATTAGAGTCGCAAATCCGATGGTCACGACGACTTATCGTGATTTATGTCAAATTATAATTTGGAAGAAATAATCCTCGTTTCGATAGAATTATAGAAACTGGAGATATTTTTAAACATAATTGGAGTTTTTATTTATGTTTAGATTAAATTGTTGATTCAAAACAAAACTATTACTTGATTTGATACTTTAGCTCCAGACCAATACTCAAAATAAATAGATGCGAAGGTTGTACCGCCATCGATACCATAGTCTCCATTCGTTGAATACAAATTCACAAACTTGATCGTAGTTTCAATAACACAATGTTATAAAATGAAAGTAATAGCTTTCTAACCTTGATTTCTTGGAGGTCTCTGCCGTTATATCGATCACAATTTTTTTCTCATATTATCTGATAGATTCGTGTCATCACTCCACATATGAAATCTTTATTGTGAAATTATTTTCAATATCTGAGTAGTATCAACATATATATTTATCCATTAGGAAGACCTTAAAATTCCGACAGCCAATATTTATGTGAATTTAAAGTTCTGTTATAAGATATATCGTTTCACCATGGTATTTTTTTTTAAATTTGAGCCTTGTTGTGATTTAATTAATGCCTTTCGTCCCACATCTGCTTAGTTTCGCACATTTTTGTTGCGATTATTCGAATATTTTACACCGTAAATTTATCTGTGAAAGTGGAGATAATTAATTATCTTTTATTTTACGAATAAATCATCTTAATTGACTTATTCTCTTTGAATTAGATAAATTATTTTTAAAAGTGTGGGCTTGCGAAATTCACTTTTTCGTAATTCATTCCATAAATGGTCCATGCCTGAACAGGGTGTATTTTAATATATCACTGTTATTATTATTTCACACGATGTTATTACACCAATTTCTTATTTTAAAATTTGAAAATGCGCATAAATTCAGAAATTATATACTCGTAGAAATCGTGACTTTGGACATCTTCATAATAATAAGTCTGGCCTGTGATTAACCCGAAATTGCTGTATGTGGCATACATTTCATTAAATATTATTTACAAACTATGACATACTTTTAAAAAAATACATGGAAAGTTGAGGATATTGATGTTTTTAACAAATATATTATGCAAAATTTCGTATATTCCATGATGTTCTCGTAGGAATTAATAAATTGAGGAGAAGTAGCTCAAATACTTAAAATGGCAATAACTGCATCGTTCCTCTATTCCCTATTAGATGGAATTCAATTTGGAAAAGAAAAGATAATCCATGTTGTTGGTCGAATGTAGACTCACTACTTGTAGACTGATAAGTGAAGTGTGATGTGACCTGAATAACTTACGATATATACTTATATGGCACTTCAACTCAAAAACAACCCGTAGAAAACATCTTATCCTCGCATCCTTTGGGACATAAACTGTGTTATCAAATAATTTGATGCTTGATTCAGTGCTGAGTTTCTCACTATTGGTCGCATCCGGAATGACGTTCTGACTATGTTGGATTTTATACTGACAACCCCCGTAGTCGTTTACCATATTCGTTTAAAAATCTACAACCCGCTTATTATTTAGTCGATTACCTTTAACTTTCATATTTAATGACCTGTAATGAAGTTTGCTTTTTACCGTTGGTAAATAAAATATATTCATAAATAGCATTCCGATCCCACGAGTCCATAAACTGGCAATTTCGGTCGTCGGAAATATACGTTATACACATCATTGACTCACAAAATGATCAATTTCAAAGAGCGATTTTAAATGAATACCAGCTTCCCCTTCACCAACCCTTGACGACTTCAAGAGGTTATTTTATGTTTGTGTTCGCGTCATCGGAAAAAGTGTGAAAAAAGGCAATATTGTTAAAATTAAATCAAGTCAACGACAACTTATGGGACGTGAATTTAACTTGATTTCAAAAAGAAACGTAATGGATTTTAATTGGTTCTGCTTACTGTAAATGCAGTGTTGCAATCATAACAAACGTTATTTCTCTATCATAGTTCAAACTTTTACGAAACATTGTAATATGTTTGAGGATGTTTCCAAAGATTGGTTTTGCCATTCAAATGAGTCATTTAGATAAGATAATTTCATTTGAACTCCGCCATGGTGCGACAAATTTGAAAATCTTGAAACAAAAAACACGGGACGGAAAGTTGCTAGAACTTCAAATGAGTTTTAAAACATGAGACATAAAATTACAACATAGGCAATCTAACCCCTGAAACAGAAAAAAAATTTGAAAATCGGGCCTTGAGCTTGGTAACACTGAGATAATAAATTAAAATAATTGGAAACACGATGAAATACTCTCTAGTCTACATCAACCAATAAAGTGATAAGTGCGGAAACATATTATGGCCGAGGCATTATAGTTTACGGTTCTACGTTGTCCCAAAACCAAAATAAAATTTGAAATAAGTGGGATAAGCATGTGGCGCCATACCAAACAGCAAAATGAACCTAAATTATCACATGGGTGGTATACATTTTATACTATACATAAAAATAGAAAAATAAATCAAGCTGGAGTTATCTCAACCCCGAACAAACAGCAGAATATGAATCGAATAAGCAAACCGATACAGCCGATTGGTCCTTATGATATGATAATAATAATAATAATCAACGCCTGATTTTAGTGTCCACACAATTCGTTAGATTGTGACCAATTTCCAACATGTCTTCAACTTCGAAAAACGGCACAATATAACTGAAGGCTGATTGGTAAGTTGCAAACAGGTCACGCAAAGGTTCAAAATGAGAGACAATTCCGAAATGCTCTTTCAGCCGCTCCTGCTATAATACAGTAATACAGATATCATACCCACACGTTGTCACTTGTAAGACCAATTAATTATGTCAAAAGTATTTATGATATATATATATACTTTATAATGGAGTATTTGGTTGTATTAAAAATCATATGGAATTACTGGAATAAATTATGAAACTCAAACAACTGGATTATGGATGTGAAAAGGTACACTGCAATGTAAAAGTGGTGTTGACTGTCACTGTTGATCAAGTCCGACTGCGATATTAAACAGAACATTCACAAGATGTAAAGAGAATAAAAAATTAAGGAAGGTATTGCGAATAATGGTTTATTGAAGGGATCAACATACAAACATTCAACGACCGTACAAGACATTCAGCTTATAGTAATTGCAGGCAGAAATGTCTGCATGTGGTTATGAAATAAAGTTAAAAATATAGACAGGTATTCATACATACAGAAATACTCACAAACAATTTATTTTTTTAAAGATATGTGGTCGCGCTTTTTTCACTGATGTTTTATATGAATTGCTGCTCTGTTTTATGCATTTCGAGAATGACTAATGATTTTACTAAGGGTTTTTGCCAAATGCGCAGCGTTATAAAAATAAAATGCTGAATCATTCTAAGCTGCTTATTTAAGTATTTATCATTACTTTCGTTAAAACAAAGCTGTACTTCGATAAATTGTTAAGGGAAAAGTCCCATCGAGATCCGATAGGTTTAAACTGGGTTTAACAACCGAGTACCGACTTTGCACTGATAGGGTTCACAGAAGTAAGAATCACCGAACTCGTGAAACCGGACTCCGGAGATTTAAATGTATAACTGCGACTCCAATATCAGCAAAAAAGCCCAAACATAATAATAATAAGTATAAGTTTATTTCGACTCCATAATCAGCAAAACAATAAAATAAATGTTAAAAATAAATAAATAAAAACTGATTATGAAATCAGGAGAGCGAACAAAACCTTAGATAAGGTTTAAAACGTACAGAATGTATATAAGATGGAAGGTTTTGCCAAGAAGATGTGGTACGTGTTCACTCACCTAAAATAATTGAAATATTTCACACACGCTCATACACACACAACCATATAGAAGTTATTAAGTAAAGGGAACATGAAAAATTACATGCCACACCATATTAATAAATTTATCATGATTGCCACTGCCAAATTGATCAATTTTATAAATGGGAGTGAACAGTAAAGATAAACTTTTATAAAAAAATATATTGTCAAGCTGATTATAGATGGAGTCAAATGCCAAAATGCCCAACCAAAGTTGCCAGAATTGGGTGCATGAAGAGGTGGGCTAGACCACTTCATTGCCCAAACTAGAGCCTATTATTGCCAAATTGTAGTCCAGATTGCAATAAGTATTTAAATCTATCAGTAACTTTATAAGTATGAGTAATTATAATTATTTAAGGTAGAAAGACAGGGTATAGGAATATGTTGGTTGCTAAGGTTATAAGGTTTTTTTTTTTTCATTCTTCAGTTCTTAGATATTGACTTCTGCAAGGATAAAGGAATTAGGAATAAAGGAATTAGTATTGTTATTTCACAGGATCATTTCTTCATTTAATTATTGTGGCGTAATAGATTCAAGTTTATCGTGGATGAGACATCAGCCTGCGAATTTTGTTGTTGTAGACACCATTTATATTCAATAAACTAGCCATTGTATTGATCATCACAGAACGACCTGAAAAACAGAAAATAAATCTGCGAGTAGGATATTCAAGGGTTACATATTTGGAAACAGCACTACCCTACACTTTTGTTTAGAATTAATTATTATTTCTAGTAGATATTGATTATTAGTTATCTATCTATCTATAAAATGCTAGTTCAAAGACCAGAGTTGAAATATGGTTGGGACACAGGGTGAATTCCTCGCAAACCATGCAGAAACTCTCAAACCACACTGACCATTCGTATGTTGGCCTTCACATCAACTTCACAGCAGAACCTCAACCTAGGATAAAATTTTGTATACACACAAAACAAATCATAGAATACCACAACAAATTAAAATGAAGGGGAGAATCCAATATATCTCCACATATACATATTACGTTATATATCCTTATCCAATGCAGCTAGTCCGCTATCTGATTATGAAGTTATTATCAAAGTGACTATAGATATAGTCATAGTGTATAGTTATAGTCATAGTGTATAGTTATATTCACTTTGGTTATTATGATTATGCCGAACATTAAAGTCAATTTTAATATTCCAGTTATGTCAGGTACCGTACGGTATGTAGCAATGTAGGCCTGTAGCAACAACAAAAATGTTAACTGCATGTAGCATTTCATTATATATTTCATTCGATGAATGAATCAATCAAAGAATGGATTTAACCAAATAAATATTAATTGGTAAAAATACAATGTATAGTTTTGAGACAAGAGCCAGAAGAACGCGGGGACGAAAGAAAATCGGGTCTGGTACCTGTACCGTACGCTATACAGGTATAGTTTAGTAGGGTACCGTAGGTCATGAGGCTGTGAGGGTCTAAAAAAATTCTACAAAAAATTGCTGTGCATGATACAGATTTTTTTTTTTATATTCCATATCATCATACTTCTGTATTTAATATACTGTAGCCAATATTCCAATCTAGACTACTTGTTGATGGGTTGTCAGGTTGTAGTAACTCTCTCGCCTCTCGGGTTATTTTGACATATTTTTATTCACAGATTTTTTTAAAATTTCATTATCAATATTTCTTAGTATTGAATAAACTATAGCCTACTTAAAAAGCAACCAAGAAATGGCAAAAGTTCAGATCGTAAATGTGGAGGTTTTAGATAATCCTTCGCCGTTTTTTAATCCATTTCAATTTCAAATAACTTTTGATTGCATTGAGAATTTATCCGATGATTTGGAATGGAAAATTATATATGTTGGATCTGCTGAAAGTGATGAATATGATCAGGAATTGGATTCTGTATTAGTCGGGCCAGTTCCTGCTGGACGTCATCGGTTTGTTTTTCAAGCAGATCCTCCCAAACCAGAACTAATTCCTGTTCAAGATGCTGTTGGTGTTACTGTTGTTATAATCACATGTACGTATCATACTCGGGAGTTTATTCGAGTGGGGTATTTTGTTAACAATGAGTATAATGACCCTGATATGCGAGAAAATCCACCAGAGATTCCTAACTTTCCCAAATTGATGAGAAATATTCTTGACAGTAAGCCACGCGTAACAAGATTCAAGATCAATTGGGATGACAATGCGGAAAATGGCGCTGTTGATGAGGAGACTCCTCCTTCTCCCCAAACAAACTTTGGCAGCTCTATCGAAGAAGTTCACTCAGGTTGTGAAGGAACATTTGGAGTTGATCAAGGACATTTAAACAATAGTAATAATGGATTGTCAAGTATGAGTGATCACCAAGAAAAACTGTCCAAGGGACAAATATATGAAAACAGTACTGATTCAATGGATATGAGAATGTTTGTTGAATAGCTGTCTTACTCACAACACTATTTCTTTATATTTGATTTCTTCCAAATGCTGCATACCATATGCTTGTGAACATACCCGTCAATCTGCCTATTTTTTACTTTATTTCAATATTCCATTTGTATTAAGTTATGTTGTATTATTCTTTCATAATTCCAGAAAATATCTTGGCTATACCTGACTTGCCAATTTCCAATGTTTATAATCTTTAACAAAAGAAACACAAAACAAATCTAAATAATTTACTATTTTCAATGACCTTATTAATGTGAATGGTGCAAAAAGCTGAGAAAAAGATTTTAAATTTTTTTCATAGAAATCGGAACTTTCAGATATTTCTCAATAAAAATTCACTGTTTCAATACACTTAATTGTGGATGAAAGTATGATTTGTATCTCCCGCATATATGTTTCCCAATCTTTCTGAGCATGATTAAAAATACCGCATTTGCTTATAAAACTATTTTACACTTGTAATTGTTGATTGGTTTTGTAAGTGACCTATTCCCTCGGTGAAGTTTTATTTCCCCTTGATACTGACTGGAATTTTAATTTAATTGTAAGATTAGCAGAATATTAGGATGCCACTTTTTATGTGGAGTATAGTCTGAAATTATAACTGGTCAACTAATCTGGATTAGTTAACCGGATGAGAGGACAGTGTTTTTTTCCGAAATGAAAATCTTACCTGTATTTATTGCAAAATATTTCTCTACGATATAGTCGGCATTTCATGTATGTGCCATTAATTTGAGTCCCTACACTGATCAGATTTTTTGCGTTCATTTTAATTTTTTGTCCAGTTACCTTTTTGGGACAGTAATAAAAAACTTCAATTTTTGGCATTTGATTGTTATGTACCGTATGTCTATGTGGTGTGATCATTAAATTCCTTAATTAATTTCCATAAATTCCCAAATTATTTCCCTTTATCAAGTAGCTTACAGAAAAAATTTGTTTTTTTAATGAAACAGGAATTTTAATTTTAGCCTTCTTCTATGTGGCAACAAACTTTGGCAGCACCATTTTTATCGTATAGGCTTGTTGATTGCATATTTATTAATTATCTTTGAGTTATTCATTCTTCTTGCATTGTTTTGTATTAAGCTTAAAAGTTTATTTTCATCATAAATACTTCAGCTGCTATTTTGTCAGTGGGAATGGCATTTAATATTGCCAATGGCAAAGTCGTTGGAATCTGGTAAATGCAATGAAGCGTCAATGAGCGAGTGGTCAGAGTTTGAAGAAGCATTAGCTTCAGGTGAAGATATTACCATCCTGTTGGGTTTGGATGATGAGGAAACTGATGATAAAGAAATGCATACAAGTTTGTTGGAATTTAATTAATAGCTGTTAATATCCGAAATCCTGAATTTATTTCGTCGAAGTGATATTGAATCAAAATATCACTATTTACTATTCTAGTTTTAGATTACTTTCTTCTGTAAGTATTCTTGACAAGATCATATATTGTACTTTTAGAAAATATACTTGAAGAACCGATGAAAGTCAGAATAGGAGGTGAAGAGTTCAAGTTGAAATTATCAACTCCCAGCTTGGATGACATTTTGATGAAAAAAGATGCAAAACTGGTAGAAGAATTCCTTGTCCCTCCACCTTATGTTCCATTGTCAGAAATTCTCCCTTTGTAAGTCTCCCTCACAGCATTGATATAGAAAAATTATCTAGCCTATTGTACAGTTTGCTGCACTTAGGAAGTAACACAGGCCATTAGAAACTTCCCACATGGCAATTCAAAGAAATTATGAAATGTCAACTTATTCTCGACTTGAACACAACACTCCCTTGCCAGATTTATGTTATGAATAGGGCTGGGACAGTTATTGACAGTTGATTTGATCGTTAACGAAAGTTTGCTCAAAGCAAGGTCACCTAGACTCACTTAGTGAAACTGATAAGGAGACTGTGAAAATGTATGACTGTGATTAAAATTACCAACCCTGGTGGTGATTATGTATGTTTTATCAAATCGCGGGTTTCAAGACAAATGAGTGAATGTTAAAACTTCGAAAAAAAGCTGGTATTCAATCTTATTTAGCTTCAAGTATTTCAATGTTAGGCTGTAGGAGTTTAAAAATCAAATATATTTCAGCTCATTTTCTCAAAGCAACTTTTACAAGTTTCGCCTTTTTGGACTATAGCTCATGAAATGTGATCAGTGTTGCAAATGTTGTTAGTAGTTAATATAAATGAAATATTTTTGGTTTTCAGGAAACAGTCAACTAAGAATTGATCAAATAGATGAAGAGGAGATGATCATTATTAATGAACAGTTATGCTGTGAACTGGGACAATACCATTGACTGGTTTATTAAAATTATTTAAATTGATCTATTCATGTGATGATATTTTGAATAAACAGAAGCAGCCGAAATTTTAAATTGTGTATTGCTCATCAAAAATTTGAAAAATAACAGTGGAATGTCGAGTGTGCATGATAGAAAATGACTTAAAATTGAAAGGAATTTGGTCAAAGCTTGAGCGAAGTTATATCGCAACCTTGATATCCTCCATGAGACACACAGTATTTTAACAGAGCTCTCCAGTGAGAATCTATTGACAAAACATATGGATTTCCTAGGATGATCATTAGAATTTTAGCTCTGGTTGTTGCCACATTAAATCTCTTACTGTTTGAGAGAAATCCAAGAGTTCCTCTGACTGATAAGCCATCACCCGGCATGGGTTTTGCTCCGGAGTTCGATCGAACTGTAGATATGATTATGACAGATCGTTCTTGCCCCTGAAATTCTTCAACTGAACCCACTTTTATGCCACCATCAATGCAAATTGCCCGTAACATTATCCTCAGTTTTTCTACTTGTGTTCGATAGGGAGCTATAACTCCAATGTCAGATAGTTCAACTTTTTCATCTCTATGTAGCAATTTAACATATCTGATTACTTGAACAATCTCTGTTGGATTCATGAGAGAAGGGCTATTACTTTCCCTTAATTGTTGACCAATAATGCCATGAAACAAAATTGGGAACCCCTTTTTTGGTAATTTGTCCCATTCAAGGAGGTTTTTGTATTGAAGGTTGTCTGCGCATGGTACGAGTTCATGCATGTAGAACATTTTTGATGCAAGTTCTATAAGATGTGGATGGGATCGATAGTTGTTGGTAAGCTTGGTCACGAAAAGGGCATTGTATCCGTCTTTGTATAATGAGTCATTTCTAGAGTATACATCCAGCTTCATCAAACGTTCTAATAAGGATATGTTCAGTCCATACACGTTTGCTAGTGGTGACATGATCACTGGACCCAGTTGTTCTGGATCACCTGCCATGACAACTTGACCATTGATCTGCAGTCCTATAGGTATGAGCACTTCTGGTTCGGTTGCTTGTCCTGCTTCATCAATACAGACATGGGTGAAGTGATCTCTTGGTAATGCAAGTCCATAAAAAATACCAGCGTTCACACATGTTGTCAAAATGATCCTATAGTGAGAAATTTTTTCTATTTCTTCATCCTTGTGACAGAATTTTGATATCGACTCTGGTATGCTGCTTTCCAAACGCCGAAAAGCATTAAAGCGGACCATATCACTTTCATTAACTTGTCTACTTACTGCTAGCCTCTCACATATGACATCTACTGCACTGTTGGAAGGAGCACACACTAATATCCTACACCATTTAAGCAAATGATAAAGCTGTAGTATGACTTCCACCAGAGTTACAGTTTTCCCCGTTCCAGGAGGCCCAAATAATATATATGGGTGGTTTCTAGTTTCACCATATATTATTCTTTGGACAGATTGCTTCTGCCGAGTGTTAAGATGGGTATTAAAAAAAAGGTTATTGTCCTTTACGAACAGGTCGACTACACTTTGCTTGGGTGACTTGTGAATCTGATCAGGAAATAGTAAAGCAGCAGGTTTTCGCCTTTGTGCTAATCTTACTGCAAAATGGCACCTTCGGAAAGGGGCTCTGCTGTACTTGAATTCCACATCATATCTGTCAGATACCTGGAAGTTTTCCTGAAAAGTTGGATGGAATTTTACTAGAATCTCCTCTTTTTCAGGGAGGATGTGATGAATGAACCCTTGATATTCTAATCCGGATAATTTTGCAGCTGCTGGTTCATGAAGAATAACAATATCTCCTATAGAAAGTCTAGGCCTGCCGTCAGCAATACCAGCTACGTATATGTTGAGGTATTCGCCTTGTCTTTGTAAACTGATATCTCTGAGACTGTGCTTGCGAATTTCAATATCTGCATAAATTTCTTCCAAATAGATTAAAGCACCAAATCTAGCAGCGTAATTTTCAAGGCATAGCTCAGTTTTGATTGATGGCAATAGGCACAACACATCACTCCCATTTTCAACTCGATTCTTTAGATTTTCTGGGACCGGATACTTGGGGAGAAAAGATGGCACAGTGTTGCGTTTACCTTGTGCAAATGGATATCCACCCCTGAGCGTCCAGTGACTCGATTGAAATTGCCCGCTTGTTTGAGTATTACTTCTAGCTTTCGCTATCAATTTTACTGAAATTGCTCTCCAGTTCCACTGTCCCTGTTTGCTTTCAACAGCCCTAGCCGCAACTTCATCATCTTGCCATGGTTTATACCCATCATCACACACATCAAAGAAAAACTTAATGTCATTGTTTACAGTCCCTGGGTATGCTTTATTGTTGTCCTTATCATATCTTGGTTGCCTTGTAACTTTTCCTGTGACGATCTTCGTTCTTAAAGGTTGGACCTTGGCAATTTCTCCATTGTCTGATGCTTCTAATTTCACCCAGTCACCAACAGCTGGGGTATATCCTGCTTCAACAGATTCTAGTTTGAATTTAACTCCATGTTTCAATGTGCCTTGGTTTTCTCCAATTCCGGTTATGCACTCAACCATTAACCCACCATTTAACTGGACAGAATCTTCCCACAGATCTTTATGATTCAAATCAGATGTTCCTATTTTAACTACCCTGATTGCTGTCCAGCCGCAGTTCCCAGTTATTCTTCTGATGGCATCCGCTTGAACGCGATCGCCTACTTTAACGATGTCGTCATCTTCGAAGGCGGAGACCTCACTTGGTTTGAAGTAAATATGGTTTTCAATCAAACCATCATCTTCTGAAATACTGGTAATTAAACCATCGACAGATTTTTGTATAGTTTCGGCCAAATTAGTGCGCGTTTCACATTGCGAAATAAAATGATGTGATCCAAAATGGTCTGCGCATGAAACATTTAAGCGGTCCAACCAGCGTTTGAATTCTTCAAAACCTCTATCATTTGTGAGGTATCTCTGTTTTTCTAGTTCTGTTACATAGTTGTGTAATGCTTTATTGAAAGGCGAAGCCTCCTCTGGGCCAAACAAAAATGCTAAAAGACACGCCATACCTGGTTTCATGCAACTCGCCCAGCCCGATTAGCTCGCGTCGTGTGGAGGTTCAGAAATTTTCCTAGCCGGGTTTTCCGCGCTGCCACGGATGACCAGAGCAGTGTTTCCCAAAGTGACTACAACATATTCACGCTATAACACTTTATAGTCCCAAACTTGTTTTTGACAGCGCCCCCTTGGTCAACTTTTAGTATAAGCATTTATGGTATAAGTTTATTTCGACTCCATAATCAGCAGTAGACGATAAAATAATAGATAAAAACAAAAAATAACTGATTATAGAGTCGGGAGAGCAAACAAAACTAGAGATGTATCGATGTAATGGTATCGACAATATCGGCCAATTTTTCAGTATCTGTAGTATGTCGGTATCGGCTAAATGAAGACCGATATTTCCGATATGTTTACCTTTTTGATATGATCCAGAATGTTTTAAAAAATAAGTTGGAATACTGATGTTTAAATTATTTTTTGCTTGGGGGAATCGTGAACTATGAGCCATACACGTCCCCACCCCCGCGAGTAGAAATGAAAATGGAGATTCTGACCTGTTCTTAGTTATTTATCAGCCAAACGCTCAACTAATTTGGCTATTTTTACTGCCAAATTTTTATATTGACGTTTTTAATGTTACATAGTAATTATGAATAAATATATCAATCGAATATTAGTGGATTTTCTAATGTGTAAAATACAAAATATGTCGTCATATTGGAACAAAATCTTGCGCACGTAACTCATTGTATCAATTTGATAGGATAAGTAGGCTAAACATTTATTTATTTCACCACCCTGGTAGCAAAACCTCATGAGCAGGGATGGCCATACCCATCGACTATTTCGAATACATTCTGAAAATATTTTCGATACTGAAATTCCAAATACATTGTAAAAGCCCCCTCATAAATACAATTCACTTTCCCAAAATCCAGAGACATATAAATTAGGCTTTATGTTTTCATTATAAAGCAGTCATAGGGCATGTGTGATATAAATGGAATTGCTCTAAGAAAGTAGACCTAATGAGCATTACGGTGCTTATAGTCTCATATCTATAAATTGTGGTGGTAATTGACAAGCACAAAAATAAGAACAACTAGGCTCCCAGTTTTAAATCATAGTGTAAAAACGTCTTTTTTAACAGCATACGCACTTTTAGTCCATCGACGTTTTTAAGCTAAATTCCGACTCAATTATCTCTCTACACAGATCATAAATATTGTGATTCCATTAATTTTAATTTTGTTTAACTATACAATTTCCTCATATATCCGCCCAGACTATCTCGAAATATACGATAATATATATTTGCGATATATTGTTAAATATTTTCCTGCCCATCCCTACCTGAGATTTCTAATTGAACACCGAGATTACTAGCGTCAGTACACAATGCTTCTAAATTAATTAACGCATCTGAATCCAAAACATCAATTTCCTATGATGTTTTATATCCTTTTAAAATCTGAAATAATGTGTAGTATGAATAATTCTCAAAGACTAGTGTTTTAACCCGTCTGCCATGCACACGTGAGGCACTATTCACATAGTATCGGAATATCGGTATCAGAATATCGGCAATATCGGCCGTTTTGTAATATCGGCGTATCGGTATCGGCGTTTTTAGTTAGTATCGGATCGGTATCGGAGACAAAAGTGGTATCGGTACATCTCTAAACAAAACCTCAAGTAAGGTTTGAAGCATACAGATTTTATATGGAAAGGTATTGATAAAAGAAAGTAGTACGTGTTCGCTCACCCAAAAGTATAAAAACAAATTAAAGCACGCTCGCACACACACACTCACACAGACACACTCATACAATCATCGAGACATGATAAAGTTGGAAGTGAAAAAAGCGAGACTTAAAATCAATTGAATTACTCAGTAAAAATAAAATATAAAAACAAATAAAAAAATGAATAAATTCTTTTGCCACACCAAGTTAATAATTTTATGAGGATTGCCAAATTGGATACCGAATTAGTCAACAAGAGTTATATATTGTGGATGAAAAAATATTCCCCAAAAGATATCGTCGAGCTGATTATAATTGGAGTCACCTAATGCCAAATTGCCCAATCAGGTGGTGGGCTAGACCTGCATCACTCACCAAATAGAAGCCAAATTAACATCCAAATTATTTTAAATACTATTAATCAATAAAAACACCGGTAATTATAATTAAAATTAATTAGGGCGGTATGATACAGAAGTAGGAAAAATTGGTTACGGGAATATATAGGTTATTAAAGGTTCATGTAAGGTTTCTAAAGTCATGGATTATGGGCAAGCAAATTTAATTGAGGTTGTTGATTACTGCGGACAGTTCAAATTCATCACGGATGATTCATCAGGCTGCAAGTTTCGTTGATGTATACACCTTTTATGTTGACCTAGCTAGCTTTTAAATCAGTGGTTCTCAACCGGGGGTCCGCGATTAAATTAAGATTGTAGGAAATTATTTGCAGTTTAATATCGTTTTTTTTTTTGTGATACGATCGAACATTTGCTGCTTATGACAATGTGACAATAGCCTACAAAAACCATTTTGATTTATCTCCCGTAGACCTATTGTGACAAATACGAGTTATTACATGACAATGATAATACGAGAACGCAGCTACAGTGATCACTTTCTCAGTTTTGGTGCGCCATTTTGCCGTCGTACCCAAAAGTATCGATGGAAGCATTACGTGTTATTGTTCCATTCGCCTCCACATACCTTTGTGGAAGTGGATTTTCTGCTCTCGTTCATATCAAATCCAAGGCTCGTAACCAACTAAACGTCGACGACGATATGCGTCTATCGTTATCAAAAACTAGACCACGTATTTCAAGACTCGCTTTTGATATACAACAGCAGAAATCCCTTTAAGTGTATTCGATTTGACAAAATAAATGAAAATGTCCACTAGTTTAGTGTTATTTTTGACTTGGTTAAATCTGTATGGAACATTAGGTTGGAGATATAATAAACTAAATTTCAAATAAAAAACTTTTGAGGGGTCCGCGACCGCTTTGAGAGCACCAGAAGGGTCCGCAAAGACAAAAAGATTGAGAAACACTGTTTTAAATTGATTCCATGATTGCAAATAAGGAATCAATAGAAAACTACACTACACTTTTGAGTGGAAGTTATTGATTTGTGTATATATTGATCAATATTATTTACCTATCATTAGACTGCTAGTTGAAAGTAGAGATGTACCGATACCACTTTTGTCGTCGATACCGATACCAGCCAAAAGGCCGATACCGATACGCCAATATTCAAAAACGACCTATATATATTCCGATACCATGTAATTATTAGGCAGACTACTAGACGCCCCCGGACAAAAAAATCAAAACAACTTTATTTTCACTCATTCTTAGAATAATGTGAGGTTTGAGACAAACCTCGTGAAATGCAACCAGCTTATTAATATCTGGCTTCATTTTAGTTAGAAACAGTCTCGAGTCTCCTAGCCTGACATGATCGATGCGATATCTTTTGATATCAAGAAGCGCGGTCACGGCACTAAACGCACGCTCTACCAAATATGAGCTGACAAAAGCAATAAAAAACTTTTAACCCGATCCCACACGTAAGGATATTTTAATTTGATTCTGTAGCCAGAAACATGGAACACCGACACACTGAATAACGCTTTGAAAGCGTAGTACCAATGGTAGTGGTTCAGTGGAAATTCAAGGTTACCCAAAAAAAGAAAACCAAAAATTTCTTAATCACTTCCACAAAATAAAAAACTTTTAAATTTTATTTGCGCTTGAACTTCTGTTTGTGTATGATTGGTTATACACAGGAATTTCAGAAATCACTTTGTACAAAAGTTATGTTCTCTCTAAGTCTAGAACATGTTGCAAATTACCTCCTTGTCGTTAGAGACAGATTTGCACCCGTATCGCAAAATTGTCTATTACTCCCTTAGTTTCCTGTTGAAGCGGACTTTCTGCTGTTAGGTCATGTAAATTGTAAATAACAACATGATGTTCACTGGGGCACAGCACCTCCAAGGAAAGGCCTTGTGTATTATTTATCTAGCCTCGTTATTCAAATACCCAAGAAAGAAAAATGAACCAGTTAAGTCGCAACGTGGAGATGGTCCGATCTGGCGTACGTCATTTCAATCAGATGGCCCAGCTCTCACGTGTTGCTCTCAACAATAGCTAAATTATAAAACAAGGGTGTTGTACCCAAACTACCGTTTTTAAGCACCTTCGAATTCGATATTAAAATGAAGCTGTAATTCAAAACAGAACAACGAAACGTGCTTGACATCATAGGAGGGAATGGCGAAGGAAGCGTATGCCACGCGCTATACTATAGTATGAGTGCGAAACAATACGGATTTAAAATAGCCATATTATTCTACGTTAAGGGAGAAATTTCCAACTACGAAATTACAAGCTAACTAGGTTGATTCAAAACATAGGAGTTAAAATGACAGATAATACCACAATTCTTGTGATTGCCCGAAATGTTGTCAGCGCCCCCCACTCGCTCAGTTTAAAAGCCAGCGCCCTCAATTGCCAAAATCGCCATCAGCGCCACTCCAGTTATTGAAAACGCCCACAAAGGGGCGTATTTGCCCACTTTGGGAACCGCTGGGCGCTGGAATATAGCATCGACTTCCTTACTTCTCATTGTGGGGTAACGATTTGAATTTGCCACACAAACAATTTTTCACTTTCACTGACAGATTTCGTGTATGGCGATTGGCATTAGACCGTTTTCGTGGTTTTGCTAGCTATTTATCAGTTTTTAGTTGTATTTTCGAAAATTAGGTACAGTAAAAGTTAAATAATTCAATGATAATTTTATTTTGTGAAAAATTTCAGTTTGGCTGCAGTATTCATAAATCAGACCCAAAGCTTCGATAGATTCGGCTAAAATTTTCGGCTCTTCGTAGTATATGCACCAAGATGGCGCACAACCTGAACCTTAACCTGGTGCACATACTACGGGTGTACCAAATTTTCCAAACCACGACCTCACGAGCAACACATAGTTTACAATCTATCTATCGGTACTACGGTATGCAGGGGAGAAGACAGTGAGGGGTTACGGGGGTCGTTTAAATTTTTTTTTTTTTAACGCAAAATTTCTACCTTCTAGGCCTACTCTTTAACGGTCAGCTGATTATTGACAGGCGATGGCAAAATGTTCAAAATTAAATGATAAAATCCAAAACACATGGTTTATTAGTGAGGAATTGCCAACTGTGGTAGCATCGGAAGAATGTATCCTAAAATATATTTATTCTTCGAATGACGAAAACCCTCATCAACGACTGTCGGATCGGCGAAAAATGGAATGAGTTATTGTTGATTGTAATCCAGCAAGAGAGAGGGCGTGTCTCTTTTCCCGCTTTGAAACACACATGAAATGGATGAGAAGTGTTATATGCTTCTTTAAGGTTCTTTTCAAACTTCCGACACAATCCTTTTCATAAATATTTGTAGCGTACCGGCAGTCTATGAAATAATTATCCAAGTTCAGAATATCTTCCAATATGGTCTGACGTCACGTTTCTTCTCATTATTCACTTCAGGTTATGCTATTTTATTCTATTTATTAGACCTTAATATAACCAAATACTCCAATGAAAATCAACAAAGCAGAAAGGGTACAACGGAAATAACAAAGATACACAACACTTGAACAGCACTGACAATAACCAATTCCGTAGTACAACCTATAGCAAAACACCAAAACAACTATAATTGCACTACACTCAAACAATAAAATCATCCTATTGACCAATATTAGAATATCCAACCCATCATAAACCATAAAATCAATATAAACACCCTGGGTAGCCTTCTCAAAAACTAACATTAATTTAACAGACACAAGGAAAACCTAAAACACTAAAAATTCAACTAAAACAACCACAACTGTACTGCTGCAGACCACAGCATAGGCTGACAGGACACCAAAGGACAGATCGACAGTGTCATAGCACCCTCAGTGTAAAAATACAAAATATAGCAAGAATATCACATGACATCATTTAAAACAGGGGTGTGCGAACTGCGGCCCGCGGGCCAAATCCGCCCGCAAAGATGAATTGTGCGGCCAGCGGAGAAGTGCCAATTTTGAAGGATGTGCCCGCGAAACGAGCTTTTAGTGTTATTAATCTGGAACGTGCGAGCAATTTCAATCTCCTTGCGTCGCGAAGCCTATACCAGTATCCGAGTGCCACTATCATATCAGTGAAACTAGCTAGCAAGATCTTGTTGGAAAAAACGCAATGTTATAAAAGCTTGTTTCTTTCCCACTGAATTCGTTTAGTCGGTGTGACAATAAATTTAAATACCAGTCTCCTTTAGAAATTTTTACGTTTCAACTCAACATTTCTGCCAGGACACCGAACAATGCCGTAAGATCGATAACGAAAAGAAACAATTTTTTGTGCTTGCGACTCTATTTACGAAAGGCTCGAGATACAAAAAATCCAACTAACAATATTGCTTCTACTAACGTGAGATTTTCTACATACGAATTAATTATTTTCATCTTTTCACTTCGATAGTGCCGAACATAAGGACAAATTTTTTCCTTTCTTGTAATTTAGAGCGTATAAAATAGATGTTAAATATTATTTAGTATCTATCGCTGCGTCGTTGACGAAAATAAAATCAAAACAGCCTAACTGAAATATTTAAATCAGCGCCGACTCGAAAAAGAAAAGAAGATCTACGGTCTCAATTCTCTCTTGTTGGCAGATGAGAATTTGTGAATCATGTTCACTCATTTGATAATGACGATGATCGCGTAATTACATTTGCGTTTTTCCTGAATCAACGAATGGTGTCATGAGCAATATAAAAATTAAAGTCCGCGGTAGCTGCCCAGCCACACGCCAATCAACTATGCTTGCCAGTTTGTTTCCCGTACGTACAATAAGTCTCACTCAGTTTCAGTTGAGAAGACGATGATACGCGTAACAGTCCAAACTAAAGAAAATGGAATCAAAAAATAAATAAAAATGCAAAATAAAAAAATTAAATATTAATTTTGACATTCATGTGCATGTGCTCATTTTCGTACATTACGTTCTCTCTCAGATTTCAACATTTAACGCCTTTTCCGACCGCCGTCCTCCCACTCTGCACGGTCTTCGCTTAGCCCCGTGAATATTTTGTCCGAGTTTTGTGGGAGATTGGAACGGATTAATGCATTTTCATTCATGCGTCCGTACTTGGAATTTTCTACTTACTAAAAAAAATTTGTTCCAATTACGGAAACTCCTTCGCAAGTAGAAAATTCTTTAAGGTAGACATGGTAAAAAAAAATACCGAATAAAAACAACAATTTTTTCGTATCCAGAGGCTTCCGTAGTTAGAGTTTCTAGGTGCGGCCTGCGGCTTCACCCAGTTACTTGTATTTGGCCTGCCTGTAAAAAAGGTTGCACACCCCTGATTTAAAAGATAAAACAAGAATCGTCACAATATATACACGTCAAGGCGCATTGAAAAAAAAAAATAGACTCTATCAACATTAAATTCCGACACTCAAGAAAGAGTTTTACATTTCATATATACACATTTAATCGATGCTACACGTGAGCTTGTTTTTCTGAATATGAACGAATATAACGCCACTCAATAGGCGTAAATCACCCTCAAAATTAATTTTCATCTATTTATTAGGAAATGGATTGATGTTTCGCGACGCATAATTAGTTTGGGAGCTATGTAATTAGTTTGGAAGCCATATAAGCATATGCATATTTAAATACGAGCACATAAGAAACAATTTCCCAGGAAATAGATTAATATTTTGCGACAGATATGATATTATTTTAGGAACCGCTCGCATATACCAATTTTATATTTATATCATGTCTCGAAGCTGTTGTCTTAATTCAATTTTGTGCTTGGTATATTTGTGCCATAATTCATATTAGAATACTATGACAGCGTTGTGCGGGACATCGAAAATACAAATAACATTCGTTCTTTCCTGGCAAACACCCATTGGCTATTTTATTTATGAAACACTAAACAACGACCAACGGGATATGATATAGTTACCGCCGTATATATACCGTACCATAGTTCGCAACAACGATGTATATCTCATTTCCCCATAGTTGTATTTTTGTGTAACCGCGGGATTACAGTCAAAAGGCGAAAGATGAAAATGGAGAAGAATCACAAAATTAGCAACGTACCCGCTGTTGTCGAAGCGATCGGCGGTAGTAGGTCAGTTTGTTGATTCCAAAGGTTTCGTAAAAATAAATATCTGACAAGGGCATGTGATTATTTTTCTGCCAATAGTTTCCAGTGCACCAATGATAATGTCAAGTATGTGGTCAGATTTGTCAAAATGTACCGTAGTTTTCATTTATTTTTACAAACATAATTCGGAAGATAATTGGTCTGACTATCATTTTTCCTTATTTCAACTTAATTTCTTGAGGCGTTGTTGACAGTGATTCGATCTCATGGGGTCGTGCTTTGTAATCATAAACAACAATTTAGGTTCAATCCCTTCAAATTTACCACACTGATAGTCTTTTTTAATTTGCGAGTTTTTATTATCTAGTTCACAACATATAATTTGAAAATACATTATTGTTAGAAGTAGTTTATCTAGTATTAAGTCACAGCATGATTAGTTGATGATGCTGGTTAAGTTGCTTGCTATATCGAGGTCCAAGTTGCCAAGCATAGATGTGGAGTTTCCTAATTCAGATAATTCATCCAGTGAATTGCTGACTTCCCCAATTGTAGTCAATACATTTCCATATGCGTTCAAAACGCCAGCCAAGAAGTAGAAGAACACAAAGAGGTAGATCCCCACTGCGATCCAAGCCAAGATTCCCAGAATAAATCCCACAATGTTTAGCGTCTTTGCAGTGTCCGCTTTGCTGCGAGCCTCCATGACGTTGTACGATTTGGCAGAATTTGCCTACATAGGAAAATTAGTTTGAGAATAAAAATATTCGACGATAGTCGCTGGTTATTCGAGCACGGGCAAGTGGATTGGCGAATGTAAATTCAAATAGAATTTGTTGTTCGCGGGGTAGCCCACATGGTCTACATAGGTTTCAAGTCTTAGTTTTCCATCCTGGTCTTAATTATAGGTAAATTAAACCGTAGATAGTCCTGGGTGGTGAAAGTTGTTGCAAAAAATTGAAAAAATTATGACTCCTCAAGTGATCGCACCACCTATTGAAGATTTGAAGTCAAAAAAAAAACTTTCATTTTTTTTGAAAATGGTCTCTTACCTGACAGGCAAAGATAAGAGCAACTAAGCCAAGTGGAGGACAACAAAGTAGCATGTTGATAACTGAAGCACAGACACGGTTTGGTACATCTGGCGGTGGCTAGAAAATAAAATTTTCAAGTTAGTAACATTATATATAGGAACCACGGTACAACCAAAACAGAAGGTTTATTTTCATCTGCACTTATATATGTTGAAACTTGATTTCTCTGATCTACTCAGTTTGATTTTTGGAAAACGGATATCACGGTTTGTCATTGGGAGGGACATTTGATATTTATATGAAGCGTATAGGCGCAACTATGCGCATAAGTAAACGCATTTTACGTAGTTTCATAACATTATCCAGTTTGTTAGGGCTTCTGTATGAGCGCGCGCAATCTATCAGCAACGACCAATTTTGTGATTTACAAGAAAACTTGTGAACTCTGAATGAAACAAATATATTTTATGATTCTAATTGATACGAACCGCTTGCACCGTCATTGTAGCGGGCTGCTGCGGTTGCGCCATCATTGGTTGAACTTGATTACTCATGATTACTTGCTTTACACCTTCCTCGTATTGGAAAACTTACTCAAAAATTTGCAGTCCCCGAAGCGAGTATTGAAACGAATAAACTGTTTTTTATGTACGAATTTTGCAATTTCACTTTTGTATTATTTCGTCATAGAAGGAGGGTAATGCGCATTATAGCGACTTATATATTTTCATGTTGAAACACGACGGAGCATGGCCGTAATTCGAATCTGACTTTAATAAAAGTTGATGTGTTTCCAATCCTCCAGCACTGGATGATCCTGAACGTGGTCGGACAAAATAGCAAACAGGTTTCAGTCTGTGAGAGAGCGAGCAGTAGTCAAGTAAAAAGACGTAGGTCGAGGGCGGTCATTAACATAGTCATAGTCATAGTCAAGTTTATTTTTTCCAACCAGTAAAATAATGAATGATGCAAAACATAAGCAAAAATTCAAGAACATAATTTTACTGGGGAAGGGAAGCCGTGGGGAATCAAAGTTGGTTATCTAGCAGCGGCACTCAAGATTCAACTATCTAATTAATATATAATTTTAGTAGATCAATATAGCATAGTATAGTTTAACGAGAAATCGCCATGACACTAGGGTGTATCTGAGAGCCACGCACTACATCAGATAGTAATTTGGGGTATTCCCCGTTTCGTAGATTAAAGGCAGTGAATAAAAGCGTGTTATGGGGAAATATTCGGGAATTTGTAGTGGCTCAGTTATCACAACCAACTTATGATAATCATCAGTTGTAGTGGACTGGACAACGGGAGACAATGAAGAAAGAACAGGTATAAATGACATAAATCTATTGAAGCAGATGTTTGCCATGCCGCACAGTACCGGTACCGGTACTCGAATATGAAATACGGTACCGGTAACGTGATGAATAATATTCTATCGTCTGTACAGACACACTGCACTGCATAACAAAAAGAAACAATGTGACTAGGTGTTGGAGTGTCATTTCAAGTGTGCAATAAAAAAAGTTACTTTTAACATGACAAATGCTGAGATTTGCAATATATCTGTATATATATAATACAAAGTTCATAGCTGCTGAACTACAACAATGACTAGAGAACCCATATCTAGTTCAAGTTAAGGGGAGTGGAAATCAAATTAAACGAGTTAATTAGGTAAAATCTGATTCGATCTCATGGGGTCGTGCTTTGTAATCATAAACAACAATTTAGGTTCAATCCCTTCAAATTTACCACACTGATAGTCTTTTTTAATTTGCGAGTTTTTATTATCTAGTTCACAACATATAATTTGAAAATACATTATTGTTAGAAGTAGTTTATCTAGTATTAAGTCACAGCATGATTAGTTGATGATGCTGGTTAAGTTGCTTGCTATATCGAGGTCCAAGTTGCCAAGCATAGATGTGGAGTTTCCTAATTCAGATAATTCATCCAGTGAATTGCTGACTTCCCCAATTGTAGTCAATACATTTCCATATGCGTTCAAAACGCCAGCCAAGAAGTAGAAGAACACAAAGAGGTAGATCCCCACTGCGATCCAAGCCAAGATTCCCAGAATAAATCCCACAATGTTTAGCGTCTTTGCAGTGTCCGCTTTGCTGCGAGCCTCCATGACGTTGTACGATTTGGCAGAATTTGCCTACATAGGAAAATTAGTTTGAGAATAAAAATATTCGACGATAGTCGCTGGTTATTCGAGCACGGGCAAGTGGATTGGCGAATGTAAATTCAAATAGAATTTGTTGTTCGCGGGGTAGCCCACATGGTCTACATAGGTTTCAAGTCTTAGTTTTCCATCCTGGTCTTAATTATAGGTAAATTAAACCGTAGATAGTCCTGGGTGGTGAAAGTTGTTGCAAAAAATTGAAAAAATTATGACTCCTCAAGTGATCGCACCACCTATTGAAGATTTGAAGTCAAAAAAAAAACTTTCATTTTTTTTGAAAATGGTCTCTTACCTGACAGGCAAAGATAAGAGCAACTAAGCCAAGTGGAGGACAACAAAGTAGCATGTTGATAACTGAAGCACAGACACGGTTTGGTACATCTGGCGGTGGCTAGAAAATAAAATTTTCAAGTTAGTAACATTATATATAGGAACCACGGTACAACCAAAACAGAAGGTTTATTTTCATCTGCACTTATATATGTTGAAACTTGATTTCTCTGATCTACTCAGTTTGATTTTTGGAAAACGGATATCACGGTTTGTCATTGGGAGGGACATTTGATATTTATATGAAGCGTATAGGCGCAACTATGCGCATAAGTAAACGCATTTTACGTAGTTTCATAACATTATCCAGTTTGTTAGGGCTTCTGTATGAGCGCGCGCAATCTATCAGCAACGACCAATTTTGTGATTTACAAGAAAACTTGTGAACTCTGAATGAAACAAATATATTTTATGATTCTAATTGATACGAACCGCTTGCACCGTCATTGTAGCGGGCTGCTGCGGTTGCGCCATCATTGGTTGAACTTGATTACTCATGATTACTTGCTTTACACCTTCCTCGTATTGGAAAACTTACTCAAAAATTTGCAGTCCCCGAAGCGAGTATTGAAACGAATAAACTGTTTTTTATGTACGAATTTTGCAATTTCACTTTTGTATTATTTCGTCATAGAAGGAGGGTAATGCGCATTATAGCGACTTATATATTTTCATGTTGAAACACGACGGAGCATGGCCGTAATTCGAATCTGACTTTAATAAAAGTTGATGTGTTTCCAATCCTCCAGCACTGGATGATCCTGAACGTGGTCGGACAAAATAGCAAACAGGTTTCAGTCTGTGAGAGAGCGAGCAGTAGTCAAGTAAAAAGACGTAGGTCGAGGGCGGTCATTAACATAGTCATAGTCATAGTCAAGTTTATTTTTTCCAACCAGTAAAATAATGAATGATGCAAAACATAAGCAAAAATTCAAGAACATAATTTTACTGGGGAAGGGAAGCCGTGGGGAATCAAAGTTGGTTATCTAGCAGCGGCACTCAAGATTCAACTATGGAAATCAAATGTGGAGTGGAAATCAAATTAAACGAGTTAATTAGGTAAAATCTGGCATGAGATTGGCATGTTGTAAAAAAAAAAATAAACACAAATAGTGTTAAAAATTCGTTAGAAAATGAACAATCAGAAGTACATTCTAATATTATGGACCGAGTCATTTGCTCATATACTGTTGAATTGATTTCAGGGTTTGGAAAGACCTCAAGGAATATAAATTAACTATTGACCAGTGTGCATCAGAAAGTTCTATTTCTTATTGTGATCGGGCTCATGAATACAGAGTGACTCATAGGCAGGGCTGCCTGCCGTAACGTCCTTATTTTTTCTAAGATTTGTCCTTATTTTGACATGTGTCCGTATTTTTTTCCTTATTTTATGGGTAGAGGGTCCAATACCAGGCACTTAGATCGGTCAATTCGAATGATTGATTTGCTAGAAATGATATTTTACAACGTCATTGATAGCTATGCACATTCATTACGTAATAACAGCAAATTATTTGATACAATGGCAAAACATTAGCCTACCGGCCAAAATCAGTTGGTGTAACTGGAATCAAAATACAACTTAAAGGTAAGATGGAACAGATTGTTTCTAAGAATGAAAAACTGCTGGAGCAAATCCTTTCTAGTGCAAAGTATGATTAGACACAGGTCGCACTGGCATGAATACATTTTGTTTATTACAATTTGTTGTTCTATTATTATGTTTCCCTGGTGTCCTTATTTTTGGGTTCATATCGATGGCAGCCCTGCTTATAGGTATTCATCGCAAAGTTGGTGAAGAGCGAGAAGATGTTAACATAACTATACTGAACATAGTTTTTATAATTAAAGATTTCGCTTAAATCTCATCTAGACTGAGCATGTATGCGTGAAATTGTAGATGCACAAAAATACTGTCACAGACAAATTGGCTGTCGGATATTGTTCGATTGGACCGTTGGTCTACTCTGATACGAACGTGCTTTTCGAGATGCCAATATGATAGCTTCTGAAAGAATAGTATTTTGTTTATATATATTTACATGATGTCCCAAATGTTTTCTCCGCGCCTCCTACTACCAACGATTGGTGATATCACTATTATTACTTATCGATCTTAAGATCGGTAAGTATGTTGATAGGTATTTGTCTGTTTGTTTGTTTGTCTGTCTGTTAGATGCACGCGATATCTCACGAAAGCTCCAAATTTTGCATGTGCATTCATCATAGCTCGGATCAGAAGCCTATTGATTTTCGATGAATTATGTCGTATAATTAGCGAGTTATTGATTAATTAGTGATGGGACACACGGTGTCACTATGGAGTAAAAGCGCTGTTTTGGGGGATCCCCTAACCTCCGATCGACAAGTCTTCGGTCTCCGACCGCTATTCTCGTTTTTATGTTACTAACAGAAGTGGATAGGGAGATTCGAAACCTATCGTTTAACCCAATTGTCTATCGAATTTACTGCTTTGACATTGTATGCCGAAGCGCCTGTACTTGCTAATACGGGAGAAATTAACGTCACCATGATTACCGCACGTCTCTCCGAACTGAATTCTTCCCAAACGTTTGACCAGTCACAGACTAGCTAGGGTGGAGTGAGGATGAAGAAATATCCCGCACTTGAAAGTAAGCTCTTATGATTTGGAAGCTCTATCGACATAAAAATCTATTGAACAGTTTTTGAATAATTCAGGAGAGGGGCAAATTCGACAACAGGATTACTGTGGGTATAGCAAGTGATCGATTATCACAGGCAGGGTTGCCAGATCCCAGCAATCAAAAAAAAAAAAACAGATCAAGACATAAAAAAGCCAACAATTTTACTAAATACAAAAGCCCCATGATTTGTCAGATTTTGAGCCCTTGGCACAATACTGATGCTGATGTAGAGCCATCAGTTCATTTAGTGAGCCACACGAATGTCTCTTCCCATTGAAAGTTGTTTTTTCAATTGCTATCATGGCGATTTCCACTTCAGCGGGATGAAGGGTTTAAAAGTAAAAAGGATTAATTGAATGGCAGCACCAGAATCTACATTTGGTACAATACAGACAAGGTGACATCTATATGGAACAGATAAAAAAAAATTTCAAGCGAACAGCATTATTTTACCATTCAATATATATATACAATACAGTCAGTGTGCCACTTCAGTATGTGATATACCTACATGATTTTACTTAAATTTGTGATTTACCTTGAAACATTCTCCCTATATCGTACTTTACTATTAAAAAAAAATTTTATTTTTAAAATTTCGAAACCATCAATTTTATTAAAGAATTATCTAACCACGTGTTGCTTACAGGTGGACTACTGATAGCTAATTCAGTAATTTTAGCGTAGTTAATCATATCATTCGTGAGACTAAATTTTGATTACTGCAATTAATCTAAAGCTCCACATCAGGCATAATAAAAATTAAGGTATACAACAATTTTTTGGAAACCGAACTAAAAACTGACAAATAACACGCAAAACAATAAAAAGGAGGCAATGTTTACAACCCTGCTTGAACATCTGTCTCAGCGGCTGCAGAAACTGCAATTATTTCTTATTGGGTATGGTTAAGCGTTAAGGTAATAAACAAGGAAATCGATGCTCGGATAAATCCATATGTTAAGTAGCTAACCGGTGACATGCTATTGTTACACACTAAATATTGTATTTCATAGGATTTTAATAATAGAGACTAGAATAGACTTAAAAAAGCCAAAAATCCAAACGGAAATTCTGACGCCAAACGTGTTTGAAAAAAGCCAAAAATCGCAAATTTGGCGTTAAATAATTCAATATGGCAACCCTGATCACAGGTTCAAAAGTTATTCTCAGCCATTTTCTATCGCCAAGACTGTTATCATTGAAGGGGCAGCTAATTTTATTTCCAAAGTAGTCGAGTGTTGATAAGGCAACCTGAACTAATGTTGACTGATAATTTCATACTTTCCTGCGTCCTCCTGAAATAAAGTCGGGTTGACGTTCTTTTTTATATGCGTGCAGCAGTATACTCCCCAGCCTAAATTTTAGGGGTGTTTTCAAATTCAGGGGGTGGCAAATATTTTGCTATTAGCTATAAAACTATTCGTAAAATGTGTTACGTATTTGACTGAGCATCTGCAATGATATGATATATGCGCCACTTTCTGGATATTAAAATACAACCATATTCAAGTTAGGAAATTAAAGTGTTGGTCACGCAAAGTTTTAAGGGGAGTGCTCACTCCCTAGTAGGGGTAGGGAAATGACTGAACTATGCAGCACTTTAATTTGCAAGTTTGTAAAGTGAAATGTGGTAATTGCATACTGCTAAAAAGTAGCCAGTAAAAACTAGTTTGATTATTACATTTCGCGTGAAATTTGAAAAGTGATTAAAAAAAAGGATTCGTAAACCAACTACGGTTGGCTAGCTTACGGTTGCCTCTTTCCGACTGATTGTCTCAATCCAATCTGTATCTGAATTTAGCACAGCGCCGAACCGATTAGCTGCGATATGAGCAATGCAAATATCGGATCACAATCAAACCTGATCAAAGTCTTAGAATAAACGTAGAGGTCGAATGCGAGGTGCTGTTCGTTGAAGCCCTACTTCGACGATGCTCTAAAATTATACAACCAAAAGTTGTGTATAGAGTAGGTGGTATTTGATTGATGCCCTGTAATCAATACCAATAACAGGAAAAAATCGGAAAATGTTTGATGAAAGTAAAAACTCCTTCTTGGAATCCCGATTTTTTAATAAAATTATTAACTGGATCCGTATTGAAAACATAGAATCAATCAATATTTTTATAGGTATAGCTATGGGTTCGTTTTCAACTGTCGGATAATTTATTTGACGTGAGCTAGTTTTGTCGCTTTTGTTTGGCGACCAGTAAGTCGTCTCTGGAACAAACACAGGTTATACAAAAAAACTATCAAACTGAATTAATCTTGCCCGATATGTAATCACACTTTCTCATTAAAATTCAAAATGGTTGTTTGATTATTTTAATCCAATATTTTCATCATACATTCTGCCGTTCCCTTGCTCCTGCTACAGTACCCGTATTTTATCTTGCCGTTGGTCACCAGAAACAGCCATCATTTCGACATAATTGATATCACGTGTGACGTCACAATAAATCATGGTCATTCCATTTATGAACTGATTGAATTGCACTGAAAGACTCATATCTCCGTATGAATTTGCTTAGATCACCAATTTAAGCATATACTAACCATTTGCATCACCGCAGGTTGCTGTGGTTGCACCATTGTTGGTTGAACATAACCGACTTGATTCATGATGTTCTGATTTTTTGTCTTCTCCGATAAGAAATTTGTGTGAACGACCGATGTCTTCGAAAGAATCACTCAAAATGAATTTCCATTCAATGCTTTGTGTTTATTTTATCACCGAGGTTCTTATAGATATTGTGACGCCACAATATCCCAAAATTTTGTGTAAACAAAAATGAAATTTTTAATCGCAAACTGTATAGTCATGCCAATTTTTTCATAAATCTGCCCATTTGGGTAAAAACTCCCAATTAAATTTTGACTATAAATCTCCAATTTGAAATTAACATCATCCGAATTGACTTCAACGGTTGTGCATGGACAGATCTTGAATATAACGTTGTTACTTTACACATGATTTCTTGAAGATTAATACTTTGTCAATTTAATAAATTTTTACTTTTTTCGACAATATTTAAATTGCTACATTATTTTTCTTTTTGAATGAAATCAGTCCGCCTTTGCAGTTTAAAACAGAGCATACACTATATGACAGGGCTGAGGAATATAGAGATGTTTTAACGAAACGAGATTACGCGAAGCAACTGATACTAGTATACGGATCTGGAATTGAAAGCATACGTCTTTAAATTTTACTAATTTATAACTGCCCAGTTCAACTGCCACGATTGTTTCTGTTTATTTTTTATGTTGCCACTCTTTACTTTATTGCCAGATTATTGATGAAAAAAATAAACTACTACGTGTATATGTATAAATGATAAGATAAAAAATCACGCTACGACTACAATCTTAAAAGTCCGTAAGAATAGTCACATAGAATGTTGAATATTGTTAACATCTACGTATGAAATCAGCCAATCGGCAAATTTTCGTTCTTGTTATTGCAAGTTTTGAACAAAAATAAAATAGGTATTTTGGCCATACCAAGTTTATATGATTGTTGGTAAAAAGTTATAGTCATTTTAAATTTCCGAAATGGGAACAATAAATTAAATTTTGTTAATTTTTAACGAAAGGAAGCATTTAGGAATAGAGTAACAAGCTAGGCTCAAAATTTGCTAATCGGGATCTGGTAAATGAATAACATGCTCCTTCACAGTCAAGCTGCGTAACAAGTAAATAGTATTCAAGCGGGACATTCAAGCGCCGAGGACGAAAATTATAAATCAATTGACCAAAATTGAAAAAATAATAGCTTTTCATTGTTAGAATCCCAAAAGTACTGCAAAATTTCGATCAGAAGTAAATATAGAATCTATTTGGTCCCATTTGATTTTGGATAGTCTTCGTAGATTCGAAAAACATCTGCATGGTTGGCAAACATAGAAGCAAAATGAGCAACCACCTTTTGAAGAAATGCAAATCGAGCAGCAATGACAATACAGATAATTATCCATATTAAAAATCCAACAACTACTCCAAATTCATTGAGCGTCTTGGCCAGCTCCACTTTGGCTTTAGCTGCATCATAATTAGATTTCTTGGTATCCTCTCGGGCCTAAAAATGAAGTCTCAAACAAATTAAAACTCTAGAAACATAAAACTTAGTGAAATACTTAATACATGACAGTAACGAGAAGAAACACTACATTAAACTTAAGCTGTATACCATGATGCGTCAAGAGTTCAGTTTATTACTAAGATTTTATAGCTTATTATGAAGCTTTGAAATTCCAATTCTAGAATTGAAGTACTTGTACCTTCCACTGGTTGTAAATTGCCCAAAGTCCGAGAGGTGGACAACAGAAGATCGTAACAAAGATGGAATATTGTAGACTGTCTTCTTCCGGTATTCGTTCTTTCTGTCATGAAAGAAAATATAGATATGATTTGACATTCATTAAGAAAAACATTCATTCACCACCCTGGTAAAGTAAGTACTCAAACACCGACACCGATAAAATAGGATTCAACTTCATTTGATTCAGATTGTTTTTCCAACTTTGAGCTCATTTCGGAGCTTCTTATCATTTTAAATACCTTCGTCTTTTCGCCCTAAATAGTGTATGATAAACGTCAGTGCTTGATCGTTTAAGTCAAATTCGACACTGCTCTACCCATTAGTTCCATTCCACATCATTCCTTCCGTTCCCTTATTACTAACGTGAATTGTCAATGCCAAACACAAACACAAACGCATTTTATATAATATTTGTTCGATAAATTGACTAATAGCAATATCAAAATATCTTTTGTTCCGTTATATTCATTGCATTATCATTTACGGAAAGAACTGTTATACAATAATATAATCTCTTCTTCAGTACTAATGTGCCAAAATGGAGTCTTACCAAACTAGTCCGATAATACCGTATTCTCGCGACAAATTTTTCTTTTTGTGACATTTTTCTTGAAATATCAGTTCGTAATTGTTTTCAACTTTATACATTTACTTTATACAGAAATGTCGTCGCATTTTATAAACTTCAAACGCAGAGGCTTACGACACCAGTGAGAAACGAAATACCTACAAGTTGTTAAATACGAAATGAAAACAAAAGAAGGCTTATCGATTATTTTTTAAATTGCGCGCTTTTATCCCACTTCACAGACTATTTCGATCACCGAAGAGACACGCTGGTATTCTACTTAAGTACTACTTGTTGGTGTATTGTTTTGACTACGGAGTTCTACTATTAAGGTATATTAAATACATTTTGTTGTCTTCGAATATCAGACATGACGTTATAATACATACGACATTGGTCGTCGTTGACATAACACGTTGAATCATTTATTGAATATGCAGCTTTTTCATTAAACTTAGATTTTCTTTGAAATATTTTATTTACCTTGATCATGCAATTTTATATTTAATAGACCTTAGTGTAGCGATCATAATAGAAACCGCACAGAACACCTCATATATTAAGATGTATAATTACCTACAATGGGTTTGTTTTTCCGAAGCTGAGATCCAATTTGCAAGCAAGCTCGATATCTGTAGCAGAGGTGCTAATTTTAATTTAACGGAGGCGCAATTGTCGCAGCCGCCATAAGGGGCAAATGATTTATTGCGTGTTATCAGTCGTAATGAATTGAATCGCGTGGACACAAGCATGGAAGCGTTTGATAACACTGAGGTAATAAGATAGTTTGTTAAAGTTTTTAGGACTCCAATTGAACTACTTTGTAGTTTAGCATTGTATTTGTGTAATATTATATAGTTTTCTGGGGAATTACAGTGATCACAATCAAGATGCGAGAGAGTACATAACCTTATGATTCCCAGTTATTGTAGATAAAATTTCAGTTTGAAGGATAGGCCATGCAGGCTCCTAGGAGTGGTCGCCTTCTGAAAATAGGATGGCAAAATAAATGACACACGGACCGTGTACAGTCTAAGTATAGCATTTCCGGAATGTTCAGTGGGGTACGAGTTACCTACATGTCCTAATAGTATATAGTTCATGCTTCTAATATATACGTCAGATCTTCAGGCAGTCGGATTGTGGGTATATACAGAAAAAAATTGAAACCAATTTAATAATTTTAAACACAGAATACCACGATGTCAGTCATGGATCTCACGCAGCATTTTAATAGTTTTCTGGATGACGAGTATCAGCTGGCGACGGCAACTGCAAATTTCCTACGGTTGAATGACAGCAAACAGACTACAACAGGCAAGTTTAATGTATTCATTAAAGAGCTAAATATTTATCCGTTTTTGCTAGGCTAATCTATCATACTAGCTTACCTCCATCATCAATTTGCTTCAATTGTGTGTTTCTTGGGATGTTTTCATTTATGCATTGATATTTATGTTTCTTTATTTTAAGGGGTCACCAAAAGTCAAGACCATTTAAATACAGGTTCAAGAATTTCACGGAATTTACATGGTTTTGTGAACGAAAAATACGAAGGAAGCAATACAGACGATTACGTGGATTTGGAGTCTAACAGGAAGTCCAAACGACCTTCGTCGATGGCAGCTGCTTTGTCTCAGCTTTACGATCAATATGAATCCAAACTCCGATGTCAAGAAGACGAGAATGATTATGACGATGCATGGCCTAACTCGCCTCTGTTGAATCGCAGTGGGCCAATGGCCGGGCCAATATATCACCTCATGAGTTCAAAGGTGGCAACTTTACGAGATGGCCTTCACAGCGATCGACGCCAAAAGCGCCACTCATCAGACGAAAAACCACTAATATCATATGAACCGGAGGAATCGTCTTATATAAATCCCTCTACTTCAGACTTAAGTAGAAAAAGAAGCGTTTTTTACTTGAATGAAAGCGCCAACAACTTGAAAGCTCATGCTGAGGTAGTCGATGCATGTGGTCAGAATTTCGGTAGTTGTTCAATAACTGGCTTGGAAAAGAAGTCTAGAAGTCAGCTTCCGCGAAATGCGCTGCTACAATATTTCGGTAAAACTACAGTCAGACCAGAGGAAACGTCGAATATCGATTTAACCAGGCCTATTTTGGAACTTACAGAACCTTCATCCCTTTCTGGTGGAAAAAAAAGCTCATTCGTTCTTTTGCGCATACTTGACGATGAATTGGTGTTAGAAGGACGGGCGACCCCAAGCAACGAAAACATCAGCGCTCGTCGTGCAAAAGAACCATTTGCCACAAAAATACGGAAGCGACTTTCTATAGAAAAAAAGAAAAATGGCAAAACCACTAACAGTGTACTCAGGAAAAGATCTAGTCCAACGATCGGAATCTCTATTACGGAAAAGCCTGAAAAAAAATCCGTAATCGATTTAAGAGAAGCCGAATTAGAGGTTGGTCTATACGGAGAAATTAATGATGGGTTTGAGTCAACAATAAATTCAGAACGCAAGTTGTCTCCGAGACGCAGTGGCATTTGCATGGACATATTTTTATGCATGGGATGCAAGTCAGGTTCTTCTCAGTATAGGCAAACGATAGATGATGACGAGCTGGCTCCCGTCGCCAAAAGTACAACCCTATCGACCCCGATACATGGTAATAAAGTTATTGATTCATTTGAACTTAGAAGAATTGTGTATTGCGGAACAGAACACGCTGAAAATCGAGGAGTTCATCTACTTACGTGGCTCTATCATGCTACATATTCAACAGAGCACGCTGTAGAATGCCATGCTGCAGCATGTGATGACCTACAACATGCTAAATCTCTTGCGACCTCCCTCGGAGAATCAATCAGAAAAGCTGTCAGCAAGTGACTATTTGATTTATAAATGAGTCAATGAATAGCGACCAACTATGTTTTTCTATTATGACTGCCCTGAGAAATTGACACTCTTTTTATTCAAACAATTCTGCTGATAAACTTTTACTTTTAACAAATATTTGATTATGACAATGTACAAAAACACTTTATGTTGTTCTATGCATAGAAAATATGTGCGAGATGATTACTTCAACCAATACAATTTATAGAATTAATGAACTAATTCATCGTAATATTGTTAATATATTCAAATCATCTTTATATGACAGTGCCGTATTTTATACGTCCATTATTTTATCAGCAATACGGACAATGGTGAATAATGATTTCTATCAAACGATGTTCTATGTAATACAGTTTAAGTTTTTAACCTTATATATTATATAACCACGTAATGATGAAATAGTAGAACACGAATAAATGTTTATAACTTTTCGATAACCAACAGAACAGAACACAAAGTGATGCAGTATTTTACATAGGCTACCGGTACCAAAATTGATTTTAGTTCTTCATTGAAAGATATTAATTATTTACGACAACTTTGTTTTGGAACTCACAATATGAAGTGCGGACAATCTTGGTCAGTAAATTAGTTCACTGTAGTCGTAAAATTTGTTTGATGTAAAGTACTAAAGAAGAATGAAATTTCAGAATATTTCTCACAAAAATTTCTCTCTCCACCATCACTCAATTTCAAAACTGAAGTGTCGAGCGTATTGAGTTGTTCACGTTAGATATATACATTATATAAATAAAATAGGTGTATTTACTATTATACTATTCACCACATACCATGAATAAATAATAAAAATATTCCATCGCGGTTATATGTATTTATTCTATTTTTAAAATATTAAACTTACAGCAAATCAAAAATTTAATTTCAAAAATTTAAATCTTCTTAAATTCTATTACGACTTGTGTTCTAATATATCATATTATATATGGTATCAATAAATGCGACAAAGTTATTGAATAATTTTAAATCCACTTTTCGAATCCATTCAAATCATTCGAAAATGAGCCTTTTGTTTTAGCCTGTTTAAATAAATGAATCACAGAGAAGCAGTTGATAGTTTATGAAAGAAACCATAACTCTTCATTCAGTCAGGATCTATTTTTTATTCAATATTTAAAATTCTGTTTGTTATTTTATGTTCATATTTGTTTCATTATTGAAGTAAATATAATTTTCTCATTTTAGTTATTTCCCCCTTGCTAAAATAATACCAGAATGATTTATAAAGATCTTGAATTGGAATATATATTTAATAAATTTATTGAGTCATTCTAGTTAGTCGAATGCTAGCGACTTCTGAGCAATAATTGAATCGAAGTCGAGCTCAAGTTATTTATAATTTTGCGTTGAATCACAAACCAGAGACCATATGTTTTATATATATATGTGACAACAACTAACGCTCAATATCCAATGATTTCATAATAGTACAATACACTCTTACTTGTTATATATAATGTTAATTATTACTAATAAATCTTTGATTTTTTTGTGAAGAATGGAATCAATCAATAAATCTTTTGTTGTATCCTTCACCTTTATTCCGAACAAGGCTTTTGGCAAGTATTCTGTCAGATGTAGGATGATAAATATGTGGAAGGGCCGTAGTCTTTATATTTCGAAATGACAAAGCAAAATCATTGTCTGTCAGGAATGCTGGACACTGCAGTACTGGCCGTCGGCGTCAAGTATATAGCATTACTTAAACAAGGAGTTTAGCCAAATGAGTCATTTAAAAAGTTTTTGCTACATTATATAGGGAACGTGACCGAATTTCTAACATAGAAATCTACCCTGAAAAATTTAGTGACTTGTGACAAAAAAAACTTTAATTCACCTCAAGTCTAGAAACGTTAGCTAAGTGGTGCCAACACTTTTAAGATGTTATATTCGCAAGTTTGGTTAACGATGTGTTGGTGATTACATTAAACAGTTTAGGATATTGGGCTTGAGTAGTAACCAGGCATTGTCGACAAACAACAGGTCGACGACTGATTGACTCAATGTTGTTTCCATGTTGATCAGATTCCGCTTTTCCGGCAGATGTTGAGTCATTCAGTTGAACTGCATATACTCCCGTGCTACAATATCCCGCAGATGAGTTTGTAAAATGTAGTACTGGTGAGACTCTATTGTTAGGACTAACTGTTAGACCACGCTTACCACATCGCTGGTACAACGTTTGGAAAAAACCCTTTCGTTCACACCTGTTATTGTCATTTCGATTTTCTTGCCAAATATTTTCTCGCTCCCTGGATATAGCAGAAAAAGCGACCTCTTCAAAACGATGTTCCTGAAAATCCGATATGCTTGTAATCTCACAAGATACCGAAGTGCTTTTACCACAGAAGGCACAAGTGTCGCCATCGGTTTCTGCGGATGTACAAATTTCACATTCGTTTTGTTGTTCTGGCATTTCGCGAAAACCAGTTGAACATTCATCTGATTTTCTTCTGTCTTTTGCTGCTTTTGTATAATCCTTTGTCTGAAATATAACAAATGGTTGAATTCGTAATATTGGATGCGCGCGTTAAACATTTCTAGTCATAAGCGTGTATGAAATGTTTGATTTGCATTTTAACAAACAAACTTGTATCAATCCATGGGTATATTGTTTTGCCCAAGAAATTTTACCAGCCCTAACTGAGTCTTAAGTAGATTAATTACCCGATGACCCATTCAATATAAAACGTTTTGTGATTGATGTTAGGAAAAACGTACAATAACTAGGCTAGTTAAAATCGTGCTCTTCCAGTAAATATAACGTTTGGGGTAAATAATGGGGAAATAGCTAGTACTCTCATACCACAGTTTTTACTATAAATATACATAAATAAATTGACGAGCATTTGAATTTAAATGAATAAATGCTTGTATAGGCGTATATCCAACTAAATAATACCAACATGTTGATGCTCATCCTGTACCGCAGATAAGAAGTCAGTATGCAAAATACGCCTTGGCGTCAATTGCAAAACAGTTTATGATTAATCAATCAATGTATGAACCATTGGCCTGATAATTCTCTGAATACTGTATACACCTCGAATCAAAGATTTCTGTATACTCTCTTGTAAAATAACATTTTTTCAACTTACTTTTATTGCTATGCGCACAAGCAAAGCAATCGTTGATGCCATTGGAAAAATTTTAAGAGTAAGATATAAACGTTCAGCTTGTAGTGCGGTGGATTCACTATTTATTTTCATATTAGGCATAACCTAGATATTGAAAAACAAAATAGAATAGAATAAAAAATGAGCAAAATAAATTACATACTATATATTTAACTTATTAGTATTGAATTTACAAAATGCAATTTCTTCACCATCATATTCTGGAGGGAGGCTTCATATAAGCAAACAGATAAATTTTCTATTTGCTTAAGTATACATATGATCGATATTCGTAGCAAACGAGAAGACGAATATGTATTTTCATAGGTAGACAGTATCGCTATGCCAGGCTCTTTTTGTTACTGTGTTCTATAACCCTAGAGAATTCCCGTTGTTCAGAATAAGGTTTCTGAATACATCGGAACTGTTAAAATACTCTCTAAAATAATATGTGAGTGAAATAAAGCTGCAGTTCCTCCTCTTTTTATCAGTCGGATATTTGTCGGTTCAGAAAAATCATTGGTTGTTATACGCCTGTTTTTCAGGGGTTAATGGGTAAAAAAAACGAAAAGAAGGCTCAATTACATGGCGAATCATAGCCTATAGTGCGGTTACCATTCCAAGTCAAGTAGCAAAGGTCTCCTTGTTTTCATTGGGAAGACTTTCTCATATATTGTAGAGATTCAATTGTATTGTAGATTTTGTTTCAAGTGGTCTAGTGTTTTCCTGGCCTATCTAATCATAATACATTACTTGTGCATTTCAATTTTACTGTCCTCAAAACGTATTTGACCTGACAATGTCCTGAATCTGCTTCGAAACCGCGAAACTAATAATTGTAGTTCTATTCTGCTACATCTTCTGTCTTCTTCTGGCTCTCTCATGTCCAAAACTATGTAATGCTAGTACATGAAAACATTCAGTATTACACATTACATTTCAAAGTGCACATAATTGCAAATGTTCGTTTGGTGTGTAAATCTAATCAATCAGAGCATAGCCCAGATTACGCTTTTTACGTTCGCAAATTAGCTTGAATTATTTATTCAAGCCTTACCATTGGCTTGTACATGTACCGATACAATTTATAAGGAGAAATTAGCAATTACTCAACGTGAGATACCAAAATATTTTTCACCTAATTAAAATTGCGTTATTGACTGAACGAGTACCATCCAGTATGCGTTTTAGTCCAATTAACGTTTTGCTTTGAAATGATTTCGTGATTTGATTGTGTATGTATATTCGAAATCCAAACCAATTAAATTTTTTTTCATTTTAACAAAAGTTCAGATTGCAATATAGATTTCGTAGTCTTCAGTCTTTGATATTTCCTGCACATATTTGTTATGCGTCTTGTTTTACCAACGTTATCGTCTCTAGGATTTGCTGTTGTCGAGTTTCGTCTTATCTCAGAGATCTTCGACACTGGGAAACATGATAAATTATGCAATCCCTAGACAGTTCAAAGAAATCTAATCCAGGATTGAATTGACTCAAAACGGTAGAAATAAACCAATTACAAGGCTTCACATTAGTTCAACTTCATTTTACCCCAATACTACCCAATACTTCAGGCACCAACCATGTTTATTAGTTTCTTCTAATCAGAACAATAATATCACGAAGGGCATTTCTCCAACGACCAATTTTCCAAGGGGAATTAGGGTGCTTACTGAAATTTCCGGCAAAAAATGTAAAAATGAAAGAACTATTTACTCTGCTCAGAATATACACAATACGTATATATATCACTTTTCGCGCATTTACATTCAGAAACACTGTTATTAAATACTTCTAAGACTAATCAGTACAGTTAAACGCTACTTTTGAAAGTATTTGAATTCATGAGATCTCAGCACTGTAGGCTTTTGTTTCACTTCAACTGCAAAAACTTCTCTTCTGCAGTTTTTAATTTACACCCAACACAAACTTTTTTTGTGAAATGGGCATGCATTACTTACAGGTCTCAACACCACTCCCGTCATCAACATCGCTTGAACATAAATAATTTAAAAAAGAATAAAATTACGACAGAAAAGGGTTTGGAGCGCATACTCGACCACGTAAATAATAGATTTCAATCGCATTACCTAACTTCTCGCTGTAGTTATGACGAATACTTGCGCACGTCAAAATTAATAATATATTACTATTCGTAAATTTCCTTGGGAAAATGAATTACATACAATTAGAAAATGTTTCAGTTTCATACAATAGGAATTTTTATTTTTTTATTTCGTTTCAGTGAAGTAGATATATATGATCATAAACATATCAAAGTTATTGGTACAAATACCATTTCAAGTTGTATTCCATAGAATCTTGCCTGTAGAAAATGGAATATGCATAGTATAAAATCAGAATATAAAGGACATTTAAGCTATTGTATAAGGTTTCCTAGAACCTGTGGAATGTTTCATTGGGGTTCCGCTCCAACAAAACGTTTGGAAACCACTGGTTTATTAGAGTACACGGTATCATGTCGCGCGATGAGGGTATAATGTCAATATTTCTCCTCTCCTAGCAAGCGTTGTTACTTTTAGATAGGGATGGCGGAATCGAGTCCGGATTCGATTACATAATCGACTCTTCGCGGAATCGACTAGAATCGATTCCGATGTATTGTACTCGATTCTCGAGGTTAAGACTTCGATTGCAAACAATGTGTAACGTTTTGTGGCCATTCCGTCACATATATGCATAAACTGCTTCACTGATATGCCGCAAACTTCACTATATATATATCGCTTTTAAAATCTCTGTCGGTTCGTTTTTTTTGTGCGATTTTGTCTTCTGTGACAGATTGGATACCCATACTACTTAGTTTCGGCCTTCTTTTTGTCCATATATTTGAACATCGTTCTCTTGTTTGATTTCATATATGGTATTGCTTAGGTGGGTATGTTTTCTCGGTAAGATATGTCGAGGAATCGAGATTCGGAATCGAGAATCGGAATCGAAAATTTAGGAATCGGATAAGAATCGAATACTTGTAAGTAGTCATACTTGGCATCCTTACAATAGATATAATGCTATGCAATGTGTTGTTACATATGGATTCCAACAACGCAGGGCTGCAATTGTACGTAAGTAGTTTATTCTTGTTCTTGCTACATATTATCAAATTATTATCTCATCTCCGCTGTGGGGCGCTCGTGTTTTGCTGTACAATTTTTATTGGTGAATTGCACAAGGGTTGTGCATTTATAAATATATCATATGTCTCTTATATCGATAGTGGTAAACGAGTAAAATAATTTATTTATTGTTAAAAAAGTTTCTATTAAAGGAGTGATGCGTAAAATATCTTTTAGGCAACCTTCGCCACTCTGGCAATTATCGATTGTAGTTTCGCATTAATTAATCAATTTATAATGCATATTACGCACAGCACTAAAACTTTTTAAACTATTTCACAACGGCATCTGCCCAAAAGTATATATAGTATAGGTGTGTAAGAAAACACAACATAAAATCATAATCCCTGGCCCATGCGTAAGCAAGTAAGCAATATCTGGTTGTATCAATGTGCAATTATGCATGGGTAACTGCTGTGTATAGCAAAAACGTAGTAAACAGCAATTTGCATTAGTGAGTTGGGTGATTATGACCTGAATCCTTAGGGTCCTTGACATACATTGGTGAACTATTATTCATTTTTCAATCATTTATATATTATAAATGCTCACTTTAGAATAAAATTGGTTTAACATTTTATAACTGATGTTTGTTTAATTTTTTAATCAGGAATTCCAGCCCCAATATGGTCGAACAAATGAAATTTTTAAAATTTGAAAAACTCTGCTCCATTTACTTGAACAAATATGCTAATTTAAATGATGTAAACGATTTTGACCGTAATAATGCCTCTATTATTTAAATAAGACAATATCTATACTAATTTATCTTAAAACAACGAATCTAACAATGATATTCTCTACTATTTCAGATCGTTTTCCATCGTAGACCCGTTTATTTAGAGAAAATTAGAATGATAATATTATTCATCAGTTATGTTCTATTTACCAGTAGTAATTGGAGCATGTCAAGCCCCTTGCACCCCCCTCCACGCCCCTCGTGACTCGAAGTGGGTTTAATAACATTTTCTTGTGTCATGACGTTTTATTACAGCCGTGAGTTCTTTAAGTGTTTTAAAATTCAACCTACCATCCAAAATACTTGTGTGATTACTGTACGTATCTTACATGTAAATAAATTTCGTATTTCAAGCATTTTTTATAAAAATTTATATTTCTTATCGTCCAAATCCGGCCTTGATTGTGTACCATTAACTTTGTTCATGGTAAAATTATTCCACTAGCACGTCCTATGTAAATTATTCAATATATTTGCATGGAGGCTTTGAAGTTATTCCAATCGGTCTTAAAAGTTTGCTTGAAGCCAACGAATATCCATGACACGCTCTAGTCAACCGATGGAATTCAATTAGCTTTCTTTGAGACATACTTTCGCGGACGAACCCAAATGGAATATGGCATGGTTTCAAAAGCACAATTTGGCAGAGTTTGAATAATCGTTGGTGAAGAAACATAAAAAGCTACTAAAATCATCAAAACAAATCCTAATACACTTGTGTACTGATCAGAATCAAATACCAAAATTCATATTTTATTTATATGCATTTGAAAACCTTGTTACTCGTTGTGATTGTCATTATTTAAAGCCCTCTGTCCACTTCTGGAGATATTTAAAATCTGTAACATGAATTATTCAGCCTCAATTCACTGCTTCACTTAGTGCAAGTGTCTGTGTATGATTTTGATAATATAATGCACTTCAAATGTGTTGTAATGGCGCCAGGTTCAGCTACAATAGTAATATTTTATTAGAAAATGGCGAAGTGTGTGATCCATCCCAACTCCTAACTTCCTTGATAGAGCGCCCGAGGTAATGTAATTTTCGTTTACTCGTTCTTGTTTTTAACATGTGGTCTTGCATGTACTTTGAAAAATTTTCAGAGATATACATATATTAGAAAAAATTATGGCGTAGTGAAAATATTAACGCGAATAAAACCTAGCTTCAACTAATGTAATGTATATTGCTCTGTTGAGACTTGCATTCTGTGACGAAAAAATTGCGTGCAATCTTGAAATACTGGGAAACAGTAATCCCATATTTTAATGAACAATACGAAAATCCTGCAAAACTCGTTTTCAATACTTGTTTCAATGTTTCGCATTTTATAAAATCAAGTTTGAAATATACCTTGGATGAACTTGGTTGGAGGCAAGCGACATTATCGTTTCACGTAGTTTGAAGATTAAAATCGTGGATGTGCGCGCGCCGTTCTTCTCGCTTTATTTTGAAAGTCACATTCTGATCCTTGTGCCAAAGCCGTCTCTTTGTGGTCCAGACACTGCGTCATCCATCTCGCACTGCGCCGTGTTTTTGAGCGAGGACCTGCGTTGGCTGGATGCCAACAACCTCGACAGCACGTTTCTCGACACAGGCTTTTAATACTTTGGTACTGGGTGCGGTTCTAGCGATTAAGAGCCTTTTACGCCTCTATGCATTTTATGTATTGTATACACAGGCTAATAACCCTTTCATTTTTTGAGGCGAACTTGAGGTAGCGAGGTCCTTTGTATAGAAGCAAAATTGCATAGAAGAGTGAACACATTATTGTATTGGTATAGTCAATATACATCAAAGACGAACAATTACATGGCGAAATAGTGAAATTGCATTCTTGCTCGACAATATAATTTCAATAATAAAGAAGAAAAAAGGTATTTTTGCTATAACAATAAACTAATTTTGTTTTATTGCGTTGTAGGAATTTTTCTTGCCTCTTTTTCTTTTTGTAGTTCGCTTTTTCACAAGAAAATAAAGCATTGTATTTTATTTCCAGCGTCGGATTCTGTCTCTCGCAGAAAGTAAACGTGATTCATTCGTATATTTTTCACAATTGCATTTTCGAAAACTATCGTCGGTAGACCAACTCACAAAATTCAGCTTAGGGAATACTTTTTGAGGGGGATTACTTATTATATATATACTTACATATAGTTTAGATAAGTTTCACATGATTCAAAGTTGGGTTAGTAATTTTGGCATTTCCGACAATAATTTCGACTTGGCGACGGAATTGAAGGAATTCGGTCGCTCATTATTGATTTATAGATTTGTCTAGACGGAAGAGTTCACTCAAGCCTACAGCCTTGAATACTATTTCGTGGAATAGTAATAAAATGCCTCCCGCGGTCATAACGGATTTGGGAAAGCCGCAGGGTTACGTTGAGGACATTGTTGTCGAGGTTGGCAAACTTCCAAATACTTGTCATCTGTCACGTTGGGCAAAGTGGTTTATGTTACATTGGCTTGACCGGAAGTTATATATATATAATAAATAACACTATATCGAATTTGATGTTTCATTTTTTTTAAATTATTGTCCTATTATGAATTGAGTACATGTATTGCATTGTAGTTGAATAAGTATTGGCTACTGGCCAAACACGCCATACAACATTTAAACTGAAAACTTTGTTGATCCTGGCTGATTGAACTTCATCAGAGAACGCCACACATAACAATGTAGTTCTGTCAAAAGGATTATCTGATTTGGTATGTCGTTTGCGAGTGAACGGGTCCGTTTAACGCGTCCGTTTATTCGAATAAGCATGCGAATGTTTATTGGATGTATGATGAAATATTAGTCACAATGTGTTGCATTTATGTAAAAGTTGTCACGTTTTGGCTTACGCACGTCATTCTCGTCCCATTAGGCTTCTTGGCCACGTCTATCCGGTATAGACGAATCTCATGCATATACTGTATGCGTGACCCATGTCACAGATGTGGCCACATGTGCGTAAGAAGTGATCATGCTTTATATAATATTTCATATTTATTTTAGTACTAAATTAAAAAAATAATCGTGTTTCCCCATACGCAATATTCGTGTAATGGCATGATCAAGTACAAAATAATGGCTGGCAATTGTCCAGAATAGTTTATGGCGAGTTCGTTGTCATGCAGAAAAGTGCATGAACCCGAGTAGAATTATTCACGCAAGAATGTGACATTTTCAGCAGACCTAATTTTGGCAGCAATCTTTGAACATGTAAAAATCAAGTCTATTTTGAGGTTTCCGTGTAAAAAATCTAGTTCGAAAATCTAGCTTTAAGGCATATCTATAGCTGCGAGTTCAGAATATAGGAAGAAAGCAAAATACTGCGAACAACTTTCAAATTTGTTTGGATTCTGAAACCGATATATTTTCATTATTGTCAATATCTTGTATGTTTAAATGAATTACAAGAATTGATAACTGAATTACTAAAATAAAAATACGGGAGCTGTATTGAGTTGGATACAGTATCAGGCAAACGCCGTACAGCCATAATACATAATTTCTATGTATATGTTGCTACCGTAAAACGATTAATGGGCAATAGAAGTACAGTTCATGATAAGTTTAACAGAAATTGCCAACTTGACTTGGTTGTAGAATAACGAATATTACGTGATTAGAATTACTCGTTCTCAAATATGATTTTTGTTTCCACTTGATTCAAATTTGCCCAACGTATAGATGAATAAGTACAAATTACCGTATGGGCTTTTTGATTATTATTTATGCAAAATCTATTGCTTTAAATTTCATTAATCCTACATTTAACCACGAATTAGCAATTTGGCATGAATTCAGTTAAACTCGTTTCAGGATGCCGATTGAGTAAGCTGGGCTGTGAGGGTCAGTAAGTCTTTTAATCATAAAATAGATTAGGCATCAGGCTTACAGACTTTAACGACATGATAGACATTTGATGCCGAGTTCATATTCGCATATAGTCCTTTTCCGGCAATTCACGTATTTTTGTGCATGAGCTGGTATGCAATCCCCTAACGCTCTTATAAACTAAGAAAGAGGAAATTACACATGTTATGGACGGTAGCTATTGAATATTTTAGTATTGGTCGAAGTCAAGGAATAGCTATTGAATTCAACGGTATAGTGAGTATAGAAATATAATAATAACGGATTTAATACCATTGGAGATAATATTCTAAACATACTGTATTCGTGAATACTTGATGGATATATATAAATTTAGTATCATCTATGGGCAAGCGTATAATGAGCAGGAACACAATATACCATTTGCAAATATTTCTGTGTCATAGAAGGTATAAGAGGAAACACAAGTTATATAAAATGCATGTTAGTGAATAATAATAATTTTGTAACCTGAGAGAGTAAATTTATACGAGTGTTGAAAGTAATATATACGTCTATAGATAAACATAAGTTTAGACACGGATTGCAGCTGTATATACTTTAATATATATTCAAATGACGAATTTTGTCAAATACATATTTGAAGCCAAGTTTCTTCATTGACCCCGTTGTTCCCCGTGGTATATTTGTAATTGTTTGGTGAATTTGATTGGATTTTGATTATTCAGTGTTAAACAATTGAGGGCAAAAGATTTTGCTGCCATGTACTATTGTGAGTTTATTTCCTCCAGGTACTTCTATTTTCTATATACTACTTTTTTATGCACAACTCACACATGGGCCATTTGTCTCCCGTTACAAATTTTGGCATCTGCGATGTGTTTATAAAAATCTATTTTATTCTGCAACAAAATTAGGTGAAGTGTCTTTGATGGATATAACAAGCCTTCCATTACGCCACTCTGTCAGCATGTTGTAATTTTAAGAAAAGAGTAAATTACCAATCACCATGAGAATATCATCATTGTCATTATAAGCCATACTCAATATGACTGAAGGGCTTCTTAACTAAAGTAACATTACGTGATTGACGATGTCACGTTGACGAATTCTATTATATTTTGTTATTTATTGCACGTTTTTATATTATTGATTTTCTGTTGTTCCGTGTTGTTGAATGCTGCCACTTGACTAATTTTAACTAACACCTTTGATTGACATCTTTGCACTTAGAAATGCTCTTGACAAGCAGGTACTTAGATATACAAAGCAACTCTGATTAAAAAAAATCGAAATTCAGAGTGAGATGAATTCTATTGCTGGTGAGAAGCTTTAAGCTTTTGGTGATTTGTTGATAGAATTACAAAGTTAACAGCTTCATTTGTTAACAAAGTTGTCGGTGATTCCGTTTTAGATAAGACAACCCGCAATCTTGAAAATGGACTTATCACATAACGTTAAACACATTAATAGTGGGGAAATTTTCTCAACAGTCGGCGATCAGAACATGGAAGTTTTAATATACAGAGGCAGACAAAAGTGGTAAATATTATGAACGTTTACTCAAAAATAGACGAATAAAAAGGCGGAGTCAAAAACATAAAACAACCGTGGCGTCATGAAAGTATGCACGCAATGAAAAGGAGATTGTGGGATGTTAAAGACCATGAGTGCTTGAATATGATGAATAGTTCGTCATTGTATAGTTTAAAAGACATTTAAAGCAATAGAAAATATAGGTATTCCATAAAGTTCCCTCTTACTAGCGACGCCGTTGCTATAGGTTGAACACCATGAACAATACCAGTATTTCCAAATTAACTTTAGTTGCACTTTTTTAATTTACGGTGGCCATTTTGTTCCCTGTCCTGGGGCTCATAAGATAGTAACCGACTGTTTTGTATAGTAATGTTAAAGCAAATTAGGCAGCAGTTTCGATTTTATCTCTCAAATCTGTGATATAATTTTTGTGAGTCAAAATCAAATTGTATAAAAATGACTGCTTCATATATTAGCAAATTTATAAAGGATAGAATATACGACTAAAACCTAATAATATAGCTTTGTTGTTTAACTTCTGACTGTGAAAAATTGTACATCATTTGCACAGGCAAACATCATCCAGTGATATTCTGTTACCATACGATTACTCAATTTGTATATAGTGGTATTACTCTTTCCTCACGCAATCGAATGTTGTAGTATAGTTCTCGGACCAGACAAAATGGTCGAACCCTCTGCAGAACTTAGCTCATAGAAAAGTTCGTCACAAATCTCAGAGAAAACTACGACTGTTACATTTGTCCAACATTAGTTTTGTATAATATATCATTATTTTTGTTTGTGAGGCATGATATTTCTTTGAACGCAGTATTAGCGCTGTTTATAAAAACTTTTATTATATGCCAAATTATGGTTTTTAAAAAACCATAAATGTTTGTTAATAACTTATCGTATTTATTAGAATATTGATTAAAATTAACACGGTACGTAATTCTAGTTCGATTTCATCTGCGATGGAAGCCTATAGCACAAACCAACTATGACAATTGAACCGAACGATTCCTCGGAACGAGATTGTAATCTTTCGTGCTTTAGGCTATAGTTTATCATATTTATATAGTTATAGCAATCTACTTACGTCGGCTGAAACGGGAATGTGTATTGCAGGTGGTAATCATTTCTGTCATCGTCCTGTTTGCGTTATATGTACTGCATGTTTAATATTTCAATTCTGCATTTCAACCGCTGACCATGTTTTAAGGGCGAAATTTTCAACATCGCGTAAAATAATTGTTTTTGTTTTGTTGCAACGTTTAGTTTATTGTCATTTTATTTTTTAGATTTCTGGAAATTATATTTAAGCATAGCATGGCATGTTCTACAACTAGTTCTCCGATGCAAATCAAGACGGAACCAGTTGATACTGATTTATTCGAGGGAAGCGCGACAAGGTATTACTTTGTTCTGTTTTTATTCTGCTTTCCTATTCTTTTTTATTCGCAGTTTTGATGAGTCCGGTAGGTACAGATGGTTTCCCGCCGGACTATTCAATCATTACCCATGCAGTCACTTGTAAGCCATGTTCATATATCGCGTCCAAACTTTAATCTGAGCAGAAACCTCAAGCATCGAAAGCCATATTTGGTTAAAGATGTTTTATGACTGCATTGTTATATTCATGTTTGCTTACAATAGGGTACTGGGTACGTAAACCGTATATAGACCGCATTGTTAACCGCAGATGGCTAACGAGGTTAGTCAGTTGGCGATTATCATATGCTTTTTTCGAAAAATCTTTATGGCTGGATTGTAATGCCTATATCTATATCCAGCAATGATTTTTCTTAATAGAGGCAGCTATAGAATCTTGTTAGAAATCACAAATACCCGACATATTTTGGACTCTCGAAGGATTTATTTTTTTCGGATGTTAGCTCTAACTCTGAAATAGAAATCAATTCCATACTAATTGGACATAAGTGCATATATTATTTCAGTTATCAAAGATACGGAACACCCATGACGTCATCGCCCACTGGAGTAGATAGCACGACAGTATCAACCAATGGGAAGGTCGCTAATTCTGGTGTATCGCCCCCACCCCTGAAGAAACTCTTAGTACAGGTGACAATAACTTTTTCAGGTTTCATATAGTAATTGTTCGATACAGTGGCGCAGCCAGTATTTATTTAAACGGAAGGAAGGGGGTTTAGAAGAAATTAAAACTGCGCCCTCTTCCACCTTTTCACAAGAGCGATATACATTGTTGGGCGATATTATATAATTATCATTTCCAAATATAATATTTTGTTTTCTTAGTGAGGGAGCCTTTCCACACACTTATAATATTTTTATATTCGCGAATCACGATCATTAACCCGACTTATTTTGGACAGAACGAATCTCCCACTGGAATACACAAGAAATGCAACGATTGTTATGATTCACCAACTTATCGAAAGACTCCACGGGGATCTACGTCCAGTTCCAGCACACCTTCAGTCGGCCCGTCCCCTGTCAGTCCACGCGACAAAATTCCAAGCACTTACGAACATTTTGAAGGTTCTCATTCTTCAAGCATGCTGCATACGATGAATGAAATGAGAAGATCAAGAAAATTTGTTGACATAATATTGGTGGTGAAAGGGAAAGAGTTACCTTGCCATAAGGTTTGTGTGTCAAAACTTCTGTTCTTTGAATCAAATATTCCAACTAATTTCCATATCACGATGGCAAATATATAGACTGAGATCAATTGCAGGTGTATTTGATCATCTCAGTTTATCGAGCCACTATCAAATTCGAATATTTGTATACGTTATTTTAAAATTTTCCATGATGAAAATGATTCTATTAATCATAATACGTTTGAACGTATTGTTCAAGGGTGTGCAACAGGCGGCCCGCAAAGACACTCAGTGTGGCCCTTGTCAACACTCAGATTTTTTCGCGTCAAGCATAAAATCCTAATCCGACAGATAAAAATACATACTGTTTTTTTGCTCTTGTCGCTGCGTTAAATCTTTCGCCGTTTTGCACGGTGCATTTTTTATTGTATGGATAAGTGATAGTCGCATTCTCTTCACTTTCCTTTCCCGCAAATTTTTTTGTGTGGCCCAGCTAGATGTCTGAAGTTGGTTATATGGCCCACCGATAAGAAATGTTGCACACCCCTGGTATAGATACTGTTACATACTCAGCCATACATAAATCAGTATCAGTTTCATGTAAACTGATCATGTAAATTTGTAAAACATCATTTTTCGTATTGTCTTTCTGTAAATAGCTTGTGTGTATATGGGCGTGTTTGTATGGCTCATTCAACTTTGGGATTAATTTGGCTTAAAAAACAAATGACAAAATGACAGAAAACCGGACACATACTTCAATAGCATTCAAAACATCGGATCAGTTAGCTCCCCCAAATCAATATTCTCGTTGCAAATCATTAAGGCGGTATAAATAGAGAACCCACATCGTCAGAACATATTAATTGAACGTTAAACAGATTGCATGTGAAGATGAACCAGATTTATATTCACCACAGGCACATGCACAACATAAATTAGTGATTGCCGCAGCAAATTTACTTTGCATGAACTTAGCAGGAAACAGCTCGAAAAATCATGCGTTGACTCCGCGTGGTAAATAGTGATCTTGCGAGTTAGCCTACTGATAGAAGTTGCTTGCGTAATATATGTCATGGACATTCTCAATATAAGGTAATATAAACATTGACTATACCAAAAGTTCATATAAATAAGTTTTGTGATCACTCGATGGTAACAACCAAAGATATTGCTTCCAAAATATCCATTTCTCTTTTCCACATACCTATTATCTATTTATGAAAAGGACAATCACAAAAGAACTTTTATTTTTGAATGCTAGTGTATTGCAATTGACAGCGCTGACTTGTATACTGCTCATCAAAACTTCAGAGCCTGCAATAAGATAAAAATATTCCTATGTAAAACTGATGAAATAGTTAAAACTACGTAAGTCTTTTTGTCAGAATGATCGCGTGTGATTGTACCGAAAACCGCACAGACATTTATGTAATGTCATACTTGGCCGGGAATATTCTTCACTCCGGTATCGAAAAAGCGTTTATATAAACTTGTTTGGCAAAAGTCCAATCTCTGCAACTTGACCTGAGGGGAATATTGAGTAGTTTGAACTGAATAGATGACATTTGTTAAAATTACTGCGTGGAGTGAAAACACGTTTTTCCTTTATAAAACAAGTGAATACAAGTATATTAAGAAGCAAGAATTATAGGATGTTGTCAATATGAAACTAAATCATTGTTATGATGGTTCGTGTCATTCGCGAGAGTCTAATGCTACAACTTACTGAAGGTCTTGTTGCAAAAAAACTGAAAATATCGTTACTGATCGTCCAGAGCCTCAACATGATACTGTCGTATTGGTGGCTTACCGGAAATTTCAACTGGCATCAGTTTACGGAGTTATATTTGATTTATCCATGTCACTATGGCGAAACTTATTTTTCAGAGTATATTTACTATTGCTATTAGGTGTTCTTTTAAAAGCGGACAAGTTTTATGGTTTTGCTACGACATATATAAGGACTTTAAGTGAAAAAAATGATTAATGAAATGTCCAAATATAATAAATTCAACTTACTACTTTAGTGTTGATGATGTGAATCAGAGAATTAATAGTAAATTTTTAACTGTATATTAGTCAAAAAGAATGATTTAGGCACTTTTTGTTTGCCTTGTTCATTTTATCAATGTCATAGAAAATATAAACGCTTGCCAGGAAATTGGAACCATATAAATGCTTCCTGTATTTTCAACAGATGGCGTTGTATACGCGTAGCCATATGGATGGCCCGGCAAAGTTTCGCACTTCCATTATAGTTCATTGCAGAACGCAACTCGCCTTGTGCCGGTTCATCACCCAACCCCTACACGGAGTAACATATATATTATTTGATCTTCTGATCTTCGAACTGTTGTGTAAATAAGACTATATATATCCAACATGAAGATTTCCGATGGCAAAATCTGAATTTCATTTAATCGTATAAGGTAAAAAAAATGAAGTGAGTTTTGTTGTCAACTATTCAAAATCTCAGATTCGCTATATACTTAAAGTCTCTTCGTTGAAAATTATTGTTTTGACCGCATGATTTTGTTGAAATATTCCCAAGATTGAACCGATAAATTGTTTTTTGAACTAGAAATAAAGCAAAACTTCAGAAATGACTCCAGGTGTGAAAAAGTTTAATTTTGATAAAAAATCATCTTTTGATTAGAAACGTTTACATGCAAAATATGTGTTTATTTCAATTTTATAATTTTGATACCTCTTGAAAGGTTGTTTATACATTTTTATAAAAACATCTGAGAAAGTTGATAACGGAATATATTGGCATAATTCCATAGAGATATTTCAGGTTAAATTTGTATTATATGGAAAATGAACTGTGAAATGCTAAAATATTGCCAGAATTGATTCCAAGTGAAGGTTATGTTTACTCTCATATGGTGTGAAAAGTAACGGTTTGATTCATGTAATTAAATCATTGTTGTTGGCTAATTGCCTGAATTTGAATCAGAAACCAGGTCCCTTTGCACGCAATGTTGACCTAAAAATATATACTTTGGGAATAAATTGGGATAAATATGCCAATCAAAGCATTGAAATAGGCTGTTGAGCTCAATACAGATACTGAATTCTCCATAAATTGTCAACGATCCAAATCAGTCTTCAAAATGTGTGATCGGGGATAATATATGCGATTAATGGGGAATAAGACTTTACTCTTAAAAATATTAATTGTATTTTCAATGTAATTTGAAACTTTAATACAAAACTATTTATGCTATATGATTGAGAAGGGCCGCCACGGACATAATATTTGCATTTTTTTTCTTCAAGTGTATGAGATCATATATGTTCCATCTTGATGTTTGTTCAACCCGTTTGTGCAAATTCACCAGATAATTGATACTTATGAATTCCATCACAAAAATACTGAATATATAATGACACTATGTTAAATTCTCTACTATCTATATACTATATACTACATGACTAGAAACGGTTGTATCTTACTCAATAAGACTATTTGATTGTCATAAGGTTGATAACAAGTTATTCGGAAAAGTTCAAACCAATTCAAATTGACAAAAATGAATTTTTACTCAATTTTGTGATAACTTATATTTAGAACTGGCATATTTAATGATTGTAGATTACGGAAGTTGTATCCCGATTACCCAAATCAGCCAATCGCTTCGTCGGACAGGACCTTGTTCCTGTAATTTTATTCACGATTTGGAGGAAGTTTTGATATATTGCTCAATTTCTAATACGATGAAATTGGTATTTAATTAATTGGTTAAAATTTATGATTCCTATTTGTTTGCACTACCTGATTCTGCAGTTTTCAAAATTATGTGGACAATAATGTACGCTAAATATATGTGATATAACAGTGCTTTGCATTTTTACTTGGAGGTACGGAAAATATATCGATGTATCGAAAGTGTTCAATGACGATTATCACAAAATAAAATATATATGCTTTTATGAAAGATAAGAATTATTTTCAGCAAATAAATTTAAATATTTCCACGCCCACTCGTTTAAAATCGCAACGTACATTTTTAATGTCCTAAATGTTATCCGCTTTACTTGAATTTAAATTTTTTTACATCTGTAAACAAAATGGAGGGCACGTACTTCTAAGTGAATATCACGCAAGATAATCTCTTATCACAAAGTTATGTCGTCCTAACACCCAGTTTCTTTGCCTGATTGAAAATATAAACTTTTGATCACAGTTCACCGACTTAAATCTGAAACTTACTTATTCCATTGGCCCATGACGTTTATTACAATATATACGTGTGAAAACTGGCATCCTATTTTCAAACAAATGTTCATGGGTATTTATAACTTTCATAATAGTGAAAGGATTTCATTTTTTTATTTGTAAATTCAATTTAATATATCAGCACCCGTGATGCCCACGTCATTCCGAAGTGCTCTGTTAATTATTGGCCGCACTCGAAATTTGTGAGACTATATTTCCTATCTCAGGAACCCGTTTTTGTTTTGTAATGATATATTATAGCTAATTTATCGAGAAACATTATGGCCGCATGCAAATAACATTATTAACAATGAAAGGGTCATAGATTAGGTTTGTAAATCGGTGTGGTTTGTTAAGCTTTTGTAAAAACTTTTTGTTGACGAGGTGTCTATAAAAATTAATACGTCATTTTGTCGGGGTATAAAATGCAATCAACCAGATAACCATCACTGGTTTTAATAAAAAATGAATCGAGAGTTGAACCCGAGTTATTTTTGTTGACATAAACTTACCGATAACTCTATCCATCGCGTCAAAATTGTGTACGCCATGCCAATTTGACAAACTCCTGAAAGTATGCGCTGATTATTTGGTTTCTGCGAGACTAACTACTTATCCTTCTTCTATGCTTTTATGCCGGTGGATCCGTATGCATATATTGCAAGGATGCTGTAGCAAGAGTAGAGATAACAATCCTAAGTGACTTAAGAGTCTTGCTGCACACTAACACAAATATATTTCTGTATGTATGTACTTTTCTTGTTAGAGTTGAACTATGTATGTCTGAAGAAGTCTGACCTTGGTCAGACGAAACGTTACAAAAATATATTTGTGTTAGTGTTCAGCAAGACTCCTGAAAGTATGTCTTATTATTTTCAATTTTATACCAAATTTCGTTCAACAAACATATTTAATTTTGTATTTTTACAAACTAAATTACTTTCACCGGGGAGTATTTTGTTTAAAGTACTCCATTACTACTCTCCGATATTTTAGTCTGTTTTGCAGTTATGTATTTGGCATTTCATGAGATGTTGGTCAAAATTGATCTTTTCGAAGACTAATTGACCGCATAATGCACGTTGTGTATTGATGGATGAAACCGGCCCTAAAATTCACTCGTGCATATGGGCTTTGTATTAGATGCAATGAACTGCATACCCTACTTTCTTGCTTGTTGCGTTTAATTTTTCCAAGATATTTATTCGGCAGTATTGACATCATATATTCAGTCATAAAACCGGAGTGCTAACGCAGTGCACCACATTGCTCTGGTTCATACCCGGGCAAATATTTTCTGGATAGCTCGACTAACAACTATACGTTAGTTGACTACGTTGACTACTTAGAAGAATCTCCAAATCTACTTTTTACCATATATATCTGTTTTTGCGAAAAGTTTATAATGGAGATGGTATGATTATCTGCAATGAATTAGACAATTCCACCTCAAGTTGAGTTCTTAGTCGGCAATGTAGTTGATGCAATAATTTTGAAATAGATTTATCGAAAATATTCAAAGTTTCATCTCTGTCTCTTTGTTATATTACCGAACATTTCTTCGGGCGCTTTTTGAGGTTTTAGTGGTTGTTCTGTTCTTATAATAATTCTTGCTTTTTCTTGTACAAACGCATTTCTTGTTGAGAATGTATCCAGCACAATCATTGAAAAAAAAATTCAATATTATAGTTATCTTTCTCACTGAAGCAAACTAAGTAATGCCTATTCGATTGCGTGCAAAACCTGTTGTCTTTGGATCCGTTTGGCTAAGTGCCATTAACCAAACTATCACGTACGTATTCCGTCCGCAGACGCCGATTCGAGCGTGCGATATCTGTTTTGCGGATTAGAGGCTTTAGAATTTTCATCCTGTCATTTTGAACTGGGGCAGTACATAAAACGCAAGCACAAATTGCTAACGATGATTATCCCATGCTTGATAAGAATATAGTGGTTCAATCCAAGTCAGAATGTTTATGGATTCAGTTCAAACATTTTCACACTTCGTAGCCAAAGGAGCAGTTTTATACAGATATATATACAACTGTAACATTGTATGATAGGTGAATTGAAAAAATATGCTGGTGTGAAATCATCTTTCTCGCAAGAGATCAGAACATGTTGTGATGGTGTGAACAAGTACAAGCATTCGCTTGATGATGTATCAGATCTTAAACGATAATTATACGTCATTCTGGCAATTAAGAATAAAAAAGTGTCTGCCTTGTATTCTCGAACATATTTTAAAATCGCTACGAAAAGATTGTCCTTTTTTGAATTTTATAAAATAAACAATTCAGTTTAACAGAAGAATTTTTCTTAATTTGTCAACTGCTTTCATCGAATCGACAACTATCGGTTGATGATGCACACCACTCGGGTGGCAAGTTGCGTGTAAAAATGCTAACTCCGGAAATTCTATTTTTTAATACAAGTTATATATTTTACATTATTATACTATTTTTCATTGAACCTAGAAACGTATGAATACTTATCACTTCTTTACCCTCACGCAATACCTAGCCGCGGATGCAATGGCTTCCAAACCAAGAAGATTGCGTTGTACAAACGATAGCGATAAAAATAACTACAGTGTTGAAAGAAGTGTTAAATTCAAGTTATCGCAGTTACATTGAGATATTTCACAGGATGGGCTCAATTTTATATCTAAGGGTCGACATATGGTAAATACCGGGTTAAAAGTCCCAGATTACCATATGTTGTAATATTTAAAACTGTTTATTCTTGTTCGCCATTCATGTGAAACTCTTCTGAGTACAGACAAGTATATATAGGTGCTAATAAAAATTGAATATTCTAGCTCCTATGTTCCCTGGTGTTGAGTACTGGATTATGACGTCTGTGCAAAAATATTGTTCCTGCGTTGACAATATGTTGCCTAAAACATTCGCAAGCAAGCCAATATTGCAAAATTTACCTGTGGAATTGTTGAAATTTACTTCGAATAAGGTGGGTGGTCTGTGGTCGCGCTTTTGTATAGTAAAACCAATGAGTTAGTTTCAACACGGTTTCACAAAATCATCAAACCCAATCGTGCTATACAAGACCAAACACTTACTTTCTATTGTGCTTCTTTATTATCTTATTTAAAAAAAACTTTAAATTTGTAACATGCACTGTATACAAGTTTTACACTCGTTGCGATTTTCCTAAAAATTAAATCTACGCTTTTCCTTTTTCTAGGTCGTAATCTGCGCAATCAGTTCCTATTTCTCAGAAATACTAAATCTAGCTCAGCCCGAAATTCAGCGTCACTATATAACGGAAGCATCTTACGAGGTAGTGGTTCAATTACTGGACTTTGCTTACACATCAAGGATAACTATAACAGGTAGCTACATTGTCCGAATTCAAACAACCGGTATATCCTCTTTTCTATGTACCAAGTTTATGAATAAATGACTCATTCATAGCTAATTTATAGACATGAATTGGCATCTGTAAATCTCAGAGTCGAATTGTGCAAGAAAATATATAGTAAATGCTGGTGAATTTTCATTTCGTAGATTATGAGTTCGAAACAATGTCACATACATCCTTACAAGACCAAAATACTTGACTAAAAAGATGCGATTAGCCACGAAATGTGTAACGACATACATGTCTTAATGAAGCATCAAACCCACATTCTCCGGCTCATGCTAAACAACCCTGAGACCAACAAGCGAATCTAAGGTGCATGAAGTCAGAGCTTTTGAATACCAATCCCCTCGCCAAATCCTTGATATTGACTTATACTTTTGTCATACAAAAATTCAGGATATGGCCTTAAACCGCTCGTGTGATAATTTTCTATACTTTTTATATTTAGTTTTTAAATCTATTTACATATCTTATCGCCTTGAACAGTGTGTTGCATTTCGTGTAACCTACTGCGCAAATTTTAAAATATGTACTCACAATCAGAATGTTGTATATGTGCTATTTTTTTTATACATACATAATATTACTAATAAATATTTGGTGATTTTCTTATTTTCCGAGACTTTTCTTGATATAAAAATATTTATTCAATTGTTTTGGTGCTTTGTTTTCTGTTACTTGGGGAATAATAATAGTGCTCACAAAGGCCATAGAAGCATTTGCATGTACTAAATTTTCATACTCGCTAACCTGAATCAGCGTTGAATGTGTCTCTTCTCGAAGACCTATAGAGGTCCATTCGCGACTCCTGTCCCCAAATTGAAGTTAGTTACAATCATTTGATTTCTATCTGTAACGTCCTTTTTCATGAAGTGTTTATATTATGTTGACAAATAAATGATGATTGGTTGATTAAATCATGATTTCCTGTTCCTACAGATTCAAACATTCAGCCACTTCTAGCAGCCGCAAGTCATTTTAAGTTTACTTCAGTACGTGCCGCCTGTATGGCGTTTTTAAAGAGAAAAATCAATCCAACAAACTGTATTATCATTGAAAAGTTTGCTTCGGCACAGGTATTTCTACCCCATTTTGAACTATATTTTTCGTAATATGACGAATTCTATTCTGTCATATTATATATAGCATGCTATTTGTTGAGTAAGTTGAATAAATTCTTGGAATTTGTCGGAAGTTCAACCAATTGCCCCAACTAAATGGAGCAAGTGCTAAGCTTATTGATGTATGCTCATCCATAGCTTTAAAGTTTGCAATCTTATTATTCAAAATATATTTTAGTACATCAGGCATGTAAAGTTGCCCAAATGTTTTCCGATATTTTTGACTTCTATGTATACAATATATTGAAAGTGCCAGAATTTTTTGTCGGAAGGCAACAACAAGTACTTGTAGTGAAGCCATGGTAAGCAGAAATTAGAAGAAAAGATCAACACAATGAACTTTCTCTATCTTTGAAACAGGGATGTACTGAGCTAGCAGTTCATGCTAGGTCGTATGCAATGGAAAATTTTGCGGAAGTTTTTCAAACTCCTGAATTCATGGACCTATCTGTCGATAAACTGCTAAAATATATTTCCAGCGACGACCTCAACGTTCAACTAGAGGAAACGGTGAGAATATTTGTTACTGTACATTTACAACCAAGCTAAATGCGAACATGGCATTTATGTTACCAGAAAACTGCATTTCATTGAAATTAAACCAATAATGAATATCTTCCTGAATCACGTTCCCCAAAATAGGTGTGGTGTTTTGAGAAAGTTTCACCTACCTTTGCATAAATTATATGTTTGCTTCATTGACGAAATCGAGCGATAGTACCTTGTTCCAATCTCCAACTCCATATTTTGTCTTTGTCATTATGAATATGTTAGTATACTTTATTATTAAATTACTTTATTATTGTGACATTAATAAAAAAATCATTAGAATTGCAGAATTTGATGTAGTATTCTGACGTATTGAATCCATTGCTCCTATAAAATCAGGAAAATGAATAAAAATCCTCGGTTCATTAAGTATTGCTCATATTGACAGAAACCTACCACTTTTGGCGACTAATTTCTCTGCGGTCTGCTGGAACACATTTGATACACAAGAATCTCATAAATATGCATTGGATGCTATTCAAATCAAGGACGCTAAACAATTCGACTAAAATCAGTACATAAGTTATACGGAACACGAGAAACCCAATAAGATTATGTATTCCCACAAATCTTTCTGTGAATCGGGTCGGGAAACATTATACTAGGGTGTTTCCTGATTCTATGAACTAAATTCATTTTTTGATTTCAAAGGTATACACAGCAGCCATGTCATGGGTGTGTCATGATCGCATAAAACGAAAGAATTATTTGGCCAAAGTTCTAGAATGTGTCCGACTTCCATTAGTCAGGCCTCAGTTTTTATTGGACATTGTTCAAGAAGACAGACTTGTTCGTTCTGTAAAGGTTAGTAGGATCATCGCCAAATTTTAAACGTTTCCAAGCGACAAATTCTTGAGTTAACAGTTGGTATTCACACAGATAGTGTCGTGCTTGTTAACATATTAGCCATTAACCAATGATATACCAGTTTATGTCATGGGTTGCGAAACATGCGCTATAAAACGAATGGAGATAAGATCTTGATTTGTTATGGTGGCATCATTACGTAAAATGACGCTCAACTCTGGTATACTGTATATTAACGACAGTGACGAACAATCAAGGCTTTCAAAGGGTATACAGGCTCACTTACCACATTTAGATTTTGTTATAAAACAATATATTCGGAAATTGTGGTGGACGATTTGGAAACATTTTTAATTAACTAATACGCATCTTGTTATTGATTTTTTTTGTTATTTCAGTTAACTTTGACTTATAATTTTCCTTCCATTGGATATACTCGAGTCAGTCATAAAAAATCAAATCACTGGCAAATGCAGACTACTTTGACGCCTACGTTATAAAACGTCTGGTACCCTTCAACGCGATTAGATGCACCGTCTACTTATTAACAGTAACATCTCTGACATATTGACAACCAATCACTTTTGTACTTGTATTAATTTTTGTATTGATGATATCAAAGAACTAAATCGTCTTCTTAATTTCAGGAATGCGAAGTTTTGTTAGACGAAGCTAGACGATTCCAGTTACTTGCAGATCAACGAGCACTTATGCAGAGTTCTCGGACTCAACCGCGAAATTCTTACAAAGCTCAGGTAAACTTGACATTCCCAAAAGTAAGAAAAGACAGTGATTCCAAGAATTATTCAACCGCTCCTTTCTTTAACCGCTGTTTCAATCAAAATTAATTTTCTCATAATTCAAAACTCAAGATGTCGTTTAGGTATAAGTTATTCTTAATGAAAATTTTTTATGAACAAGCATATTTTTCAAGCTGAAAAAATTTTCATCTCACTATCTTGGAAATTTTCCTGGACTGGTAACTAATAGTAATTTTTTTTTTTGTTATTTTATTCATGATGATTTCATAGAAGTAAAAATTCCGTTCAATGTGATATTTATCATATTAGTATATTTTCTAACTATGATAGTATTTAAAAAATGAATTTGCTATCCATAGAAGCCGCCAATTAAGTATTTTGTATGCGCATCTGGATACACATGACAATAAACCATTCTTGAAACACAGCAAGCAAGTTTAAGCAAGCTCATGATAATTTTGTGACCAGAATAGATCAAATTCTCCAACCACAATTAAAGCTGCAATTGCTTGATTATATCGAATAATTTACCAGATTTTCCAAATCACAGAGTTCTGTTATATTATGCAAAATTGAAATTATTTGTCTTTTCCAGAAAACGGAAATCGTCGTCGTCGTTGGTGGCTTGAACAAAGACAAGTTATTGGTGCCTGAATGTTTTTATTACAGTTTTCCTGAAATATATGGAAAACCTCTCGCACCACTGAAAGGTAGTAACATGTGAAGTTTCTCATTTTAAGCAAATTATATCGGATTATCAAGATTGTCTGAAATCTGGCATCACATTAATTTTAATATTGCGTTGCTATTTTAAATGGTGTCACGAATTGGCTTTGTACGAAAGTACCACATTATCTTGTATTGTATGCTCGCTATGATGAATGCGTTAAAGTGAAATTGCGCAGTTTTGTTATTTAACCCTGCAAAGTTACAGTAAAACAAGATTATAACTACATTTATCGGCGAAAGCTTCGTTTACATTCAAAGATATTTAAAATTTATTTAGTTTCTCAGACTGCTTACAGCGTTGCCACTGTCAATAATAATATATTTGTCACTGGAGGAGCATTCAGTAGTGCATGCAATGATGTATGGATGTATGTTCCGAGCCTAGATGTTTGGCAACAGGTATCTAAATTTCTATTAATTTGCATTTTCTAGAGCGAAACTTCCCAAAATATAATTGATCCCAAAATTTAATTCAAGAGCTGACTATTCAATTCTACTTAAGATAAGTCTACTTTATCTCGGAAACTCAGTGGCTTTTCCTATTTTCAATTTCATCAAACTTTTTAAATATGTATATATATATATATATGTATTTATTTATTCCGTTAAGGTAGCGCCTTTACTTGAAGCCAGATATTTGCACACATCAGTTGGTTTGGGGAATTATTTATATGTTGCCGGTGGACATGATGGCACAAAACGATTAGACTCGGTTGAAAGATATAATCCTGATTCCAACACTTGGATAAGAGTTCAACCTATGCTTGAGGCTCTGAGTTCTCCATCTGCGGTCACTTGCGACGGGTGCTTATATGTTATAGGTAAGTGACTCTCTTTAAATCAAAATGCATATTTCAAGCCTTATTTCAAACTACGTTGTACAGACAATCAGTGGCTTTTGCGTATATTTTTCTCTACTAGGGGGTGCCAAAGGATCGTCTCCAAACGATATTGTTTCAAAAGTCCAATGTTACAATCCTACGTTAAATTCTTGGACTTACCTCGAATCATTGCCACAACCCGAAAGGGGAGCAGTTGTCTCTAATTTAAATGGAATAGTTTATGTTTTGGGTCAACATCGACGAGTTTATGCTTATAACAGGTGAGTGGAAAACTTGAAGAACTTATAACATTAAATATGTACATCTCCAACTCATATTTCAATATTTTGACGATCTCTGATGACTTCTGATCTACATCATTAGCCGAATTAGGATATATAAAATAAATAGCTTAATTAAATGTTTATAGAAATCGATTGAAACGTATCGCCAATACTCCAAAAGTATGTCTTATGAAAATACATTGTTCTCTAGCCAGTGGCGTAGCAAGACTCTCGTGGGCCCCCCCGCAAAAATATTTTGTGGAAATGACCTTAAAAACTCTTGGACATGAGCTAAAACAACGTTTTTTTTGTTTCGTCAAAAAGCATAACATGTCGCTAAAGGCAATGGTAACCTAAAATTTGCCGTTTATCTTAGTTACTTTAATTTTTTCATACGTGCTTTCTCTTCTGCATTTCTGTGCGCCACTTAGAGGTTTTGCTTTCGACATCATTCTGACATCCTTTCTAATTTTGCCCGTGCGATCAAACCACAAGACGCCGAAAATCGACGACTCCCTGGCATTGTTACGTAACAAAACGATTTGAGCAGAACTATTATCAACGTTATGAGATGTGCATTACTGGTTTTGCAATGCAACGTTTGGTTTTGCGGCTTAAATTTCTAAATTCTAACCGCTTGGGCCCCTTTGCGCTGTGGGCCCCCCGCGACCGCGGGGGTTGCGGGGGTGGATGCTACGCCACTGTCTCTAGCTCCTTAGAATTGCAAATAACAAGGAAACACCGCCTGGTCGTTTGCGGCAGCTCCTTCCACTATCCTCGCCGATTCTGTTAGAACGTCTAAATGTTATCCGTTGATATTTGACTGATACACGACCAAGGTCTGTTAAACCTATTTTTTCAGTCCTTCTCACGAGAATGAGTGTGGAAACACAACTCATGAAAATCAGCTTTTAATGAGCCATGAGATGACGAGATCAGAAAGATAACATCCACTAATGGCCTAGCCCTAAACTATCACGAAATGTATATGATCGAATTTTATCACCAGTTTTCATTTAAAAATAGCAACCGACTAATAAGAAAGTAAAGATAACATGAGTACTGCTTAGCTTACTGCACCAAATCCCTAACCGCAAAAGTCCTACGTACACAGGCAGATCTATGTTTTGAAATGTGTACAGTACCTGTTCCGCCCTATATAACTAAACTTTATTGTATCAAAAACTATAATACAGAAAACACCTAGTAATATACCTGCACTTGCATCGAGGCAAAATTTTATTCAAACACAGCAGTTCGAGGTGATATATATATCTGTTACACTCCAAGCCATGATGTTACACTTAGAATTGGCATTTAGAACTATACATATTTGTTCTCACAGTAGGTCTAAAATGCCGCAGCAACAAATTATGCGTTTCGAAAAATAACGTGTATTGTATATTTGTATTTAACCTATTGTTAGACATGATAATGATTCATCAACAATCAGCAAATTGAAAATACCCAATTTCTGAAGCCGGATTTTTTAAAACCTAAGAAAGCAGTTATTTTTTTTTGCATAGCGTCATTAACGAGATATATAAATTTTAGGAACATGATGAAATAGGAAATTACTTTCCTTAGCCTGTCCATTCAAAATTAGAGTATTTGTCCTCTAAAAATGAAGGAAATATTTTGATATCGCTTTGTATGATGGGTCGTGACGGTTGAACATATTATGAGTGAGTCAATATTATGTTTTAAAAGGCACACGAATCGATGGAAGAAAATGAATAATACAAATGGAGGTCATCTTCATGGAGCTGCTGCAGTTCATAAAGGGAGGCTTTATATTGCAGGTAATTATGTAATCTAATCACTCTTTTTAGTTGGGTAGTTGAAAAAATAGCAAACGATATATGAAACGGCAAACTTTATTGAGTTTCCATGATGGTGAGGTTCGTATATTTTAAAATATGTTTGTGACAAGTTTATAATTGTTTTATTTCATTTTCATTTCAGGAGGTCTCCATGGTAACAATTATATAAATGGTACTGTCGAAATGTACGATCAACTCAACGATTCATGGTGTGTCGTCAGCACTTTGCATACGCCTGTCTATGCACAAGGTTTTGTTAGCATTTATAAGGACCTCAAATAACGTGTCCCTAATGCGTTATCGTGAGTTTCATTCTCGTTGATTGAATATATAACGAAGATTGATGGAGTTTTGAAATTACTCTTTAAATCCAGAATGTTCTAGTAGATTGTTTTTTGTATATTTTTTTCACACTGATTTAAGATTAATTTGAGTTGGGTTGCGCGAGACTAACTTCCTATCTTTTCTCTATGCCTTTATGCTAGTGGATCCGTATGCTTTTACTGCAAGGATACTGTAGCTGGAATAAACATGACTATTCTATCCAATTAAAGAGTCCAGCTGCACACTAACACAAATGTATTTCTGTAACGTTTCGTCCGACCAGAGTCAGACTTCCTCAGACAAGCAGTTTACAACAATGGCCTATTTAGATTGAAAATAGATGGAGTAAATTATTGCACACTGCCGATTTACTCTCATCGCTTATCTTTCTTACTTTCAATTTTGTTGCAAAAACTGCACGTGGGATTTTTGTAATAGTTTCATCACTTTTTGTTTCTAAAACTTTTAGCTCGTTTTCCAGAGAGTGAATGCAATAGTATAATATTTGTTAGTTGGTGATATTCATGGTATTAGGGATCTATGTACACAAGCATGTCTGTCGTTGCGAAATGTTCCTAATTGTAGCCTTTTCGTCATTCACGTTTTTTTAAATGTGATTCTCCTGCTTCCTTGTGAATTCAAAATTATAAACGAAACCAGTATTTAACCCGAACCTGAGAATTCGATCACCATTATCTTAAACTGATTTACGCAGTGATACGTCAGAGTTCATTGCAGCGGTGCAGCAAGACTCGTGCCAAAGATGATAATCTTACGATGGTTATGGGGCCAAGCAAAATGCAGCTTGCATAATAGTATCCGATCCAACATTCATATGGTAATGTGCCTTTCTTTTCTGTAATATTATAAGGTGCAACGTTATTACAATAAACAGCATTGACCGCTTTGTATTTGAGTCAGGATGTTAAATTAAGCAAGTAAAATCACTATATGCGATTAATTTTAAATATTTCTAGTTTTATCCATGTAGAAAGTTGCTGCTTGGTCATTATGCATTGCTTTAATTTTTGTTTTAAATTAATAAATATTTTTCTTACATTGTTTAAGTTATTTAGACTCTAAAACATATTCAAAGCTTGCGGCGAGTATAAGGTAAAAAAGAGAGCGATGCTCAAATACATGGACACCGAGGCCAATACGGAGCAATAGTCTACCTTGCCTTATACAGTAGCTTTCCGTTACCTAGTCTTCTATGTGGTACGATCAGGGAACTTCCGACTTTCTCGTAGCTCGAGAGAGGTCGCAGAACCGCTACAAATAATTTTTATTAATTTTAAAGAGGTCATCACAGAAAATTTCGAAGTGTAAAACGAATTACATAGAGTCCACAGAAATAAAAAAATAAAAAAAGTTCTAGCGAAAAAAACAATCTTTAACCACTGAAAATTTCGAAGCAAAATTGGTCCATTAGTTAAAGAGTAAAGTGATTTTTCATAGAAGAACAAGGAAATGAAGAACAAGAACGATAAAAAACAATCCATAAGTACATTTGATGTCCAAAAATACTCTTCTCTGCGCTCGTATACATATTATATTATATGTGCATTTAAAAAAAAGTACTACGCAGCAATGACTTGAAGCTGTTGTTCTCAAGCGCCTGTCCGCGCCTCTTTCTTGTCGGTCCGTCAGAAATTTTGTTCATTTGATATTTTTTTCTCAGCGAAATCGCTTGGTTACGGACATTGCTTTATTAGAGGATATGTATTTATAACAAATTTAAAATAATTCAGAAAAACTCAGACTATAAACTATCTGTTATACATTAAGTATTAAGTGACAATTAATTGCAACTTATTAAAATCCCCCAATGAAATGAAAGGCGCGGCGGTGTTGCTCATTGTGCTAAGCGTTAGGAATACGCTCGCCACCGCACCTCTAATTACTGTGCGAGAGGATTGCTGGACTCTTCGCCGCCGTAGGGTGGTTCACGTAACCGCTGGTCGGTTACGGCTTCCTCCGCCATCAAGTCCGTGCTTTCGGAAAACAAGTAACTAACTAATCCCCTACACGACATGGAATGGTAACCGGACGAGAGGCCGTGGTTCGCCACATGGATAAGCCGTCCTATCCTATCTCTCAAGATCAAGATGTCACAGACTGTGGCCCAGAAGTCTGGTGGTGGTTCTTACGTTTCACGTGCTCAATTGGAATCGTATGTGAAAGCGTTGGTCGGGTACGTGAAAACGCGAGGCACACTACGGTACATTCCTCAGGTTGTACCTAAATTCTCTTCGTACACTCGTTTTCTTTTATTCTTCACGGCGTTTGAGAATGTAACAACATTGCCTATGATTCACACACATGTATCTCTTAAGAAAGGACTGGTATTTTTATCCATATATATATTTATATTTTTTACATTAAAATTTTTCTTACAGACAATAAAGGTGCAATTCTGACAAAATGAGATCAATAATGAAATCAAGGAGATGTTCTACAATAAAAACATGTTCCTGGTTGAAAATTAACTGTTCAAAAGTGGCCAAGTAAACTACATGTACAAATTCCATTCTAATATTTTCCCAGTATTACCAGAAAATAATTTTCAAATGGATAACGACTGATTTTTTTAAAATGCACATCAGCTAACTTGAAAAAATCTAAATGAATTTTTACATGAAAATAAACAGACGGAAATAAGTAGTGTTCAGTGTATAAAAATAAAAGTAAGTCCTAAATATAAGTTCAAACATCTTGTTTTCCAAAAACGTCTTCAACCAATTCCTTGTAGTTGACTTTGAGAACTGCAGTAACTTGAGAGATATCTCCTGACTGCCATGCAGCATCCAACTGTAAGTTTACAATAAAACTTGTATTGAATACAATGGGTAAAATAAAACGGAGGAAAATTACAATTACTGCATAATGAGATTGAATATAACATAACCTCTTTCCCATTGTGTTAAAAAGTCAAGCTCGAACAAAACATTATGCAGAAAATGAAAATATATTGAAAAAAGATAAGCATTACAAAAGCAATGATTGTTTTCATAAAATTATTGCTTAGAGAAGTACAGGTCAAAACACTCTCATACCTTGACTGGTACTTGCTGATACTGAATTGATGCAACAGGATTTTCTCTCCAGTTAATCTTTGTCACAAATTCAGAATAGTCGATTTCTCCATTTCTTGAAAGTCTAAAGAACAAATATATAATGCAGGTTGAGAGTAAAATGATAATCAGCATGAACAAGGCAGCTTGCAAAGCAAAATTCAAATTTTGGGTAATAATATCTAGTCAAACACAAGGATGGATAATAAAAGAAAAGTCAGACTTACTTCTTCATGAGAACTTGCAATACATCTTCAGGCAGAGGAAGTTTAAATGCTCGACATACGACACGGAGCGTTGATGGATTGAGTGTTCCCTTGCGTTCAATGTCTTCATACGTAAGACTTTCTTGCAATCTAGCAAAATCCTGAAAAATATTTGATACCTTAAATTGATGTATGAAAACTTTCCCTCAAGAGGAAGAAATTCACAATCATTTCTACAAAGTAGGTGGAGGTCTGATGTGATACATTAACTGTGAATTATAATTGTCATCTGCATTCACAACAAGGGGAACAAATATAAATAAGCAAATTAGAATAGTCAGAAGTTGTATCAAACTTAAGAATATTGGTACAATGATGTCAGCATTACTGCCAATACCTCGAAGTTCTTCTTTTTCAGTTTTTCTTGTGCAACTGCCAATACAAGAGTCATATCAACTTCCTCTGGTGCACGGTGTGCATAACGTCTTCCAATTGTCATTATCTCATGTTCTGAGAATGTTTTAAGCTGGGCGAGCAAGTTTCTGAGAAAAAGAAAACATACCTAATATCAATAGTTAAAATAAGGGTGTATCATTCCATGAGAAGGTTTTTAAAATATAGTTACATTACAGCAGAATGAATTTATCTCCATACATTAAACTATAAACATAATAGACTAATTTCAATTTCATTTTGTTTCAACTGTCAGGTTGTGCTTGTTTATCACCTGGAAGTTAAATAGATATGACAAGTAAAACAGCTCCTGACAGGGAAATATTGATTCAGATCATTTTGCGAACCTGAAACTTTCATATCTGATAGTCTCTCCTCCCTCAGGATCATTCATGACAAAGAATTCTTTGATGTCTTTCACCTTATCTTTTGCTGCAGATCTTAATTTGTCAATGATGACAGACATGTTTGCAACAGGGAACTAGGAAAATGTACAATGGTTAGGATGGGTATAATACCAAAGAAAAGCAGGCAGTTCTTGTCAAAAGAGACACCAACTGTGTCCACACACAGCAGTTAGGTCCCATTGCGACATTTTTTAGTTTAAAACATGGTGGGTGGTTTTGAACCCAGTCACAAATTTAAAATATTCGTCTACCTACAAAAACAATGGTAAATGGTGACCAAATGACAGTAGATATTTACACATGTATAAACTCTATGTACTTTCTCATCTCTTGAAACTACTACTGAATGCAAAATAAGAATGAGTCACCTCATCCTCGTGTTTTTCCATATATCTGAATGCATATTCATCAGCATCAACAATTGTGAAGTTGAAATCATTGATGGTAACATTTGCTCCAACAAAGAAATCTTGAGCAGTGAAATATTCTGACATTTCACTCTTAAATATCTCTTGACTCGGTTTCTTAATTCTTCCTCTCTCGAGAAATTTGCCACCAATGATACCTGGTGTGAAAGGAAATTGAAAGAAAAGGAATTATAACTTACTATAAGACCATATTTTTAAAATTTTGTGACTAGTGATGAAGCATTAAACAGATATTTGATGTCACAGCATTATGAATATGTTATTGAAAATGACTATCTTATGACAATTTTGTCAAAAGTGTTTGATACAAAGGTGTAATCAATTTTTCTGAAATTAAAAGTTTTATATTCATTTTGGACATTACCTGAGCCCAGTTGAAATTGTCAATGTGGATTTATTTCTAATCGATGATTCCTTCCCATTGCAGATTTTGAGTTGAAAAACTAAAGTCATGAAACATACCTGAATTTCGTTGTGGAGGTTCAAACACAGAAACAGTATCATCAGATAAAAAGTAAGAAATAATGAATTTGCGATCTTTATCAATTGGACTATCTGTTGACATGTAAGCGACAAATCGAAGAACATTGCTTTCCAATCCATGCCTGCCAATATAAGTCCATAATTATTTTTTATAATCAGTACTCAGTACTATTAAATGTTCCTTCCTATGGGTGTCGCTGCTTGTTAATGTTAACCAGTATTGGTTTTTCGCGACTCCACCATGAAATGCCCTTTTTACTTTTTTTTTGTATTGTTCGTACTAAGTGTATTTTCATGATGGTGAAAAAATAAAATACTGATTACTAAATTTGGTAAGCTCTGACGTATCTAAATAGACCTGACGATTGTCTATTAATCAGAAAAATGCCTGCCTGAATGGCCTCACAGATTGAAAAATCATGCTGGGAATATATATGGTTGAACGGATTAATAAACGTCTCCTCGTCACAATGTATCTCTGGTTGCTTTTGGCATTGTCCACAATTCAAGTTCATGTAACGAAATGACTAACTGCCAAGCTATTCTCATAACAAACCTGGGTTAGAAACTGGGAGCAAACTCATTGTCCGACATATTCGGTCCCTATCTCCAGGACAAATATGAAAATACCTATCCAGCTATCCTATTCATGTACACCAATGATAATAGGCATGAAACAAAACATTTTATAACACAATACACGCATTGCTTCCAGAGTTTTCAATTATTTCATATACAGAGTCAAAACTATACTTTGAATCAGATATATGGTTTTATGTTAGTATTCGAACCATTGCAAAACAACATTGCAAATGGGTGACATATAAAAAAGAATTCTAGCCTTTTATCACTGGCAGTGCATAGCGGAGAACAAAATGACCTCCCTGTCTCTCTCAATAAACTTAATAAAGTCAAGCTGAGGAAAAAAATAACCTACCTGTCTCTCTCCATAAACTTAATAAAGTCAAGCTGAGGAGGTTTAGGTATGAGGCCCATGCATGAGCACAATGAGTCTTCTTCTGATCCAAATCCATTATATGGAGGAACTGGTCTTGGTACTTGCGGTTTACTGTCAGCCTTGTATTTGATGGGAGTGAAATCATCTGGTAATAAATATTAATATTATAGCTTTTGATAATTTATATTTGAAAAAATATATATGGTATGCAGTATGCTGATTAATACAATGATGCAATCATCTTTTTATCTCAGACTTCAAACCTAGAATAGCTATGTTAGAAGAGGTAAATCTTGCACACAATTACAAAAAGACTAAAACACTCACCAATTCCATATTTTGATTTGTAAAATTCTTTGGTGAAATTATCACTGTCACATAGCACTAGTTTTCTTCCCCAAACATTGAGAACAGCTCCGATCACCAAATCAGCATCAGTGTAGTAATCTTCATAGACTGCACCAGTCTGATGAGTTAAAATATTTGTTGTAATCACTAAAGACAGACTAAATATTGTATAGTAGGAATAAATATAGTTATCACTTACTTGTACATGACGAAACTTGTACATGACGAAAGAGTGGAAGATAACAAAACTTTACCTTCAAACTGTCCAGGATATATCTTCCTCCATGTCCCATGGGTCCAAAAACATTCAGCACAGTTCGATCAGTTTTTTCTCCTGGTTGTCTCAGTGGAAGAGGAGCATTCTGTCAAAAAAACAATTCTTTCAAGATAAAATTGATAATTTGTTAATTATTTGCTATTTGCCCAAAATGAGATTTTTCACAAGCAGCCAGAAAAATTAGATATAATTGTAATAAATAACCAGCCACACCATCATGACTAGGCAAGAACATATACAGTTGGTCCTTGTACCCAAATGATGGATTGAAAATTGTAAGTGAATAAGTACTGATGTTCACATAAATTTGAAAATCTAGGTATAAGATGATATATGATCATGGTAAAATCATTGACTACAATAGTGGTTTGTTGCCAGGAGGAGTTACACATTGTCTCTTCATACTTCAAATTGGTATGATATTGACGTACCTTGGGTAATCTAGCTCGTTTAACAAATACAGGTACTGCATCCCGTCCTGAGTTGGGTTGAATGACTTCGCGAATTTCAACCGTGTCATCAGCAAGAAAATAATGGAGAACCTTGATCAAGAAAGACAAGCAATGGTTAGCTATGTGTAGCACAGACACATAAACACAAATGCCTTTGTTTTGGTACTCATATAAGTATACACATAAGCTAAGAGTCGGAACCATTTGAAAACATATTTCAGACATTTGTTCAGACAAAAGACTATTGTGAATTTTTTTAAATAATCATCCCACGTAAGATTTCGATGTAAATCTCCCAAGCTCAAAGTCATTGATTAGTAATTCAAATCATAATATTCATACACCAGTACTTGGATATTCCATGTTCACACTCATACGTACACATACTACGTCCCTGTGCCCGTCATCTTGGTTCGCATACTACAGGAGTACCCCAAAAACAACTATTGATGTGCAAAGAAGTTTCTATCTTTTGTCAATACAAGAGTTGATAGGAAAATATTGTCAAGCCTCACCATTTCCCTTGTATCTCCGAACATACAATCACCGTCATCCCAAAAACACCAAAATCTAAAAAATAAAATAAATTAACCATCACTGGTAGATGCAAACCAACAAATTCAATTGAATTTCAGTTTACCTCAGAACATGTCTATCATGGCTCAAGAATTGTTTCAATGTATCAGTGCGTTCATATGGTCGAAGAGGTTGCATGCTTTCCTCCATCTGCAACATAACATAGTATTTTTTACACCATCATATTCCATTACTACTCCATATTAATTTTTTAAAAATATTTGTCTCTAGAATTTTGAAAATCCATAACACACTATACTTTCAAAATGGGGGGTAGGGGGTTGGTGGAATATACAAGATTTTTTATTTCCCATTTCACTAGAGCTGGGAGTCTTAATGCTATCAGCCATTTAGTGGAATATATAATATCGATTGTCTGTCAGAAATGATAGATTTCCCTATTATAAAATTACAAAATGAACAAAAATGGTTCGTTAAAAAAAGAAACATATACAATCAGTCAAAACATACGTACGTCCTGTCTCAATGATGTATATGGATCATCTGGAGTTCTTTCCGAGTTGGACACTCGTACCCCGAGTTTACGCAAGAAATTACGGGTGAATTCATCACAATCCATCAACTTGAATTTTCTGTCAAAAAAATTATAAATTAATTACCAATACATTATTTGATACACTGCGATTTTTTAATGGTAATAAAGTATCATCCTGCAAGTTATTTTACTGGATAATACTTTTCCATTCATTATTTGTTGAACTTAAAATAAAGGCTTAATACTCACCTTCCATAAAGAACAATCTCATTTCCCACATTGAAATGTTCAACAGTATAAAACTGATCATCATTTGGAGCTGGTAAGGGAATTCTGTGGCGTCTGATTAAAGTTCCTTGAGGAATTCCAGAATTTTTAACCTGAAAAAAGAATTCAGCTAATGAGTTAATATTGTAGCTCCTTAAAAGAGTGAACAGTATGCAAGTATCTAAATAAAACACAACTTTGCGAAAAAATAGACAATAATATAGGTTCATTATTACCGTTGGTTCGATCACTTGTATAGAATCATCCTCCAAGTAAAAATAGATTTTACAATTTCGAATACGAAACTGTTCTTCCCGTTTTTCATGCACAGCCTCTTGGAAATAGGCTTGAAAGCATAAGACCTGACATCAAAAGAAAAGCAATATTCATTATTGCTTGACCAATGATAATATTAAATAAAGTAATAATAAAGTGGGACTAGTGAATTAAGTAGGTGAGAGTGGTTTGCAAATAATTTATTTATTCTTTCATGAATTTTCTATATTATCGAAACATAATCAATAACACAGTGCCCGATTCATTAAAGATGAAGCTTTGAGTCCAGCAAGATGAATTTTTCATCTTGATTCTATAATATATATTTCAGTAACTAGACCTTTACTTTAAATCAAAACAGGAACATAAAATATCATAGTCCAAAACAACCTAAATCATGCACATAAATCCAGTTTAGTCTTGACATTTATTAGGATTACCAACTAACCCACACACCTGCCTATCGAATGCCACCCATGTTGGTGCATTGCTTCCCTCTCCTCTTGGAAAAACACTGTTCTTAGGTTTTTTCTTCTGACCAAGTAACGGTTCTCCACCAATCCCTGGTTTCTCTTCTCCAGTCAACATTGCTACTTCATTGTTATAATCGAAATGATGTGATTTGTGAAATCTCTCTTTCCCAAGCTGTTTCAAAACATTTGTCATCAAAATATTGTTGGTGCAATATTAGATTAATGATATTCCAATTGAAAATGTCTGACAATAAAAATCAATGTTGACACTGTATGGGACAAAACTACTGAGAATCACATTATCCAAATGCTCAAAATTAACCAAAATTTTTATAATATATTTATAATTTTTATAATATTAAAACTCAGGTAGCCTATAAATCTTTTTAAATTCAATATCATGAGATAAACCACACTATCTTAAATAAGTTCCCCATGTTTAAAAATGATGTGGTGAAATAAATAGACACTATCAGCAGCATTGTGTACTACTTTATTAGTGATATAAAGTATATTAGTGAAAGTGTCATAAAATATGTTCTGATAAAATATAGGTATAGGGTATTGCTGAAAGATATTCAGTTCCCGAAGCCCTGCATTGTAATATTTTTTCAGTCAGTATTTGTATTTATCGTTATTTGTATTTTATTCTTTATATATAACCGTATAATGTTGTCTATTTTACTTAGTTAAATTGAATCTAATCAATACCAACCTTTGTTAGAAAGGGTGAAACGGAAACCGATTCATCAAGAAAACGAAATTTCAAGTTCTCATATGCAAAATTGAAGAATGTACTTGATCCAAACATCCCACATACAAATGGTATTGAAAGCGATACGGCAATCGGTTTTTACCGTTTTGACCTTTACTTTTTATTCCAGAAATTGCAGTCATATGAACATTTATTAGCAAATTTCGAGATTCAATATTCAAGGGGGAAATTACCATAAAACATTTTCCAGATTTAGTGCCTTTCTGCAGTTCTAGCGTATGAGATTAGGCTACTGGATTAACAACAAAGTACTGAAGCAAACTCACCCTGAGATTAAAATTGTTTCCAGGTAGACACGGAAGAGACATGATCCCAAATTAAATCTGTTCTTTTATAATTTTCGCTAATTAAATAGTAATAATACTAATTTAGATTCGATCAAAAAGACGACCGAGGTAAGTTTCGATCCAGAGCGTCAGCAACAACTCGGTGATTGGATTGGTAACCATGGCAATGAAATTTGATCATCTCTGTGCTTGCGCGCCACATGTGTTCAACCACAACACATAGAACAAGAAGTGCTGATGTTGGGATGATTGCTGTTGTTAGAAAATCTTTCCCTTTTCTCGAAACTAATGTGCCAATCAATTTCAAATTTTTAGCACTCCCATATGAAAGAAATCGACAGATGGTAATTATTTATGCTTCTTTTTCCAAGTGTCTACTATGACTTATCTGGGATCTCAACCATAATTTTGCTAATACGCGAACATATTTACAACTCTCTTATCAATTATGTTTCCTTCAGACAAAATTCATTTTTCTATAAACAACACATATATATGTTACTAAATATATTTTGTCTGCATATCCCATATTATTGAATACAGATTGAGGTACATATATTTTTAGTTGATTTTATTTTTTCCTCTTAGTATTCAAATTGATTTTGAAGCAGTAACAATTGGTGCTGGTTTGCAAAATGGACAAGTGTTGCAATGGTTGTGCTGGTGAACTCGCTCGCCAGATTTTTAATTATCTAAACTTCACTAAAACTTCTTTTTTGTTATCATTTCAAGTGTGTGCATTGATCAACGCATCTTTAATTAAAAACAAATTTTGTATTATGGAAAATAGATTGTTGCGATGCGTGGTAAATATTAAAATGTCATGACTTGGTACAATGAACGTGAAGGCATGGCCATGGCTGTTCATTTGAAAAATAGTTTGTGGTTAAAATCCAGTTTGATGGCAGAAGCTTTTTAAAATTTTTTGCTTTCGCCAAAATATTATATGCCTCTATAAATTTTAAACTTAAACTCATGTGACTTGACACTCTTCTTTTACGAAATGTTTTATTTCGGCTGACCCACCTACTTCCCATGATTATTTTAGAAAGGTAATAGGCGCTAAACGTGTCAATCGATGTGACAATATATTACGATAGTATGTTTTGTACAGAATTATTAAAAATTGTCGAGTGATTAGGCCACCATTTGTGTAGTCTACCAGTGGCGGCGCGTCAATAGGGCCAACCGGGGCAATGCCCCGGTTGTTTTTTCGGTATAATAAAAAATATTCGAAAAATACCTCAATATCGGTTGCACAGACTGTCTACACTAGCCATATTCTCCCGACATGGTTCATTTTTCGCTCGCAAATCCTTCGCCGAACGTCGACGGGGCGACGCCGATTTTGCCCCGGTTGCTCATTGTATATCGTATTCTCTCTTTTATCTTCCATTCGCCGCGTTTGTCTCGTTTGTTTTCTGTTTCTTTTACTAAATCATCGGGGCCGATCGGGGCTAGCCCCGAAATTATGACGACACAATGCCGACGTTTCTTACAACAACGTGTTGACATGTTCACGCATTCCTTCTCGTTCGTTGGTTGCTTGAAGAGTTGATAGTTTCCTCGCCTTCGTTTTTGTCGCTTGTTTCGCTATTTGAATCAGTTAGCGACCTTTAGTCCATTTGCTTTCGATTTTCCACATTTCTTTTGAGCTCCTTCCTCACTTCTTTCCGGCTTCGCATTTCTTAGCCTTAGACCTCATTATGAATAAGGTTGATGCACTACTTCGCACTCCGTTTTCGCAGCTGCCGCTGGAACAAAAATTAGAAGTACAACGTCTTGGGCCTTATCAACCAAAAAATTGTTCACTGGAACAATCCCATGACGGAGGAAAGCGTCGGCCTACATTCTGCGCAGAAACTTGGTATTAAAAACACGAATGGTTGTGTTACAGCGAGGACAAAAATGCACTTTTCTGTTTTTATTGCCTGCTTTTTTTGTACCGCCCGTGATCCGAGCGTGCCAGGGATCATCAATCTTCTATGGAGCATCTGGACAATGCAGTAAAATACCGAACATTCGGAAATGTTAATATTTTCCGAAGTTTCTGTTGATATGTCATTGTTTTTATCTGGGTAAATATTGCCTTTCCTTTTGAAAGAGGTTTCAAAATAAACTATGTCTATATTTATTAATCCCTTGACTTGGACCGGTTTTAAATACACTTTCTTATCGTTAAAAATTGTCGCTTTTGCCGATTGGTTGTTACCGATGGAATGGTTTTTATACTCATAAAATGATGGGAGAACTTACAGCGCTCATCCTGTCCCCGTAGATGGGGGTGACTTGGTCCCGCAGTAGCTTGACCCGGTTGTCAAAATGACCACGCGCCGCCACTGTAGTCTACAATATATTCACTCTGTTAAAGAAAACCAACCCATCACAAATACTCACCAGCTGTTAACTTTATGGAAGTATAAAAATTTGTGTGATAATGGGTTTGTAACAATATCAACCATTTCAAATGAAATGAAGCTCAAATTATTTGTATTATGTGGAATGTACTAATATTTACTACAAATTGGTACATTATAAATTCATTCTGAAGGAAATGCGAGAGGGTATCTGAAACAGAATCTCTAATCAGTGGCGTAGCGACGAAATGTGCCGACCCTGGATTTTTGCACGAAATGCCCCAACTCCCCCGAATAAAAATAACGAAAAACCAACAAAATTTGATCGAAATCAGATGTTAAAACGTGGCCCCAATTCGGTACGTTGTATTGTGGGATATCTGCCAGTCTGGACTGAAATTTTGATTTGTAATGGTTCATGATTGTGTTGTTAGACTATAGCTGGAAAATTTACTTTTTATATTAGGAGAAATGTCTTCCAAAACTTGCAGAATACATTCGCGGAAAAATTCCTCTTCAGCAAACGGGCGATTATTTTTAGCGACGTTACAATATAACTGGTCAATAACGTGGATTCACTTTCATTTGACGTTTTATGATCTTCGTTTGACTTTTGTCTGAATTTAACGACGAATTAAATTTTGAAAAACGCCGCTCACGCTTCAACTGATCATAATTTGATAATGCTTCGTCTCATAATCGCGTCCAATGTTATATTGCATCAGAACTGGAATATCTTGTTGGCAAGGAAGACAAATCACTGAAATTTGATTCTTTTCAAAAAAGAAATAAGAACACTGCCATTTATCCAAAAACGTCCTTTTTTCAGTGTCTAGTTTTTGTTTTTTTAACATCTTTAAGCTTCCTTAATTTAGGGTTGATAAATAAAATACCGCCGTATGTAATTCTATTGCAGGTACGTATACAAAAAATACCGTTATAATTGAATTATTACGAACATACACGTGCTCAAAGTGTGAAAATAATGTAACAATTTGCCGTATCCAGAGCGCAAGAAGGTAAACACTTGAAGTGTTAAACGTACTGTATTGGTATTCATTTACGTTTCACCATTAAACTATTGCAATAAAGTTCGGCGGGCCTTTTTAAATCGTTACGCGGGCCGCAATTGACCCGCGGTTTGGATCCCCTGATATGCTGTATTGTGTGACACGGACTGTGAACTGCATGTTCATAAAGTACTAATAAAGTGAATACGGTATATATGCGGTAATCAAAAGTGTGTGGTGAACAGAGCGTAGGAGCAGTGTAAGTATATACGAGTTTCTTGAAAGACTTTTTATTGGCATATTCTTACCAATGTTTACTTCTGTTTTTTATTGTACTCAAATTTCAAACGTTTTCCAAAATGATATTACATCATTTGGTGATTATCATTGGGATCTTATATTCCAAACGGATTTGATATTGACATATCATGGGAGATACACAGCACTTCTTTGATACATGTTTTAGTCCTGGTGGATTTGACTTTTATCTCCCAGCCTAATATGTTATAGTGGGCCATCCATTAAAGTCAATATATATATATGTGGCTTCTATTCCATCTCATTTCAAAGAAAGCTCGAGCAAAAAGATACATTCTGCAGCCCTCAAGTCTGACAGTGGTAACCTTAACTCTTAAGTCAATTTGTGTCTTCAAGTCAAATGTAATGGAACCATATATTTAGGATTTGGTGGTATGGGCCAAGCCGTATTGTGTCAGCTTCACGATAGCCACTTGATAGGCCACCATTGGGGTATGCCGACGCTCCTATATCGTAGCCTTCACAGCTCAGTATTAGGGTGCTCCCGAAGTATTCGTATCAAGATGGCGCACAACCTGAACACAGTATCTTACCTGTACCAGGTTAGGTTGTGCGTCATCTTGGTACGAATATTTTCGGAGCGAAAGTATTAGTGCCATGGGCCTGATTTGGGGACTCCCACTTTAAATCCGCCATAGGGCGTTAATCAGTCCACAGAAACGCTTGAGTAGCGTCGCGGGTTGTCCGCCAGTGTCTTTTGACGTCCGCCGTAAGAGTTTTACCTCCTATTGATGCGTAAACCAAACTTGGTCTGAGGTCCTACGCCCATTTCAAGCTCTAAATAAACGATTGGATGACATTGTAAAAATAAATATCCCGATCTCCGCGACAAAGCCATTATATCACTGCCGATTTTGTGTACTTGATGCGTGAACTTGTCGTACTTATGTGAGAAAGCTTCTTACCGGTATCTGCCACCAAGACCAAACAGAGATATCGTGTTCATTGGAGCCGCGTCTAACACGTATGCTATCAAAAAAAAGCAGCAAATTTCTCATTAAAATTTTGCTCTCGAATTGCATAGCTTTGTCGTAATCACATTTGTCCAATTAGGTTTTCCGTTATCGATATTTTGAAGGTTCATCGATCAGCAAAAGTTTTCAGTTTTGAGATTTTACCGTTTCGCAAACTAAAAAAAGGGTTGAGAACCACTGGTTTTGGGGACAGAATCCGATGACGGATCCGTTCATTAACGCCTCAATTGGGCCACCATTGGGAAATTCGCTGTAGACCCTCTGATGGTCCGCCAGATCTATGTTATCTTGGTAATATTCTAATAAAAAGGTGGATATCTCTCACATACGGAATGGGGTAATCGTCACCAGAGATTGAAACATATACCAATTGTTAATCTTGCGAGCAATACCATTTAAAACTTAGCCCCCAATAAAATGAAGTCAGCGATTCGAAAGTATACACTGAGAAAATTGATTTTTGTTATGCTTTTTACATAATTTATTGGTATAAACAGATTTAGAAGTCTCGTACATGGTTTGTAATTTAATATGAAAATTGAATGCTAATGATGCAAATCAGGTTCACTTATAATCGCAACTTCTATGAACCGTGGGTTGCTTCATTCAACTCCATTCTTGCTAAAAATGAATATCGCTAAGAGCATAAGGGACCAACTGTGTTGGCATCGCAGGTCACAACTCTGTCTCAAATCTCATGCCCACCTCACCTAGTATAATACAGGGTGTACAAAAAGTTTCGCCCGATTATAAAGACTTTATAATCAAATGTTATTTTTTTTTAATTTAAAAAAAGATTTATAGTCAACCTGTTTCTAATTAGATGTTATAGATGTTGAATGTTGTAGTCCCCATTTATCATACAACAAATTTGAAATTAGTAATGCTATGAAATCGGGCGGAACTTTTTGGACACCCTGTATATTGGATGGGTAGGCAGTGTTGACTGTTGAGCCGGGAAGATTCCGCCAATTTCAAGTATATACCTGATAAGCAGACTTAACCATGGGACAGACTTCTTTATCAAAACAGACACTCCACAGTTTGCAAGAATAAAACCTCCCTCTACCAATGATCGATATTGAACTTCTGAATGTAACTACACACTTGTAGGTCCCACCAAGAATTGCATTTTATTAACTATGTCACACCACACAGATAGATAATCTTGTAATGTCTGATAAATCCTTTTTGAGACTAGATTATCAGACAAGATTAATTACTATGAATTACTCTATGAATGGGTGGGTAATTTAATCATCTGGCAACAATATACTCCTGCTCACCTAGTTAAATTTTACACTTTGTTCATCCAAGTTGAAACTATAATACAAAGCATTTTATGAAGCAATGTTCAAAATTTCGTAATTTTGTCCGTTTGCTCAATTTATTTTCCTTGGCTTGATGAAATTGACATAAACATACCAGTCTGATACCAAAATACAGAATTTAAATAAAAAATGCAACATTGCATCTTTCACAGAACTCAGTCAATGCTTATACCATTCATAGTTAATTACCCAAGATCCCTGTGACAGGACGGATTTGTTTTAGTCGTCAACAACAGCATGGTAACAACTAACACAGGATTGCATCACGCTTGATCATGAAGTGAACATTTTCTTTTCTCTCAGTAAATCTTTCTTCACAGATTGCAATGTGCTTGAATATTCTCGCTCTTATTTTCAGCTGTTGGGTCTTTGAGGTTTTGAAGAACTTGTAAAAGAGCTGTTTTGTCCGCAGATTCATTTTCAATGTACGCCTGGAAAAATATACTCTAGTAGTATTCAAATTCTTCGTATAAATAGAGAGCTAAGAAAATATTAAAATATTCTCTCACATTTAAAAATATTTAGCAATTATAGAGATCTTATAAGTTGTACTGGATGCCCACCAACGTCTCATTGGGTTTGTATACTGTTTCCTATATAATGTTCATCCTTAAGAGAACAGAAACCTTCATAAATATATTTCACTTCCACTACCATACCTTAATGATTGTTATGTCTTCAGGGGAATCCATTAAATCAATGAAGGATTTTGTTTTACAGTTTGGATGTAATAAGGTAAGAAGTCTGATACAATCAACAGCATCCTCTATCCTGTAGACATAGACATACCATGGTGTAGAGTAATAATTAAACATATGTGCAACGATCAATTTAGTAACATATATGTGTTAGTTTTGCTAAATTTTCCTATTATTCCTCATTTAACACAATCAGTGACTTACAGGGGTAGCTATGGTTCCATCGTTTTAAAAGATGTAGAATGTGAATAAAAAGCAGTAATGCCACAATATATTGGAACCTAATAGCACAAACTGAGCCGAGACTATAAAATTGTAGTTTAAAACTGGTTAGTTAGCACAAATTTGTTACTCTTGGTCACCATAAAACACCAACACACACACAGTTGACTGCTCAAATTTGCAAGGAACACATTTGTGTTCAATTAAAACCTGAATCACTAATCTTAAAATATTTTAAAGTATCAAGTATAACTTTAAATGAATATTTCAATGATAAAAAAGTTTTCAAGGATACGTATGCCCTTTTGTCAAGGGTATACTAGAAAAAAGTATAGGCCTATACCATTTCACTGATATAAAAGTTTTGAAGCCATTGAAGGATACATTCAAGGATTCCCTTTTGTCAAGAGTAAATCATTTACTAAGAAAATGCTAGATATATGAACAAATGTCAAACGACAGAGTCTCAAAACAATGAATTAGAAATGTAAGAAATATGTGCACTTACATATTATTTTGAAGCATATCTAAAATAAGGCTATCAATCAAAAAGTTTTTCGTCAGGAAGTACACAAGGCCTCCAAAATATCTTGTAGCTCTAAACAGTAAATGATAAAGAGATAAAAGTCCCCTAATGCATTTGTGACTATAAATATTGGCATTAAATTAGATTGGAAACATTAGATTATTAAAAAAGCAATGTTTGTTTGTAAGGGTGAGTTGTTATCACCAAATCCTTTTTATATTGACTGCCTATGCTTCATAAATATATAACCTACTGCAGTTTCAATACCATACCTGTGTACTACTGTGTTTCAGAGAATAATAATGATATGGTGAGAGCAGACACAAACATATAAGACAAATTACCTAAAAAATATCTAGCAGTATGCCATAGTTAAAAAGTATACTTTTACCTTAATAAATGATAATACTTTTTTTCCTCAATGTTTCTGTAAACTGCTTCAAAAATCTCCAGGTATTTAGGTGAATCAGGTTCAAATTGAATTACGCACTGATCCAATGCATTTTCATGAATATTTTGCTCAAATACATTCTAGATTAGGAAAAAATGGTTGATTAATTTAAGGTCGAAACATTTTAGTCAAAGAAATTTTAGAACAACTGAGATAAATTCAACTCATGATTTTGATAAATCTACCTTTTACATAAAATAGATTGAAGCCACATGACTGCAACATGGTGATTGGTACGAAAACTAACCGAACAAACCTGTAATTAATGAAGCCTACAGTATATCTACTATTTGAATCATATAAAAAAAAGTGGATTATAGTGGATCCATAACACACTAAAATGGGAAATAACAACCCAACCCCTCGCATCAGAAAAAAAAGGATTCAGAATTAAAAAAAATTCTAAAGATAAAAATAAACTACCTCCAAATGCTGTGTTTTAAACAATAATGGTGGTACAATTTTTCTACCAAGAACAGGATAGTAAAGATTTATCAATCTGTCTCTCTCATCCCAGTTCGCTTTTCTGAGTTTTCCATTTGTTTCTCTAACAACAATGAAACGTTCCTGAAATTATTTGAATGGTATGTAGCATGATAACATTATTTAGCTCGTCAAAGACAAACTGTATACTACGCATATGTGGAATGAAACTGATTAATTCATAAGAACAGGATCATACCCTATTTTTAATATTTTCTGAAATATCAACAAAAGATAAATTGCTATCTTCATATCCGTCAAGAATATCATCATTTGATAAATATTTGTTACAAGTTTTCCTTTTCAGCATCACCAGAGGCATTTCAATTTTCTCATTCATCGATTCTCTAATTTTTTCCATTTCCTGAAAAGTTCAAAGAGAAAGTTTTAGAAATATGAGAAAACTATACAAAAGCTATAATTATTTACAATTAATGAAGTTAAAAAAATGAGCATTACTAAGAATACACCAATATATTATTTGAACGAAATCTAAAATCAGGAAGTTGAACTGGAAATGTGTTCAATAAACCTATACTTATATGCAACAAGCTCATAAAAATAGTAAATTCCACACGAATGATAATTCTGGTTCAACAGCTGTTGACTACATACTTCTTTTAATTGGTTGTCAGTAAGATATCGAAGTGTGGGCATTTGTTTTCTTTCTGTTATCGTTGATTTATAAACTAGGTCTGCTGCACATCTGTAATGTATTCTTTGCAATAATTCTTGAACATCCTCTCTGTAAAATGAAAAAACAATTGCTACAGAATTGCTACAGAAACAATTTTGTCATCTTATAAAATATGATAACATTTACAAATTCATCCTGGGGGAGAGTAAAGAACCACCCTAAGGCAGGAGGAGCCCAGCAATCCTTTCGCACATAAATATTCCCCACAGGAATCAAGCCTGCGAACATAGGCAAGGTAATCAGACGAACGGTGGTAAGTGTATTAGCATGATGCGTCACGCTGGCGCATAATATAATATCTCATTGAACTGAAATAGAAAGTGCCAAGGTTAGCATGATTGACTGATTATTAGGGTTTGAGAAGCTGGTTAACTTAAATGCAAATATTGCATAAACACCGACCACAGTGTATAGGCCTTTTGGAAACAGTAACAAGTTGATCAGCTATCTAGTTGACACAAATGAAATACTTTGTATATAGAAATATATGAAGAATAAATACTGATTCCAAAACTATCCAGAATCCTTAAATTGTTGGCAGGTAATATTATGATTTCTTTCTGCAAATTAGCATTTATGGTGCAAAAATGTGAATTGTCTAGTAACACACCTGACAAAATCTGGATCAATATTATTGATTGAATCTAGTCTTTGACTTGCACCTTCCGATGGGATGGTTTCACCAAGCAGCAAATCAGAAGTTTCATCTAGTTTAAAAAGAAATAAAATGATTTTATTGAATAATATTATTAGGACAGTGATTAATTTTTAGAATGTTTTCGATTTTGGTTTCAGCATCAATAAGTCATTGCTTACAATACCTTTGGTTTATCAGTTCAGTTACACAACTTCTTCAATAAATTTCTTCCAGAATGTAAGTGCCTTGTTTTAAGCAATGTTTGATATCATAGATAATTGTACATTTGATTAAATATTTTATATATTCAGTCCAGAGGCCAGGTGTCACATCTTCAGAGATATCACAGATTATTTGGGTGATAACTACTCACAGTATTTAGTACTCCTATAAAATCTCTACATATCCAATTAACATCGCATTTGCCAATGAAGGTAAGCATGAAACGAATATACCTAATACAGATTCGTCCTGATCAAATTTTGGTTTCTCTCTGAATGACAAATGCGGAAGATTTTTCACTTTTTCTTCTCGATTAAGCTCTGGTAAATCGGAGTCGCCTACGCCTTGTTCTTGAAAAAATAAAGCTTGATATTATGCAGGGTACCATTTTGAAGCAGAGATTTTTCTGAGACTGTTTTCAACTCAAGCACATAAACAGATGCTGCTTCATTCATTTTCAAAGATGAACCACATCCTAATATGAATAAAATAATGTACATTCCACATATACATCAATAAATTGGTACAGCTTATTATTACTGTGTATTTTCCTTCCAGTCAGAGAATCCTTAGGATATTTTTGATAGAACATGACCACATTTTGTTACAAATAAAAAAAAAGTATTTAAAATATATCTATGGCAATCAACCTCAACTGCCATCCATATCAGTTTCAGACAGTAATATAAGGATGGAATTTTACTTCTCAGTTGGTCAATGTCTCTTTCATGTTTAATAACTTCAGCCTCCCATGTCTTGTCAGTGTCCAAACCTTAAAAATAAAAAATTAGATTTTGGTGCAATTCTATAAAAAAGGAACAGGTACAAATTTGAACCTTTTTGACATTGTATTGTAAAATCGAAAAATAGCAACGATATCAAAAGATTGAGAAATGACATCCAAAAGCAAGTTTCACACTACTGCAATATTCAGAGAAATCAACTTCTAAGATGTCTATATCTTATTACCGCTTGAAACCAATATTCATTGTTCACATTCTTATATTTCACAATAATAAAACTGTACTTTATCGCGTGCAACATGATATTTAGTGCAAGGCAGGCGGTAAAACTGAAATATAATTGGCAACCCCAGACTGCCGTAAGGCATTTGGGATGGACATGGTTACACGTGACGACAGAGTCTGTGAGTACTGAAGTATACCGGTACCTCAGAAAATGAGGATCATATTATTATGAAAATCGTTCATTTTACAGTTTTACATGTTATTAGTGGTTCATACACATCTAGTACCACAGTGTTATTTAGCGGTATCGGTAGGGTTGCCAACCGTCCTTCATTTCAAAGGACAATCCTTTATTTGAGATTTTTGTCCTTGTCCTTTTTAAGATGATAATTTTCCTTTATTTTTTCCAACGTTGTTTTGCCCGATAGTTATAGTACTGTGTTTGATATTCTTTTTAATTTCGCTTTGGTACAGCTCAAATAGCCAAAGAAATACCAATTTTATTAACAATTTCAAATATTTTACATTAATTTTTCATAGATAGCAAGCAACACTCCAAGATTTGAGTGAATTCTAGTTCAATAACTGAAAATTCTACGTATATTTGGTCTCTAAGATTTTAGATTACTTCTCAACTCTGCGATAACGTATTTGGAAAAAAGATTTGACTTTGATGAAAATTCAACATTTGGAAAATTATCTCTTTTGGATAATCTTTCTCCAAAATATCAGACACTTGTAAAAATTGTAGAGCATTTGAAGCTAAACTGCTAAAAGACAAACTTAATTTGAATATTTTTGACCTATTTGATGGAGTTGCACTCATTCAAAAAAAATTTGGCATGATTCAAAGCACTAAACTGTTCACAGAATGCAGCTTGATTGGGTCAATGTTAAATAAACATTAAATGAAAAACACATGAAGATTTTTTAATATATCTTTTAGCTTGTATATAATTCAGTAATTTGTACTTGATTGTTTTATATTGTTCTTTCCTGCAAGTTACAAAATAAATGATGACGGTAATCTATGTCCTTTATTGAGACTTCATAGTTGCAACCCTAGGTAGGTATTCGGTGAATCTGATAATTACTCACCTTCACATCTGTTGACTGGCGGATAACGTGCGGTTGATGATTGTGTGGGTGAATCATCAGAAAAACATACTGTTGTTCCACTAAAGAATAAACGACATGAAAGGCAGTTTTTGCTTGTTTTTACCAGAGCCCTGAGCATTTTATTAAACAACTTCTCACCAAAGATAATCACGCATGGGCGGGCGGGTTAAACCGTAAATATATAGTCTACTACGTTAAACCGATAACGTAACTTTAAGCAGGAATCTTAGTAGCAAAAAAATCTGTCGGCCTGGGTTGATCCTTGGACTTACAGACTCAGATCTCTGTTGAAAGTTTAGCAAATATTAATACGGTACCGGTATCATAGGGCAGTGTGTGCTTAGTTATTGGACACGTTGTGGACATAACGATCGTTTCAATATTATGTTGTTGTTGTTCTTTGACACGTTTTGAAGAAATCGCTTTTCTCTTTGATTACTGAACCAATTGCTTTGAAATTTTTTTAATGAGTAAAGATTATATTTTTTGCTAGAAGGCTATTACTTTTATTTTTTGCTATGACGTCATCAAAATTATGTGGTGCTACGTGTCCATATATTTGAGCATAGCTCTATTGTTTTGGTTTCAAATGGTAACTGAGACCGTAAATCAATATCAATAAAACATTTTATTTCGGTATTCGTGTTAATTTATCAGGGATTGATGCGTTTATACATATTCCTGCAGTTCAGGGTTCACGCTAGGGTTGGATTATCCGGATAGCGGTTAACCAAGAGTTATTTTGCTATCTGATATCCGGATATTATTGTGACGGTTAACCGGATAATAGAGCAGTATAAATAATACATATGCGCGATTAGCGATTTTTATATTTTTTGTTGAGTGGCGACTGACATCTCCCAGAGCAAATAATAACAACTTTTTCCACTCTAATCTGCCTATAGAGGACTTGTACGGGTCACGTGACTTTGTTACTGGACGGCAATAAAACAAAAACGTCCAATTGGCTCCTGTCAGTTGCAAGTCGAATAATACGTTTCCGTTTTGTTTGGCTGTTGAAAATGGTTATTTCGTATTGTTCCGTTGGCTGTACGTATAGTATAGACAACGAAATGGATCTTCAGTTATATTCCACTGATTTCAAAAGATCCGGAACGTCGCGCAATGTGGATATCATCTATTGGCAGGACTGCTTGGTGTCAAGTCCAGAAGCCATCTTACTTGTGTTTCACTGTTTGCGGACAGCACTTCGGACAACGATCGTTGGTGGTGAGTGATAAAGTGGTGATAGTGTGCCGTTATCAATTTCTTTAAATATTCACAAGCTCCCTCATTTTAATGGAAAGCAGATGACAAACTACTGTTATTACGATATTAGTAGTCCTAGGCGTGGGCCTACTTGCAGTTGCAGACTTGACTTGTGTAAGACAGTAAGGAATTGATAATAAATTGCTATAAGGTATTGTTTCCCTAATTAGCAGGTAATGTATTACTAAGTGTGAAAGTTTGAATAGATAACTAAAGTTTAACACCAGTGGTCATGCAAAAAAAATAACCAGAATTCAATTGAATTTGCCATCTAGGGATACGCTCGCCACCGCGCCTCTGATCACCCTGGTAGTTTCACAGGTTTCAATCCCATGCGGGGATAGTTATGTGCGAGAGGATTGCAGCTCTGCTCCCACCGAGGGTGGTTCACATGACCGCTGATCGGTTTCGACCATTCCCCACCATCCAAGCTCATGCTTCTGAAAACAAATAACTGGCTCCCCCCCCCCCCCCCCCAGACAAATCCTATCCTAATGGTGCTTGTACAACTGATCCAAAATGTCTTTTTATTGTCATTGGTAAAAAGATATGCTACCCGGAATAAAATTCATTTACGACTAGTGGTTGTGGTGGGATATGGACCTACATTTCACACAAAATTGTTTCGGTGGGTCTGGTAGTGAAGGTTTCAGTCTAAAGTTGAACACCGATACTACAACCAGATACAGTTGCCAATGAAACTTAGCGAGGCGTAATATTGCGACATTGTGATCTGAAAGGAAATTCTGATGGGTAGCCGGCTAGCCGCAACCTTTTGTTTAAAAAATATTATGAGATATGACTTAAGAGTCTAAACTTTTATTTGAGAGGGGTGTAACCCAAGCTAATTTGCAAATGGTATTCATGGTACCAAATGTATCACACACTTTACAGTAATTATAAATTATATTTGAAAAATAAAGCACATCAAAAATGTATTTTTAAAAAACAATTGGTTTTATATGCAAATACTAGGTTGATATTGAGATTGACCATTTCAATGCGAAATTTTCTTCAGTCAAAAGGCACACTTGATTCGCAAACAGTGATTTCCCTACACCCCCCCTAAAATTTCAAACACCCCCCCTAATTTTGAGGTGCGATTCCACACTGAGGGGTTCTAAACCGCAGTCTGCGGGCCAATTACGGCCCGCGTGACGATTTAAAATGGCCCGCCGAACTTGAGTGAAATAGATTACCCTTCATGTGGTACCTTTTGAGTTTTAGATACCGTCTATTGTTACATCATTATCACAGTTTAAGCACGTTTATTTCGTAACAATTGAATTATTCCGGTATCTTATGTATACGTATGGGTATTAGGATTACACACTGCAGTATTTTAGATATCAGTCGTATATTAAGAAAGCTTAAAGATGTCACAAAACGAAAACTAGGCACTGAAAACAGACTTTTTTTAGATGAATGACAGCGTTGTTTATTTCTTTATTGAAAAGAATCAAACTTCAGCGATTTGTCTTCTTACCAACAAAATATTTCAGTTCTGAAGGAATACAACATTATGCGACATTATGATCAGTTGACGAGCTTATTCCAAAATTTAATTCATTCAAAAGTCAAACAAACATGTTCAAAAAAATTAGAAATGTGTAACAAAACAAGCCATAAGTAGCCATTCATACAATGCCAGATGAGCAAGTAACTTCATTAGTCACTATCAGTTGCAACTTGCAAATTACTTGTTGAAACGTAGTAGTATATATTTACGGTTGAAAGCCGTGCTTGTTATCTATTCCCCGGGAATTCTATCAGGTAAATATCAAAATTATTGATTTCATTACATAACAAACTGCGATGTTAGGTGTATCTAAAATCAAGCTTAGAGCCTATTTTGGTGCCTATTTCTCAGGCCGCTTGAGCGCGCCCTGAAGCCCAGCCGTTTCGTCCCGCACTTTTCCTCGCTCCCCTTTTCTGGCCCTACAATTACATTCTGCTGTGGATTTTGGCTCGCGTCAATCAACTTGGGGGGCCCCCATGTAGCCTACATCGTTTCTTAAATACATACCATTCTTTAAGAATACAAATAGCCTAGTTTTTTATCTAACAGCAAATTATTTACCACCCCCTAAATTTTGAAACACCCCCCCTAAAAAGAAAAGCTGGGGAACATACTGTTCGCAAAGATTTGTGAATGCGCACAGTACACCAATTTGTCTAATGTTTTGATTTTGAGGGAGGAGGTTGTGGATCGGTGCTGCTCAGGATAGGATATTTTTGCCTCTAAATGCATATTACGTGTTTCACATGAATCCATCGTGCTCAGATTCGACTTTTTTCAAGGTCTGAAGGCTCCAACATCCTTATTTTATGGGTACACAAGAGAATTTTCAGTGTGGCATGCATGGGTCAGTTGGAGTCACCAACCTCAAGATATCTATAAGCAAGGATAAGATAACCTGGAAGAAACATTCCATAATTTAGAGTAAAAAATGTATCTGCCTCCACAGCCCTTTAAAATGGAAGATATGATGCCTCGGGGGTAATTTCTATCAAATATTTTACAGTATTATGGATCTAGTGAAAAGGGGTGTAGGCGGCTTTTTTTAAAGTGTGGTAGGTCTAGTCGAAAGACACATTAAATGTTTATGCTAACAACTGCAAATTAATATTGCAACGCATACAAGTTAACAGAATTTGATACCAAGTTAATACCATTCTATGTCAGGATTAGTTAGCCAGTTATTTGTTTTAGAAGAATGGACTTGATGGTGGGGGATGTCGTAATCGACCAGTGGTCGTGTGAACCACCCACAGTGGGAGGAGAGCTGCAATCCCCTTGCACATAGCTATCCCTGCATGGGATTGGAACCTGTGAAACTCCCAGGGAGATCAGAGATGCGGTGGCGAGCGTATTCTTAGATGGAGAATTCAATTGAATTCTGGTTATTTTTGCATTAGCACTGGCGTTAAACTTTAGTTATCTATTCAACTTTTCACACTTACTAATAGATTACCTGCTAACTATGGAAACAACACCTTATGGCAATTATTGATTAATACCTTACACGAGTCAAGTCTGCAAGTAGGCCTACCAATAACAGTAGTTTGTCATCTGCTTTCCATTGAAATGAGGGAGCTTATAAATATTTAAAAAAATTGATAACGGCACATTATGACTCACCATCAACGAAGTGCTGTCCGCAAACAGTGAAACACAAGTGAGATGGCTTCTGGACTTGACACCAAGCAGTCCTGCCAATAGATGATATTCACATTGCGCGACGTTCCGGATCTTTTAAAAAACAGTGGAATATAACTGAAGATCCATTTCGTTGTCTTTACTATACGTACAGCCAACGGAACAACACGAAATAACCATTTTCAACAGCCAAACAAAACGGAAACGTATAATCCGACTTGCAACTGACAGGAGCCAAATGGACGTTTTTGTTTTATTGCCGTCCAGTAAACAAGGTCACGTGACCCGTGCAAGTCCTCTATATATATTTTAGCCATCCGTAGAATGCTGGAGTGAACTTCACTATTACATCACAAAACACGCAGAACAAATGTGATTATTGCGCTTATTAGAAGAGCTTATTCGCTTTATAAAGTTAGATTTGAACTGGAGGTACAGTTCAAGCAAGACTAACTTAAACGAATTCAGTTGAAAAGTATTGGTTGGGTGGGTGGGAGTTTGTTGCTTTTTTGTCGGGTGTGGCTTTTAGTAATTGTTGCGTGTATTGAAGGAACGCATTTCATCATGAAGTAAACCAGTTTGAATTTCGAGGACTTATTTCACAATACTTCCGATTCCATGTAATCTGTGTAGCATTTCAAAATTTTGGGTACACAACCAAATGTTATGTGCTTCCTTTTAACTTTGGTATATATGTTTTTTCAAATTTCCTTGTATCAATCGAATCAATAGATATACCAGCCGAAAATAAATCTATTCTATCTAAGTCAGGTGTATGTTAAACTAATTGAACTTAAAAGCTTAAAGAAATGGTCATCATGAGTCTGCGACACCAAAATTTAGTACGAGTCAAAATTTAAAGAAAATATGCTCTAGGTCTAGACAGAAAAAAAACTTTCAAAAAATTTAACAATAAAAAAAGGAATAATATAAATTTTTACATAGGATTTGAATATGAGAAAATAACTTAGCGGTCGAGAGGAAGACAATTAGGACACAGTATTTAAAACAATGTTTCACTATATTATTCAGCTGCACTTCTGTACGATTACAGAGCTTAAATTTTTATTTATTGACACATGCAACATCAAAATGCACAATCATTTTTATTCGAGAAAAATAATACATATATATGTACGTATTTACAATAGAACTGTGTGATGGTTTTTAGTCAATTCGCCGCAAAAATCTTGTAAAATCGGTTCTCTGAAATTAGCAATAACTAACTATCCGGTTAACCGGATAGGTAAAATACGAAATACCCGGATATATCCGTTATCCGGATAGTATAAATTATAGGTATCCGAACTAACCCTAGACTTCACGCAGAGTGATTAGGAAAGCGAGAGCGGTAAAGGGGTGCGTACTGTGTATCGGCGTGGCAGTGTAATATTCGTTACCGTTACCCTGCGGCAGGGGTCACAACATTTTTTCTTCAGATGGCTGCACTACGTTTTTGGACACGTTAGTGAAGATAACGGTCGTTTCAATATTATTGTACACGTAGTGGACATAACGATCGTTTTAATATTATTTTGTTGTTGTTGTCCTTTGACAGTTTTGGACACCTAGTGGAAAACCTAAAAAGTCGCTTTTCTTCGCGATGTTAGACTGCTGGCGTTATAGGACTGTGTGGTTTTAATTTTGTTGATATTGGATGTTTTGAATGCGTGAATATATATCCACGAATGTGAGCTTCGTATCCTACAGTCGAGGGGGTCTCAAATCGCCTATCGAGCATCCGCTCTGCAGCGCGGCGGAGCGTTAGGAATACGCTCGCCACCGCACCTCTAATTGCTCTGCGTGGGTTCGAATCCCCATGCAGGATGGTTATGTGCGAAGGGATTGCTGGACTACTCGCCGCCGTAGTGTGGTTCACGTAACCGCTGGTCGGTTACGGCTACCTCTCCCATCAAGTCCATGCTTCCGAAAACAAATAACTAACTAATCCCATACCCGAAATGGAATGGTAACCGGACGAGAGGCCGTGGTTCGCCATATGGTTAAGCCGTCTTATCGGCTTCCCTTTCCCCGGTATAAATATGTAAGACCTCCTCCTCTGCGAAGATACGATGCCGACGCTCGAGACGCAGACAACTCACCAGTCAAGCAATCGCTATGCAAAGTTACGATGTCGAGATACAGACAACTCATCTACTCGTATAGCGATTACTTGGTGTCGACTGATATTAGTCGTTGTAAACCAACTCACCTCGACAAAGTTTAATTCTCTGGGATGGGATTCCTTTATGCAGAAGAAAACCAGAGACAAATAGCCAAGGCACTGTCGCCGCACCTGGCAAAGGAACTAGATCGAAACGCGAATCAAATCGTTTTTTATTGGCCTTTCAAAAAATCGCCTATCCAAAACAATAATTTTTCGAAATTTCCAAAATAATCCACGAGGGGACGTAAAATGTTTTTACCTATTTTATTTGTATCCGATACCTGTTTTAAATGTATTAGACGTTTAATATAAGTGTATTGGCAATTGAAAAATATAATTGCTGTATTATTTAATGGATTTAGTTGAAATACAAAACCAATTTTTAACCATAATTTACATATATTTTTCATGAAATTATCGGAATATACGCTATGTTTGATATTATATATGGCGAGTTCTAATTGTGCTGCTACCATTCTGCCATGATGAAATAGAATCTATAAGGTTTCTTTTGTTCTTCCAATATGTCACTATGCTGGCTTTATTGGAGGTTTTTGAGAAATCGCCCATCAAAAACTGTAATTTTTCAAAATTTTTAAAATAATCCAAATCAATTTTTCAAATATTATGTAAGTTTGGCTGAAATACATAATTGCTTTTAACTATGATATGAACTATGCGCGGCGGTGTGGCTCAACGGAAATTAGGAATACGCTCGCCACCGCACCTCTAATTACTCTGCGTGGGTTCGCAGGTTCGAATCCCATGCAGTGATGGTTATGTGCGAGAGGATTGCTGGACTCCTCGCCCTCGTTGGGTGGTTCACGTAACCGCTGGTCGGTTACGGCTTCCTCCACCGCCAAGTCCATGCCTCCGAAAACAAACAATATATATATATATATAACCAATCCCATACCCGACTTGGAATGGTAACCGGACGAGAGGCCGTGGTTCGCCATATGGATAAGCCGTCTTATCGGCTTTCCTCTCCCCCGAGATAAATATGTAAATCCTATCCTATGATACATATATATTTTTCATAAAATTACCGGAATATAGGCTTTGTTTGGTATTATATATGGCAAGTTCAAAACGTGCTGCTACTATTCTACCATAATGAAATCGACACTATAAGGTTTCTTCTTTTCGCCCAATATGTCGTTGTGCTGGCTTTATTGGCGGTTTTCGAGGAATCGCCCATCCAAAACTGTAATATTTTGAAATTTTCAAAAGAATCCGAGGGGGCGTAAAATGTTTTTTCCTATTTTATTCTATCCGATACTTGTTTTAAATGTATTAGACGTTCAATATCGGTGTATTAGAAACTAAAAAAGATAATTGTTCACTTATTTAGTGAATTTAGTGGAAATACAAAACCAATTTTAACTATATATATGATTCACATAAATTTTTCCTAAAATTACCGAAAGATACGCTATGTTTGGTATTATATATGGCCAGTTCAAAACGTGCTGCTACTAATTTATCATGGTGAATTCGAATCTATAAGGTATGTATGTATGTATGTTTATTCGTCTCGTAATAGTGATAAAAAAATAAATGAACGATTATTATTATGTAAGACGGGATGCATGCACAAGACCGTACTGGCCTAAAACACAGATGTGCGGCATGCACCCTTTTTACCAAATATAAAACAAAAAACATTAGATTAAATATGTATAGTATGGTCCCTTATATAGACAGTTGTGCAAGGTGGGGCAATGGGTCGTTTGGTGTGGTGAAAGTGGTATGGGTGGAGTATACAAAACTCTTAATATAGGGGAGTTTATAAGACCAGACAATATATATAAATAGAGACAACACAACACCAAATAAACATATACATAACAGTGAAATCAAAATTTAGGCGCAAATACAGCGCCTTTGAGTGGTGAGACCATATAGTATGAATGGGCGAAGTATAAGAGATAAATTTGCCGTTCTTCTTTTTACCCAATATATCGTTATGCTGGCTTTATTGGAGTTTTCCGAAAAATACCTGCGCCAAAGCGAGTCATTATCGAAATTCAATCAATTTTAAACAACCCTTTGATACAGCGTGTCATTTAAAATTGGGACTGTTACAGTTGTTTTAAAATGTTACTATATATTAAAAAGATGAATAGTGTGATGACTAATTGTTTTACTTTAATAGCTATCGTTAAATCACTCAAAATATACACTTCCCAGCCATTGAGATACACCTCAATGTTCCCAGCACAAAATGATTGGGAACATTTGTTTTTACGTGTCGTGATTTTCTGTTAACTTCACAGATGTGCAGTAACCCACCCGTGTCCCGTACCGTACGTCTTTCTGAAGGGTCTCCCTAAAACCATGCACTTGCGAATTTAGGCACTTTTTCAGGCACTTTGATATTTTTTATTTTTACTGTCCGTCATTGGGGTTTTTAATTTACTTGACAAAATAATTAGACTTTAAATAAATTTTCGCATCCATATATTGCAATAAAACAATATTATTTCCAATTTATTAGGGTATAATTAATTTTTCAATAGTGAAATTCGGCAACATTGATTACAAAATATAGAAATCAGGCACTTGTATAATTTCAGGCACTTGGTGAAAACCTATTTTACAATGTATCTGATTACTTTAAAGCAAAAAATTAAATATACACACTTTGTATGATTGAATTCACAACATTTTGGTAAAATACAATGTAGCCAATTAGTTATTATGTAAATACAAAATTACACCAAATTGGCCCAATTCGTGAGAAACTCATGAAAAACAGAATTAATTATTCCCGTTATAGCAATTATCAATTTCTCAAAATCCAATTTCAAGTTTTAATAGCCTTTCGGTGCCATCCCATGTAAAAATAAAATTTATTTCCAGTAATATTTTAATAACGTAAATTTGAAATATCTGGTTAAAACCAAATTATCCACTTGAGAACAACTTTTTACATCTCATAATTGGAGTAAGTACGTGACCAGGAACACGGTGACTTGGCAATACCTTGTCTGACATCGCTTTGGAACAATGTAGGGATCCGGACATTCAAAACCTGTACAATGAACCTAAAAGCATGGAATTACGATTTGTGAAACTTAGTGACGATTTACATCTATTATGCGATTCAAAACTACCAACACCACGCCCAGTTATACCGAAGAAATTTCGAAAACGTATATTCGATACGAATCATCAATTAAGTCACCCTGGAATTCGAGCAACTCAAGATCTTATTCAAGCAAGATATATTTGGCCAAACATGAACATTGACATCAGGAAAATGTGCCGAGCGTGTATTCCATGTCAATCATGTAAACTTCAAAGGCACACGATCTCACCTTTGCAAACTATCGTAACTCCAGACGAAAGATTCTACCATATCAATATTGACATTGCTGAACCTTTACCACCGTCTAACGGATATAATTATATACTTCTCATTGTGGACAAATTTTCGAGATTGGTAGAAGCTATTCCTATCAAAGACATTACATCTGAAACGGTAGTTAAAACATTTTTTCTGTTCTGGATTTCTAAATATGGCGTACCTGCAATCATCACCAGTGACCGTGGAGATTGTTTTCAAAGTGTTCTATGGCAAGAAGCAATGCAATTTCTCGGTTCTCAACACATTCAACAACTAGCTATCACCCAGCCTCAAAAGCAGCTGTTGAAAGACAAATACGACAATTAAAAGCATCTCTGATGACTCACTGCCGGATAATGCAGATTGGTATCAAAACTTATGTTTAGTTCTACTTGGCATGCGAACTGCAATTAAACAGGACTTAGGATACAGTAGCGCCGAACTATTTATGGAACACCATTGAAATTGCCTGGAGAATTTTTCTCGACCAACCAACCGGGTATCAACACTAACCCTCAGGCGTTTACGAAACGCTTGAGCAATTTCATCAATAAGTTGAAACCAATCCACCCTAGAACACCTCAAAATAGAAAGACATTCTTATCACCGGAATTGAATACTTTCAGTCACATATTTCTACGTGTTGACGCAGTTAGAAGACCACTGGTACCACCTTATCAAGGACTTTTTCGTGTTATACAAAAATACGACAAGTTTTTTAAGATTAATTTTAATAGCAAACCTACCACTGTTTCTATTGATAGAGTTACGCCGGCTCATGAAGAGATTTTCACTCCCGATACTCAGGACATTTCTAATTCAAATACCCCAACTACTGAATCTGACGTACTTGTAGATTACAGGATTATAAGCGACTTAGTACTTATGATGAGGCTCTACAAGAAGCCTATAACGTGTTGGGCGGTGACACTTCGCGCTCTTAACTTTCTTTCATGTATAACCTGCCTGGTTTCTCGATGTTAACAACTCCACAACTTGAATATGATTGAAATCTATTGCAGTCACGTGAAATACGAAATTGTGTGGTGATAAAACAAATGATTCCAGTATTGTAGAAGTTCGAATAAATTGATATAGCAATGTTGAGGTCCAATAATCAATTGATTACAACAATATTGAGGTCAAATGATCATTGTAGAATACGAATGATCATTTGTTGAGGTGTTGAGGTCGAATGATCAATTGTTGAGGGTTGCTAAAGTTTACGACCAACCCAACAGGCAGGTTAACTACATACTTAATTCTAGAATATGCAAACAATAGCAACATTAAATCATGCAAAACGAATCAAACCCTATCACGTAAAGACAAGACAATAAAACAACCCACTTCAACGCGACATATAAATTAACACTACTATAACGGCAAACTCCTAACACGAAGTAAATTGTAAACAGCCGACTGGCAATGATTCGAAATGATAAACAAACATGAACGAGAGAAAAAGTAAAGACCGATAACAGACTTTGTTCACGCCGACATGCTCATTCCTGCCCACGAACAGATGGTGAAATCGCCTTGAAGGGAGTAATTTCCTGAACGGTCATTCGACAAAGTGCAATGACCGATATATCTCGAGATAACCCCAGGTCAAATATATATGAAATAAAACAAAGAAAATTTGTCTGTAACAGTACTAATACACAGATATAACGTACCAATATCAACCGATATTGACGACTCTTTACTTATTACGCAGAACGAGGAAACTAATAGCAATCAACAAGGTTCAGGATCATTACAATCAAGGACTCGACACGGAAGGACAACTAGACCGCCGCAGAGAGACGATTATGTTCACTATTAAGTGCCTCGCAATCTGTATGTATTTTTTTGTTTATTCGTCTAGTCTGCCATTTAAATCTGCTTTACCAACTCCAACAGTTACAGTAAACCTATGCCACCCCAATAGACCCAAAGCTGAATACTTTATTCAGAAGCCCAATAATTGTACTAAGGAGACACCCCAAACCATTAAGCAATGCTCTGTTACGGTACATGAATTATCTTCTAGCTATACAAATATTACTTTATATGTGTGTCAGTAGTCTGCTACTAAATGGTCTAGTCATTATTTTTTCTTTGGTGCACATTCGAGTAAACTGACTTCTACCGATAGAACCACCCACCCCTTTATATTGTGAAGATTGGGTATACACACGTTAAAAGCTGATAATAATGGAGATTTAGAACCCACTTCCCCAAATACTTGGTCCACTCAAAACAAGGCAAAAGTTACTCATAGTTGGCCATCCTCTAGACACGGACAAGTGATCAATGCTCATTTGTCTCGTATTCAAATTTCGTATGATCCTTTTCATGGGGTAATGTTAGGTGCTTTCCCTTCAATTTCCACCTGCAACATATTAACTGGGTCATGCACGTTAGGAAGTCAAACTTTAATTTGGAAACACCACCCTTTAATTGATTGCCTTCAATACCAAACAACTGTTACTGAACTTATTTTACATTATAATTCTTCTAATCAGATTTACCGCTTAGATTTTCCAAAACTTGGGCAATCAATCCATAATTGGGGTTCATGTGGCAAGTCAGTTAAAAGATGTTTTAAATCTGATACTTTTTGTACCAATAATGGTTTGTTATTCGAAACGCAACATTGCATTGCACTTGATGGTTCATCCCTTTTTACTCTTAAATATCCCGCCTTTAATTACGATTATACTGTGAAGAATTTTTCAGAATCTTCTCCTCTATAGTTGGGTTTATTCAAGAAAGCACTGATAGGGTTTCCGAGGTAATAAACAAATTGACAGCAGATATTAATTATTTGGAATGCTAAATTGAAAGCATTCTAACCACTAATATTAAACTCCTGTCTAAACAATACCCCGGTAAGATCCTAAGTCAGTTACTAGGTGGGAACAGAGCAGCTATCACCGTGGGTGATATATTGACCGAAATTAAATGCCAACGTATTAACGTTACCGTTCTTAGGAACCTCTTTTTACAGGGTAAATATGCTACCCGACCTTTAGTGCACTTTATTAATAATAGCAATGAAACGATCATTGCACAAATATTCACTGATTCTAACGCTTATGTGGGTATTCATTTTTTTGAAAATTATACGCCTGGTCGTATATCTACGTTTCAAATTGACGGTCGGTTCTATAACTACGTCAATTATACTTTAAATCATGCCGATATGCATGTAAAATTTCTGAGGCCCACATTCAAGCCTTTTGTCGACAATTTTAATCCTATCGATTACACTGAAGCATATAACGAATTACCAAGGGGACACCAGGGTTATGATGATATAAATAATAAGTTATTATCAATCAGCCACATCAACCTTATTCGAGAACGAATATTAAGTGAGCAAACCCTACCTAATGCACATCAGACACTGATACTGATGCTATCTCACATGAAGTGCAAGACACTTTTGTTCATGCCCTCTCCTTCATTAAGACGTCAATTTTATCAGGTATTTATATGCTCTTATTCCATTTATCTCTCATTTGGGACACTATTTGGACCGTTTGTTTTATCAAGAAACTTTGCCCAAAACTGAGAGATGAAGGACTTCCTAGAATACAACGGCGTCGGCAATACTTGGCTGCTCGCAGGGAACAAGTGAACCCTGTTGAACCACCTCAACCTCTTGTCAAACAATAGACAAGATCAGGGGGGTCAAATCTATCAACCTAGACCAAATCCCAATAATAGATCCAATTCGAACTTATACCCTAGTCTGGCAGACTAGTCGAAGAGCAATGCTCATATTGTACATATTATACTTTTACGTGATTTCTTTCTAGCATGTATTTTACAGAGAATTACTTTGTGCATTTACACCAATACCTATACCAATAATATACCTCATGTATAACTATCTCAGGAATAACTATATTTACTCTACCTTTATACAGCTTAAATACTATTCTTTATTTTTAGTTGAATTTCATGAAAACAGCACGTCATTTCCGCCTTCTCAACCCAAATTGCATCCCTAGAATCTCCGAACTCCTGCGGGGGAGTTATGTAGCCAATTAGTTATTATGTAACTACAAAACTACACCAAATTGGCCCAATTCGTGAGAAAGTCATGAAAAACAGAATTAATTATTCCCGTTATAGCAATTATCAATTTCTCAAAATCCAATTTCAAGTTTTAATAGCCTTTCGGTGCCATCCCATGTAAAAATAAAATTTATTTCCAGTAATATTCCAATAACGTAAATTCGAAATATCTTGTTAAAACCAAATTATCCACTTGAGAACAACTTTTTACATCTCATAATTGGAGTAAGTACGTGACCAGGAACACGGTGACTTGGCAATAACAAGTTAATTGCTAGTAATGAACTTTAAGAAAACACTTTTAATAATGTTTGATTATAGTGAACCGAAAGCTAACCAGAAACCGGAATGACGCGTGATTCTTTTATTGTTAATGTAAAAATCTGTTTCTTTATTCTATTTTAATAACTTGGTAGAAAGCTATATATTCAGCAATGTGTTTTGTGTTAATCAGACTAGATTTGATCAAATTGTGTGTGCATTGTATTTCTGTATATATTGTCGGAATTGCAATAAACTCATGAGGTGTTTTCAAACGTCTCCTTACTACAGCCGAAGGCTATCGACAGATAGACAGTTCGAGTTAACAAACGCAAGACAAAATTATTGTCAGCCAATGCTGGGGTTACAATACACAAGCCAGACCAATCTACAAACAATCCAAATATAGTGATTAGTTATCACTACACATAGATTGTTTGTAGATTGGTCTGGTTTGTGTATTGTAACCCCAGCATTGACTGACAATAATTTTGTCTTGCGTTCGTTAACTCGAACTGTCTATCTGTCGATAGCCTTCGACTGTAGTAAGGAGACGTTTGAAAACACCTTATGAGTTTATTGCAATTCCGACAATATATACAGAAATACAATGCACACACAATTTGATCAAATCTAGTCTGATTAACACAAAACACATTGCTGAATATATAGCTTTCTGGCAATATTAGTTTGAAATTCCAGTTTTAATTGTTATCTGACGACGATTTTAATAATGTAATTTGGCCTATGACTTCATATAAACTACATAACAGAAATAATTGACTTATGTCGTATAGAATATTTTATAATACGTATCCAAGTCCCATTATCCCCTAATAGAACATAATTTAATGTATAAAAGCCTGTGCAAAATCTATATTGATAACCAGCGGTGTTCAACCACGGCTTTGATCAACTGAACTACAACTACAATAAATATATTCAATCACTTGCTGTTGTATAATATTCTTTACAACTTGAAGATCTGACTGTAATATCTTTTCATGGATAGTTTACGTAGAATTATTTGTACATTATTTCATGCTGTAGCAGCTAACTGTAAAACACGTAGTTCCTAAATGAGAAGAATGGCTACAGGATGGTAAATACGAGATGGCAATGTCACCTAAACAAAATTCGCTCGGCGAATGACATCAGGTAGCTGATATGCCCAAAGTTAGGCTTAAAAGCATCGTTAAACGAATGTTACATTAAAAATCCTTTAATATTCAACACGCCAGTAGTCAGCCAACGAATTTTTTTGCGTTATTCAAAAAGTTGCAAATATTAAAAACGTAAAACAGTAATAATTTTTAATGTCACAGAAGCCGTATCAAACTCTCGATTATAGATCTTCCTCCATCAGTAATTGGGGATATATATTTGAATTTAAATTTAATCAGGAGATAAAACATTAAAAACACAACTGCACAAAGGAAGTGTATGAGTGAACACTAATTGAAGCTTTCAGTTTGAAAATTATTAGAAATATTGAGTATCCAAAAAAAATCCTTACTATTCGTTTTATTTTGGCATGATATGATTTACGTATCTTGCAATTAAGTAAAACCATAGATCTAGGAATTGAAAATTTCAAATGTCAGTTCTGAAATTAAACATGAAAAAGTTTTGTGTATATTTTCCTACTTTTATATGTCGGGCATATAGTTTCTTCATGTCGCGAATGAGCATCAGAATAGGTGGTGCAGAAAATGGTGCTCCCGTGGGATGTGCACAAAGTTGGCGCACAACCCGAACATAGTATGTGTACCAAGATAGAGGTATCAGGTTGTGCGCCATCTTGGAGCACATAGGCTAGCACTCAATATACATCGGATTGTCTTAAAAAAACATTATACCGAGAAAGCAAAGTATAGTAAGTACTAAGTTCTGACGAAAATGATTTATGAAAAGTATTGCGAAAATATATGGCAACTGTAATCGAGAAAAATCAGGCACTTGCGAAATTTTACCCCTTATCACAAGTCCCCAGTCGTTTTTGTTTTTTACCAAAAAATACGTCATTTCAATCATACAAAAGATTGTATATTTTAGTTTTCTGCTTCAAAGTAAGTAAAAACATCGGGAAATAGGTTTTTACAGAGTGCCTGAAATTTCACAAGTGCCTGGTTTTAGTATTTTGTGCTTGAGGTTGCCAGATTTTATCATTCATATACAATTTCAAATAAATCCAGAAAGTACGGTGGTTGACCATATGTTGCCAAATGGTATTGCTCATTGCATTATTAAAAACGCTCAAATTGTTGTGGAACAATGAATTTGCGTTAGAAAGCAAAGAATAGTAAGTTATGACGCAAATAATTTAAGAAAATAATTGCGAAAAAATATGGCAACTGTCACCGAGAAAAATCAGGCACTCGCGAAATATGACACGTCTCCATCAGTCACAAACGGTATTGTATTTTACCGAAATGTTGTGAATTCAATCATACAAAGTATATATGTTTAATTTTCTGCTTTTGAGTAATAAGATACATTGTAAAATAGGTTTTGACCAAGGGCCTGAAGTTTCACAAGTGCCTGATTTCTATATTTTGTAATCAATGTTGCCACATTTTACTATTGAAAAATTATTTATACCCTAATAAATTGGAAATAATATTGTTTTATTGCAATATAGGGATGCAAAAATTTATTTAAAGTCAAATTATCTTGTCAGGTGAATTGGAAACTACAATGACGTACGGTAATAATAAAAAATATCAAAGTGCCTGAAATGGTGCCTGAAAAAGTGCCTGAATTCGCAAGTGCCTGGTTTTAGTCAGACCCCGGTACTGTGACGGACAATGTCTGCAGGTCAGCAGATTAGTGCAGTACGGTGCTGTTGAATATGGACACGGAAAATTGCACTAACCTATACTTACAAGTCTGTCAAACTCTACTAACTTGTAAGTATAATGATCCTGCATCCTTTGCGGACCTGTATAAATTGCTACCTTGGTTCAGACAATCACTAACGTGTTGTGTTTGCAGCGATGTCGTGAAAGACCCAATGTCATCGACGGAGTCTGCATGCCAGCATTTTGTATGTAAGTTGTCCTATTTCTATATTTTGTGTGTGTTGGGGTCTAGTGTAGTTTCATATGCAAAAATGGTTGTGACATGCCAAATACTGAAATAGAAGTTCTTACGTCGTTTAGTGAACATGCGCCCAGTCATGGGCGAGGTATTTTTCCATGTACCATACCAGACAATCAAACACTTCGAGTTACGATTCATCGCAAAACATTCCAATTACCGTATATCAATTTTTTACATTTCCAGATTTCAGGCCACTTTGTGTAAATCATCAAAAACCTGGGTGGAATTTCAACTTTTTCTGTGAAATGTATGCAGTCCAATAATATTGAAGTGTCTTTTGATATAAAAAATACAAAACATATGAAAAAACAAAATGAAATTCAACAGTACACATAATTATTCCCAACACTGCCACAAGATACGGAACATACGCAGGGTGATCAGAGGTGTGGTGACGAACCTATTCTTTATTAACGCTTAGCACAATGTGCCAGATCGTCGAGAATTTTGTTCTGAATCGACCTTTTATGTACCATAATTGCGAGATGGTTGCAATTACTATTCTCCCTATTAGTAGCTTTGATGGATTAGATTTTCTGATAGAAACCTAATTTTAATAAGTTGAAAACCTGAATTGAACCTCTTCACATGTGGCAAAATTTAAAAAAAAATCTTTGAAAATCATTTTTGTATGGTATTCATAATTTGACATCTGTTTTACATTTTCATGATTTTTGTAAAAGGTGCACAATGCAATGGAAAACCAATGATATTGAAACCATCATGCAGTTGGTGCAAAGATTTTACACTCTTTGAGCGAAATGGCCATCTTGCCATATTAGTGATGTGTTTTGCAAAAATATGTGAATTTATTTCTAAATCTCCAATAATGGAACATATAAAACATCATGAAGAAGAGCAGAAAGTTGATCAAGGTAATCATTACATATTTAGTCAATTTTTCATTCACAAAATATTTTGTTGAATTAGTAATAATGGGGAGATGATCGTATGGTCATCCTGTCCATACCAATGCAATTTTATTAGATAAAGCTTGGAGTACTTACTGGAATATTACGTTTTATATCTTCATATATTAATGTTTCCCAGAGGCTTGTTGTTGTTTTATCCCTATAGTTGTGTATTTAAAAAAATTACACTATCACTTGGGTTCTATGAATAATTTCAATGTCAGGTGCGGTGCGATCAATTGTATTGCAGAAAATATTTCACTTCCACATTTTACAGACGTTCAAGGAGGACCTAATGAAAGCGTAGAAAAAAATGGAAAGATGTTATCTAAAAAGAAATCAAAGGGAAAAAGAAGGGTTTATCCTGGACCAAGGTAAATAGCAAGATGAAAATAATTAGTTAATACATTAGAACTCAAGTGTTGGTTGGATCTTCCTTTTAAAAATATCTTTGTTTACCAAATCAATTAATTTCTTATTTTATATAGACTGTAGGGATGTAAGTTTCAGAATTATGAATCGATGCGATTCGAATTAACATCATTTCGAAGCAATTTCAGAAAATAAAATGACTGGATTCTATTTGAAGAAAAATAATATTTCAGTTATCACAAGTTGATTGCACACCGTAGCAGGATTGTCTCAACATTGACATCTTCGTTTAGTTTCGTTTCCCTAGTCTGGTCGTTATATTCCATATGGATGGGTCATACTCATAATTTCAGAGGAACCAATGGTTTTGATTAATTTTGTTCTACTGCGTAAATTGTTGAGAAGATTTACAAATATGTTGTTATATAAACGCTTTGAGTACCAATATGGGGCAAATGATACCAAAGCACATTTAAAGGCTTGAAGTGTTCTCATTTAGATGAAATTGTCCCAACCCTAATATATTCGGCATTTAATGAATCCATTGAATGTATTTTTTCTAAAAATTTAATTCATTTAGTTCATTATTAATATTATTCTGTGGTAACTGACAAATATATTACAGTGGGTGATCCTTTCCACAGTTTACAAGTACAAATGCCAGTGTCATGGACTCATGGTACTGTAACTCAAATTTTCTCTTGTCTATACCTTCTTTCAGACGGAGATACAAGCAGCTGACTTTCAGTCTTAGTCATGTGTTAAATGATGGTCTAGCAATCAAAACAGATTTAATGGATTGGTTAGACAAAAAAGTCTCTGAATCGACAGACACCACAGATTTAACACCCACATTTTTGAAAGTACAGTCTGAGTTATGTTTGGATACGAATGCATTACTGTTAAGCTCATTGGAAGAAAACAATTTAGATGATTTTCATGAGGAAATTTAAAAGTGGACAAAACCTTCTTAAAAACGAAAGTATACTGCCATTTTGTTAACTAATATATTGTTATAAAGGATTTTAATGTTTATTATGGTAAAAGGACAGATGATAAGATCGACTGATTGTTTGTGGAGGACAAAGACTTCTTAAACGCTTACCACCCCGCTCAGTCCAGGAGATACTTTACTCATTCAATATGCATTGCTTTAGCTAGTGGAAGAGTCAATTGTCGTACTGCAAAGCATGTATCGTAATTGATTATTTCAATAAAATTGAATATTGGGAGTTTTGTGGGTGCCCGAGGCGTCCTGATGATTTAGCATGATGTGCCAAAGGTTGAGTTAATACCAGGGATGGCCAATTCGAATAAAGTATCTGAATATCTCTTCATTCGAATATCGGAATTAGCGTTCATAAGAATATCGGATATTTGTGTGTCGTCACACATTTTCGACGCCGCTTTAAAACGTTTCCGCTGAATGAAAACATTCTCGATAGAAACTTGCGCGCGATTGCTTTCATCTGCGGGAGGTGGTATTTAGGCCGTTAACGCCTTTACGTTTGTGTTATTTTTTTTACTATGACGCAAATTTGTTCCACGATAACGATGACAATTATTTTATTTTTCTACTCGCACGGAATTGTGAATACGTTCATCGGCGACGAGTTTCTAAAGAAAACGCAAAATTTTTGATTGAAAAGCGGCAATTTAAAATACCGAAAATAAAACCGTAAACCAAATAGTTTTTACTGAGGCCCTCGACAGTTTAAAATACGGCAGTGAAAATCGCAAAATTTCGTGTGCCTCTGGCACTTATTATGTTTGGTCCGCTTTTAGAAACATATCGTCACTAATTGAGGGCGGGATTTACCTGAGTATCCATTACTTAAATTAAATTCCAGTCGAAAATTTTCGTGTTAACATTATTATACAAGGCTTAAAACGCGACTTTATCCCGGGTTGTGAGAATGTATATGATATAATTAATCTAAAGTATATTCAAACATCTTTTATTGTGCTTAAATAAATTTTACTCTGAGATTTTACGGCAGATTTATGGATTTTTCGAACGGTTTTATCTTAAAAATAATCTGAGTGGCGTGGCGGCATTTCGATTGAGCGGAGTCGGTGTTACACATCTCAAATTTGCCGAATTCGCAAAATACGGATCGAAACAATATATATCTATAATCGGGCAGTTCACCACACATTTTTATTTTCATGTCCGCGAATGCCATGGTTTAATTTAAAACAATTAAATTAAGAAAGCAAGACATTTTAAATATGCTCATATCGGTCACGATTTCATCACTTTGCACAACAGAAAAATATATATTGTTGTTATATTATTCGTTTTAAAAGTCGGCTATTTTAACAGTTGGGAGTAATCGCGGCGATGAATAAGTATTTTTAATTTACTGCTAAATTTTATATGTATATTCATTGTATGAAATGAAGTTGTACTCTACTGGATGTTATATCAGTTATTGAGATTTTTCTAACGGCGATAACAAGGTGGCAAGATTGCAAAAATACGTATTAAAATTAAATGCATCAGGCAGTTTATATCGTACTTTTAGACCACAGATCGCCGTGGACCGAATAGTAATGTTTTCATTTTGACGTATAAAGAGGCAACCGCGAGTTACGTTGGACTCATAAAATTAAAATATAAAGATATTTTAGAATCTCGTAGTTGTCATGGATTGAATATTTTACGTGACAAGATGATCATTATTTATAGGCTGAAAAGACGGAACGAGCGCGGAATCGCGGTGGCTGTTAAAGGCGCAATGAGAATTTCCGATTTTCAAAATCGTGGCTGCGCGCCTGGCAGTGGTGGTCATCTATCCTCTAACTCTAACTTATTGCTAATTTCAGACATAACAATATGCTACACATATTAACAATATGGTTCACATAAATTAATATACAAATATACTGGTAGGTGATAGAATACTCTAGAGTCTAGGCATAATGGATCGTTGTTGCTTGCTTCAGTTGCTTGTATTGCCAATGAAATTAACTACTTATTAATTACTAATTAGTTGTCAAAACTGCTTTTCACAAACTCTCAGAAAATATACACAATTATCTGAATACAAGTAGTATATATTTTTGTCAATAGACTTGACTATTATATATCGTAATATCATGGTACCAATGATAGAAAGCGTCAGACAACTCCTTGGCTATTTTTTCATATGGTCATTTGTACTAAGTGTACAATTTTAACAAACTGACTGTGTCACAAGTTGCTATTATTTTTATTGATAGCTATAAACTATCAATTACTTTGTGTACATATACAGTTGGTTTGTGGCTTTATTCTGATATTTCTATTGAAGCTTATTTCCTATTTTACTGGGTGTTCATAAACTGTAACAAAAATGTGTTATTTTCGATTTTAGAATGTACTCGGAATTCCAGATTCGAAAACATTATTTTAGAATGTATTTGGAATAGTTTAGTATTCGAAAATGGCCATCCCTGGTTAACACTAGTATTGAGTGGTGAAAGCTATGCCACGTTATGTCTAGCAGCAGCAATATCTCCCGCATAGAAAATAATAACATAAGGAATGTTGCAAGTAATTTACTGTACTGCTCAAGTTTTTTATTTATTTGAAGCTGTTATCATATGAATACTATTTTGAATATGATTACTATTATCCCATATTTCATTTTTCGTAAAAATAGCAGGAGAAGTCTTTATTAAATTTTTAATACATACCTAACAACGCATTTGATTGACATTCTGTGTGAGCTACCTTTTAAAAAACAAGGTCTTTTAAGATGCCAGGATGGGCAATGTAGAATAATTCACTATTCTAGAATCTAGAATACCCAAATTGAATCTAGAATACGAAATCCTGTTTACAAATTTCAAAACTGCAAATGTATTATTGCCTTTGTATTCAATTGAAAATGTCTTGAGCATTGGATTTCATTTGTTAAGAAACAGGCGGTTCTCAGGACAATGTACTTTAGAAATTTTAACATTTTTTTTTGCAGTGAAGTGTTCAAAATTTATGTGATGCCTAAATACTGATATTTTAAAACAAATAGCGCATTATATAATTCAATAGTAAATTGTGGAATACAAAAAATAAGTATGAAAAAACATTAAATTATTAAAAATTTGAGTGCACTTGGTAGGGTTCGCGTTAAGTATTGGTGTGAAATAAATAATTAATTTAACGGCTATCAATTATAATCAAGTATGTCGGCGTGTTTATTTCGTGCGAACAAGACTCGTAACATCTAAAGACTGATTTATTTTCTGTTGCAAAATCTTAATTTTCCATTGTTTTGTTATATGCCTACACAGACTTGTCGATACGTTTTGCATAATGTCTTTACCACGTGTGGCAACGTTATAAATTTATCGTCGGCTTAAATACTTGACCAAACGTGATGACGATGGAATAATGTATTTTATTGGGAGTGCAAAATGAATATAACAAAACGCCTGGTTTTGCGATATACGGTAACGGAATGGTGACGGAAATGGTGTGTCGTAAATGTTTTCCGTATAATACGACAAATTCATTTACAAATACTTTGCTGTCAAATCCTATTCTCGAATCTGGCACGACGGTGCGGCGCATCGTGCTAAGCGTTAGGAATACGCTCGCCACCGCATCTCTGATTACCCTTCGTGGGATCGCAGGTTCGAATCCGATGCGGGGATGATTATGTGCCAGAGGATTGCTGGACTCCTCGCCGCCGTAGGGTGGTTCACGTAACCGCTGGTCGGTTACAGCTTCCTCCACCATCAAGTCCATGCTTCCGAAAACAAACACCTGGCTAACTAATCCCATACCCGACCTGGTAACCGGACGAGAGGCCATGGTTTGCCATATGATTAAGCCGTCTTAATGGCTTTCCTCTCCCCCGGGATAAATATGTAAATCCTATCCTATCAGATTTAAACAAAATCAACTGATAGACTAGAACCAAAACTCATTTAGCTTTTGTATCTCTTAATATTAAATTTTTTCAAACTGCTTCCGAGTTCAAGCCTAATCTTCAAATGCCCGATCTTACAAATTCATTAGCGTCTGCTCCCCATTTTCCTTTGAATTGTTCGCTGCTCGGCGAGTGACAGCTTCGTGAATCGCATTGTTTGCTTCGCTGTTAGGACGTTGTAACGTCATAGACATATATAATAAATTGGACTCGAATATAAGCTTTGCAACGCAAAGGGAACCAGATCAAACTAAATTAAAAACTAGTTTAGCTGGCCGCACACCATTCAAAATTGACACTTCTCCGCGGGCCGCACAATTTTCCCTCGCGGGCCGCACTTTGCACACCCCTGATCTAAATTGTCGATCCCTAAATTGCTGTAAGCTGTATTCCAAAGTTCTTCATTACCCCGTGAGTCATTTTCCGTAGAATTTCCATTATTGTTTTGCAAATGTCAGGTTTCAGTCAGTCGATGGTTCTTGATCAGGGCTTGTGCATCTCACTTTGTGTAGGCTACACAGTGCCGGATTCACCATTGAGCAAGGTGAGCTGAATCCTTGGGAGCTTCGACATTTAAGTTTGAACTATTCAATGGTTAATTTTTAAATTGCGGCTTTTAATCGATTTAATCTGGTCAATACTTATTGTCCCGGGCATTCACAGCTTAAAATTTAAAATGTTATAAAACTAGATCTTTTATACAAAGCATCCGCCACTAATGCATAAATGTGAGATTTGAGAAAAACACCCCCGTCGTTTTTAAATAATAAATTAGTAATTATCCAGTTGGGGTTAGGAATGATTTGAATTTTATTTTTAAAACTGAATATTTACTAATTTTCTTATTTTGAGCGTTGGTGGGGGCTTTGTACGAAGGTCCATAAAGTTAAATATTTCCATTAAAAGAATTTGTCAAATTTAAAAAAACGTTACTACATTAAAAAATCCAGCTTTTAAATCAAGATTAATTCGCAGTTACATGCTAGTATGTTTTCATCAGAGAAAGAAATTTTAGCGTGAAAGTTATTTTGACCACGCTGCGTCGCGAAAGAGAATTTCTTGTAGCAAAATTTGGTAGTTTATACACGGTTTGTGAAACTCCCGCATTGACTGAACGGTCCCCTAGTATATGTTTTGTTCAGATTTTCGTTTACATTTATCGGTCGGCCCTGATTCCACTCTGGAAGACGCCAGTAGTGATAAACGGCCGATAGCGGTTTTCTACAGCACTTGTTTTCAATAATTCCATTTTTATGTATACACTTATTGTTTTGCTCAACAATTATTACGGATTGGTTCATGAGTGGATTACAATACCACAGTGGTCGGAAAACTTTATATAGCCTACTTGCGGGCCAAATATACACATTTCCGGTAGCGTGCGGGCCGCATTATTTTCGCCTACGAACAATCGCTAATTACACTTCAAATTATGGCGCACTTGCACTTTCTATTGTTGTGTTAAAAACCGGCCACAATGAGACGTGTATGTGGCATTTTTTAAATATATTATCAAACAATGCATTGATTTTGTTTACTTTTTTTTATCAATGTGAAGGAGGATGTTTTTTTCTGTGTCATGGCCAAAGCGTTAAAATCAAATGGCAACTTCGTTGCCCCGCGTTGCGTCGTCCGGATGACTATCTGACAAGCAAGTACGAAATTTATTTCAAGTGTAATGCATTCTAGACAAAGCTGCTCACCGCAATATATGCGTTCGAACGTGCGCATTACACGTTTTGCACCTACACATATGTAAGCAGTGGCGCAGCCCCGTGTGGAATTTCGTATTTGCAATGACACGTTTCTGTAATGACGTTCAGCATTAAATCCCTTAACTGCGATGCGGACCATATTTTTCCTTCAAGCATTTTGGAACGTTCGACCTTTGTCGCAAACTTCCCTCCGTTTCCCAGACCTTTAAATTTCAAAAATCAAACTCAACTTTGTCTTCTGATTACAACCAACGGGACGTTCATTAAGTAAACGACATGCCGTGTTTCTCCCCAAAATAAGACTGGGTCTTATTCAAATTTTTTTCTGAAAAATAACACTAGGGCTTATTTTTGGAGATGTCTTATATTTTGTTTATCAAAAACAAAATTACCAGGTAGAGAATCACGAGATTTCAAAATATACAAAATATGGAAACCGATATTCATTTATCTAAATAACAGTTTTTATTCAAAATAATTGCAAGACATAAATTATTAATCATTTTGAACGAGCATGTACAAGAGATTTTTGCTATCGACTAGGTAAAAAAATTTGATTTATTGACTGGGTCTTAATGAGGAGGGCTTATATTAATAGCATTTTTAAAATTCAGGCTAGGTCTTATTTTCAGGCTAGGTCTTATTTTCAGGGTAGGTCTTATTTTCGGGAAAGCACGGTAGAACTGATGCTACTTATTACAAAACAAGCGCCGAGCAGAGGAACTTGTTTTCACATAACTTTTTGTGGAGGCAATTATAAATTTAGGTTCAATTTTTGTTTTTTGCCTTAAAAGTCAGGTCGTTCGAGGGCCACAAAAAATTAGTTCGCAAGCCGCAGTTTGCCGACCATCGCAATACCATTGTGGTGTCAAAAATTCGGTGCAGAGAAAACCGTGGTCTTCCGAACGTTGAATTAGCTTTTCTGATTCTCTGGGTGAACTGCATTGCATTCGGACTTGCAAAACACGATTTAGTTTTAACTCGAGGTTCATTGTTATATAAATTTTGGGTCTTTTTATAAATGATTGAGGCTCTGATTTTCTGAGGCGCAATATAAAGTGTTATGACATTTTTTCCTCAGCGGTATAGCGAAAAACGCGTTACATTACAAAATGAAAAAAAAACGATGTATTCGAAGTCAAGAAGCAGCTGCGGTCCAAATTTAATACTCGAAAGGTTCGGATTCGGACCGCGGTCCGCCAGTTCCTGGCCTAGAACATCGCTAAAAATAATCGCCCGTTAGTTGGAAGGGATTTTTTCGGCGAATGTATGCTGCAAGTTTTAGAAGTCATTTTTCATGATATATATAAAAGTAAATTTTCCAGCATCAGTCTTTCTAACATCACAATTATGAATATGAAAAATTGGAGCCATATTTTGAACATCTGATTTCGAGCCAACCCTAGTTACACGTATATACAAAAATACGCAACTAAATTATGTTGGCATTGCGTTTATTATATTTATAAACATTGAGATGTTTTTTGTGTAACGAAACAAGCCATAAGTAGCCATTTATACGAGGATCGTATGCCACTTCATTAGTCGCTATCAGTCGAAAATTCCTTGTTGAAAGTCGTGCTTGTTATTTCTCGGGTATTCAATTACCAACTATTATAATGATTAATTTTTTTTGTTACATAACAAACTGCGATGCTAGGTGTATCTAAAATCAAGATCGTAGTCCTTTTCAGTGCCTATTTTTCGATACTTTCCCATGTCGCTTGAGCGCGCCCTGAACCCCAGCCGCACCGTCGCGTCATTTTTGCCGCTGTAGAAGTTTGCATCCTAGATTTTCATAAAATTTATTTCAAGTCGCCTGCTACTGAAATCTTTCACAAAACTAGAAAACCAACATTACCAACCAACAAAATTACCAACAAAAACGTACTCGAGCTAAGTAGATAACTGCAACATTATTGCTTATGAACTTAAATGCGGGAGATTTTTCGCCTCACCCTCTACAATCTACATCAGGGGTGGGCAACTTTATTTATTTAATTTATTTATTTTTAGAATCGAAAGAAAAATATACCTGATGACAGTAGTGGGGAATGTTTACAACGCTCTCTGCTTTGACCTTATATTGAACAAGTGTGCTAACGCAATTGTTTGTTCACAAAGGCAATTGTTTATTTCACCAGCTCGCACTGACAGCGCGGTGAAAGTGGAGCGATCGGCAACTTTCAGGAATGATGCGTCGGACCACATTACAGAGTGTGGTTGGATACAGTCCTGGCACATAGGTATCAAAATAACCATCAATCATTGACGATAAACAAGGGCCAGTAAATAGTTCATAAAATGCATATATATAAACATGTTTTTACATTCCAACCTACCTGATCCGATATAACATTGTACCATTGAGTAATTTTATGGATGAATAGATAAGCTTTGATATGCAACGCGTACCGGTAACTTGTTTGTAGAAGGATTGTATATCTCTATTATTATTTATACACCCATTAAAACTTTGTTGAAAGGATTTGAGATTGTGTTTTATTAACCGATGGTCTTTCCGTGTGCGTTGGTATGATGCTACTTGCTACCCTAACAGTGTAGGCCCATGGTTCCCAAACTTTTTTCTGTGACCCATAGTTTTTGTAAAAAACTACATATATTCGCGACCCGGAAACAAGAAAAGTACAGCAATTTCAAAAATAAGTTTATGGAATTCTATTCGATGCGCCTGTATATCATTTGTGAGTTTTTGAAATCTTGATGTTGTTGTGGGTAGCTGTTTAGCCCAGTGGTTACCATCCTTTCTACCCCGTCGGACCTGTAACATCAGATGTAGTGACCTTGCGGAATGGTAGTAAAATTTTGGAATGAATGAAACAAAAATACTTGTGTTTGAATGACATATCTCAATATTTCGGCTCAGGCTAGAACAAGAAAAAACAGCTCAGACAAAAACGGTGCATTAGACTCAAATATAAATCTTTACATTCGCGTGGACGATTAACATTGGCCCAAAAAATGAAAATATTTAAACGCAACCGACGATGCGCCGGAAACCCCCTCAAAAGATTTATACCACAAAGCATCGTATGAAAACAACGGTGAAAAAATTTCCGAGATTCGGAATAATACCGGAACGCCGTGTTCTTTGACGAAACGTAAACGGAGTTTATAAATAGTGTGTAAATTGCGAGAAAACATAGAATACTTTGAGAAATATTAAGATTGCTTCTAAACATGGATGAATTTAAAAATCTAATATGTATATATATATTCCGACATTTTTATTTTCATTCCAATGTTAAAATACTACAGATTGCTCCATTAATAATTCGAAAGTAAAAAAAATTCTGAAATTAGAAAAGGGGAACCTGGTACGGGCTTTCATCTTATTAAGTGCCTTTTATTTTGCTTCAATTCGTAGCCATGTTTGTTTTCAATCTCATTAAGCCAGGCTCGTCCAACCTTCTTGGTCGAAGGGTCACATTTAGTTTACTAATAATTGCGCGGGCCACTAAACATGGCATTATGTTCTAGTTTTGTTACACTGACTACAGGTTAATGAAAAAAACCATCAATACCCGCAAACCAAACTTTCACAATTATTATACCAACAAAACTGTTGTGTCCCAACCATTGGTGGGGCGCTATCAGTAGTTATTTCCGAAAGTTTCGCCTAAGACAAGACAAGACGCTTGATCTTTTTCATCACAGCTCCCAACAGACCAATGCCTCTAGTCGCACCCTTAATATGGACAATTGCTGCGATCTCTGCGGTAATTTCAAAATCATTATTAACTCCACGCAAGAAAATCGATTGTTCTGCGATACCGTTATATAGAGCTTTTTGTACCATCGCCCCCCTACAGTAGTTTATACAACTTCATCGCCTCCCAGCACTACAAAAAAATGTGAAGTCAGAAACGAATATATTACAGACCAAATAAGAAGACAAATCATATTTTATAGTGTTTTTCAATGAGATGGATGAGACACAATCTAATATCACCCCGTTTACTGATGGAAAGGCGATTTCTTGTTTTGATAATAATAGGAGCACGGCTGAAAATCCCTTTTTCACCATATGAGAGGTCGGAAATGAAAGGATCCAGGGTTCTACCTCCTCAAAAACCGCCGTGTACCTGCCTTATAGCATTTAACTCCCTAAATTCACCCCATTTCACATTAAAATAATGAAAACAAATTTAATTTTCTCGAACTTTTAATAATGATTTCCGTACATCTCATTCATCCCTACAGCCTGATGACCTGTACCAAAATACATTATATATAAAGCTTTTCGGTAAAATTCATCATCGATTCCTCATCCTACCATGGCCTCCAGGTTATAGAATTAATCAGCCATTCGTTTTAGATTCCTGGACTCGATTGTGGCAAAAGCCGTATGTCGCTCGCGGGACAAAATTAGGGGTTGACAAATTAGGGCGACAATTCATGAACTCAACTCAGTCGTCTTATTAAAAAAATTATTACAATGACATTCGATGTGACACTGTCTTGTTGCTGCATCACGCTTAATAGCCATACGACGCCAAGGAACAATTTCTAAATGGGCATGACTAATCCTTGTTCTTTGCTTGTTCTTTGTAATGTTCATTTTCGAAAATAATTGTTCGCACAATATTTTCGCATGGTTTTTGAAATTTTGATAAAAATTTTCCTTAAGAAGATACATTTTTACAAAAATTAGGCAGTGATGATTCTCTCGAATATAATATGAATTTTATTTCCTCATTGCATCCCAATATATTTGAATATTTACTGCGATATTGAACCCCTGCACTCAGCATCAACTTTTCTGCGTGTTGCCATTTGCCTAATTATAATTAAATTATAGGCTCGTTAAACGAGTAGCTGTTCACTAAATTGTTAGGATATGATATAATTTAGTCTAAACGTGTCTCACGATAAATTCTGTTACGTAAAAAATGTAATTTACTCTTGAGCGTAGATTATAAATAAAATTAATTCATCGTCAAAACGTCGTTTTGTCTGCGTATTGGATTTTCCCCGGGCATAGACTTCCTTGTTTACTTCGTGACATTGGTCAATCAGCAAGATGCAAAAATAAACGTAACAATGCCCCCTTTTGCATCCGCTCAGACGCTTTTTTCGCTCAGACAGATTTTCAGGCGTGGTCGTAAACATTACCTCAATTTCTCTGTTTTTGAATTAGATTCGTTTGATTTTAGTTGTGTTTCGGAAATTTAAATAAAAATCAAATAATTCAATGATCACTTTGTCTTCTTAGGAGTTTCAGTTTAATTGTAGTAACCAAAAATTAAAGTGAAAATAGCTGTGATAGACTAGGCTAAAATTCTTTACCGGTAATTAAAAAAAAAATAGATTGTTGAATGGTATGTATTCGAATGATAGTTTGAAATACCCCATTTTACAGGCGACAACTCGCGAAACCACTCTTAAAATAAGCACCAAAAATTTTAAAATGGTAAAGCATAGAAAGAATTTTCCGGGGTTGAAGGTCGGGGAAAGGTCCATTTGGTGGAGCGTCCCGGGCCAGATTATTTTACTTCGGCCGTATTTTGTCGACCAATAAGGTACGCAAACTACCGTGCCTTACGGCAGCAATTCTTTCGCGTGGGATAATTGCCCACGTGATTCAATCCTACGAAAGCACGCAGAGTACAGTAATCAAGTGCACGATGCGCCGAACAAAACCAGGTTTCGCGAAATCGCCCCCCATCGCCCCCTTTGACTTTTCCGCCCCCCTCTGTATTGTTTTCGCCCACCGGGGGGCGATATCGCCCAATTTAGTAATCACTGATAGAGCAGTAAAAGACCAAGTGTGTGGGCTGCTATGGCACCTTTATTTATCAACTCCACGCAAGAAAATCGATTGTTCTGCGATAACGTCATATAGAGTAGTAAAAGACCTAGTGTGTAAGCGGCTATGGCACCTTTATTTATCGATATATCCTCCCAGTTGGTTTCGATTCAAAAAGGCCATTAATGGCTCGTTTGAAATGGCTGGCAGGGCTCATTTCAGGAAAATAAAAAAATCGTTTGTATCGCATCTTTGTATACTACATTACTCAACAAATAGTTTTACTCCAATTTTTCCTATTCAATTCTGAAAAACACAACGCGGGCCACTCGAAATGCTTCTACGGGCCACATATGGCCCGCGGGACACGGGTTGGACGACCCTGCATTAAACGATTCAAAACAATACACCTCCGGGCAATCAATAATATTCATGTCAACACATAATTTAACGACCAAAGATAAATCAAGGATATAACCGCGTATGAACCAGGCATAGTCAATATTGGGGTCTTCGTAAAGTTCTCCGGGTTAGTTTGCTCATTTTTACAAAATTTTCCAAATAGCAATTATGTATTTTTTGTCAGTTAGCAAGGCAATATATTGTAAATTTGGGCTATGTGAATATTGTTAAAATTGATCCACCCAACGTCAAGATATTGTGCAAGAAAGGGAGTCAGCTTCTTGGCCCGTGGCAGCGAACGCGTTAACAGTGAAGATGGCTGCTTCATAATATTTTGTCTATTGAAAAATTCCGTTTGAACATGGAGATTGTTCACTGCTGGTCCGAATTTTGGGTGGATTTGGCCATATTTTGGTTCGTCAGTCTTCAGCGTTGTAGTTTCATTTTTTGTGAATAAGTAGGGTTTTGTTTTTTTTCAATTCTAAAAAAAAATCGTGTTTTAAAACAAGGGCTTGTTTTAAATCAATTTTTTTCTTTATTTTTTATTGAAATACCCCTTGCATCGCCGCGAAACTACGCCAAAACGTTGCATTCTGGCAGCTGCACACGCAGCCGTAATTATAATTTCAAAAATGTAAGTAAAATTTTTTATTTTGACTTTTACTTCTATTCCGTACATTCATCGCCACGTTTGTATATCTACCACAGTCATAAGATTTACCCGGAATGTTTAGCCGAGATATCAGAAAGACGTTTTGAGTAAGAAAAATCATGAAAATTAGCTCACGAGCCTACTACAAAAGCACTTAGATCAAGTGCAGCTCTTCGGCAAAACGAGTGGGTTGCGATAATGAAGAATATGCTTATACCTGCGGTAATCTACTGATATAAACGATGAGACACCCTAACCTAGCCTATGTTAATTGTAAGAGTCCTCTGATGCAAAGACGCCACAACTAATCTGTTAGGACGTCATAATATGCATTTCGAGTTCAAGTTTTTCAAGGTTATACAATCTCATTTATTCGATCGCATTTCAATTTTCGCAATGATGTTTCCCAGATGTTTCATCGCAGCAGGGTCGTTCACGTAATGGCTTATCGGTTGCGTGTCACTGCGCCAACCACTGAACTACAGCTTGAGAATGTGTGCATGAGCCTCTATCGATATTTGTGGCGTTTTGAAAGATTTATTGCAAATAAAAAGCGCTTGACAAGTTTTTACATCCCTTTTTCTTCAATCTATTTAATACAAAAAAATCAAATAGTACAGCCATTTTGAACAAAACATGCAAAAAAAATTGATTTAAAACAATTGTTTTAAAACAATTCTTTTTGAACAAATCCCTATGAATAAGAAGAATTAGTTTCGGCGGATTCATCGGAATTAACATATTGGATTTCTAGCGCCGTTGTTTGGTTGAATTGCAGATATATATTGCAGAAAATCCAAAGTTGGTGTCAAACAACCTCAAAGATTCAGAAAAATTCTGATGTATATGTAATTATGGATACCCACCTATTAAATTAATCACAAGTTTTGTTGCAGACATCTCAAAAGATTTAATTCTATAATATTCGGATCAATTGTATTCGTGTATTCAGAGGCTCAAATATATATCCCAGAATATAATACAATGCATTGAATACGTAGATTTCATTTTTTATATATAAATATATATACAGAGCTGTAGAGCTTAAGAGCAGAATTAAAAGCTTTTTTAGTCGATATAAAAAAGGATATGACAAATTAGCACGCTACACGCAGAGTTTTTCATCGGCGATCGTCTGGCATTACATATTACTTAAATGCTGTAAATGACATGTGAAGTTTACAGGATATGACCAGTAATATTTAGGGTTTTACAGGTGATTATCACCTGCAATTCGTAGTAATATTTACCAACGCTGAATGGTTCGCAGGGTCTTTTCACACTGTCACTCCAAGGAAGTCTCTAGATGCCATTGATATTGTGAGAGTCACACGTACCTTGAATGTATGTTATCGCGGGAAAACTTTTGACGGTATGAATTTTAATCTTTATGTAATTTTTCAAGATTTCTATCGTTATCGTTCACATAAAATGGACTTCGTTTGTGAGACTCAAATTTTTAAAAGTCAATCCTGCCGAAATGGAACATAAATTAGCATGTCTCGTCGATGACGTAGTATTGGAAACATATCGGCGTAATTTTGAATTAGGTTTGAGGGCATTTAGTACGCTCTTTGGTATTATTTTGCCATATGGTTCTATATGGAGCGTTGCATTTGACAAACGCATCGGTAGATTTAAACTTATACCATTATTTTCAAAACATCAGAGCATTATTAGAAATGACTATGAACTTAGCAAACCGGGGTTAAAATATACCTGATTCCTCTATGCTGAAGTATGTTAGACTGCATTCTTCTGACCTAAATTATCAAATATATATTTATAATCTGTGGGGTTCGTCCGCTTTTCTTTTTCTGTGATCAGTCCTTTTGTCAACATTTCCGGTTATTTTGAATATGTACCACTGTGGTATTTTAAAATAATCTTATATATATATCTGTATTATAAAATGTCATACTCCAATAAATAGTTGGTGGAGAATTTAAAGTGATGGTATACAGATGCGTTTGGGAATTAAACTTGGATCAAATTTTATCAACTAACCCGTTCGTATTTTCAGCTTGGAATTACAGAAGACGAAATTTTCAGCTACCATTTCAGACTGGGAAATTTTATTAAAGCCCTTGCAAACTCCTGCTGGACAGCCTGAAACAACAATACCTCACGTAGTTTTTCAAATCAATTTTTATTTACTTTATAATATTTTATCAAGAAAGTACAAGTTTGTATGTAAATCATTCGTGTCAATATATAGGGTGTCCATAGAGTCTCTTTATAAATTTAAAAAAATATTACAAAGTTGAATGAGGATAAATCGCAATCTAAATCGCAATGTGTAGAGCTCGTATGTTAAATAAAATTCTTAATTTATATTTACTATGTGAATGACCTATATGAGCCGAACCCCCATAAAATGATTACTACTCACGAAAACGCGCATGTGTATCCTGATTCACAAAATCATCCGACCCAGCGAAACTACAAACGTAAGTAAGTATGGAAGAGACCGACCATCACGTCTTTCAATTCGTTTATGGCACAGGAAATTTATGTAGACAAGGACAGTGTTCGATAGAAGGAGGAGTGGGCGACCAAGAACATCGAGCATGTAAGGCAACCCTTTCAACGTTCCCCTATGAGTTTCATCCGTACCACTGCCAAACTATTTTAACTACCACGCTCAACAGTGCACAAAGTCCTACACAAGAATTTAATAGTTTGTGCTTACTGTTTCAGTGATAAAGCCACTTTTATTTTTTCAGAAAAATTAAAAAAACACATTGTAAGAATTTGGGGATCGGGAGGCCCCCACGCGAGTAGAAAACTTCAGCGAAATAGTCATGTGTGAATGTTTAGTGTGGATTCATGTGCAATTGAATAATTGGGCCATTTCTATTCCACGAGGCATCAATTGCTACAAATGAAACGTTTCCCGACCAATGAATTGGAAGGAATGGGCCTTATCCATGCCCACTACATTCACTGGATATTACTCCCCTGGACTTCTTTCTTTGGGGTTACGTAAATGATATTGTGTATCGAACAAAACGGGACATGACTGACCTGAAAAAAAGAACCATCGATGAGGCTATGCTACGACAAACATGGCAAGAAATTGAGTAAGATGCCCCTACAAAAGTGTATTGAATAGAGTATACATTTTTTGATCAAACGTTTAAAAGTGTATTGAATATGTCAATGAAAACTCGATGAAATACTCATTAACATGAAACAACCCTCATTCCGGTATCTCATCATTTCACTTTGTAATAATTTTTTAAATTGTAAAGAGACTTTATGGTCACCCTCTGTATAAAAGTAATACCCCCAAGGCGGTTTCAATAAACTCCAAGCAATAAAACTTGGAAATGCAGAGAAAGGCGATTTCCCCTCAACAACAAATGTCGTTCCGGGCCGGCATTAACAAAAACAACAAAGAAGCAAAACTATTCATACGTACACTTAGTATCCAAAAGTACGATACATACCATACCGCCTTATGCATCATATTTCACTAATACGATTACAACTTTCATATGCGGACGGAAAGTGTAAGTTGAACAAATGAGTAAAAATGCATACCAAAGATTCCGTCAATATTTCAATCATTGCAAAGATATTTGGGAAAACATACAAAGGGGAAATGCTGTGTTGTATTGTCAGAGTGAAGCTGTGATAGCATAAATTTTGACTTTATACACCAGGTATAGTGACTGTCTCATAATAACATTGCCTATCTCACTTCGAAAATCGCATCACAAGGAGCAATAGCATCTCATGATTGCAAGTTCATAGAAAGCGCCTTGTCGCGTTACTGGACACGAAATAGGTTTTTAGATCGTTTCGCTAAATTGTTGTTGTTATGTTCTTGTTGTTAAATATAATGGGTTTTCTCAGCATCGAATGGACCAATCGATTAGTAATTTTCAATACTTTATGACGGAAGAAGCTGATATTCCGCTCATCTTTTTATTATTCATTTTAATGATGGAATGGAAGGAAAGTCGGTTTCGATAAACCGCGAGGGATGGAGTATGGTAAAATATTATAAGTATATTCGCTTTCTCTGATCAAAAAATACATTCAACCTGTTGGAAAGATTGAACAAGCTTGAAACAGTAGCTTGGGCTCAGTAGCTACTGCTGCTATATTTATGAAAGAAGCACTCTGTAAATATTAACATTGATATTCTCTACTTCGTTAAATGGATTATTGCTTGAACATTCGTAGTAAACTCGCAAAAGAACAATTTATCTGATCTTTAACGTAAATTATTATTACACACTTCTCATTTTTAAATATAATATCTGTTTCTCAAATATATGTACGTATACATTTGCCACGGAGCCGAACTTTGTATGAAATTACACTATTTTGGACAATAATTTCGCAAGCATGTATAATCCATTACTGAAAATACCTCATTAAAATCGGCAGGCTTGTCCGTGGGAATAGGAAGTCATGGGACAGCACACATTTGTATTTCCCATAGGACACTAGCCATGTCACAGCATCTTGATTACGTCATATAGTTTACCCTCCTTTTTTCTCATATACTGTATATATTCACGAATGTGAGCTATGTAGTAGAGTAAGAGACCGGAACAAACTGCTGAAATGAAATAAATCATGAAACTCAAACAACTGGATTATGGAGGTCACCGATCATCATTGACGGTCACCGATGATCAATACCGACTGCAGTATAAAACAGAACATTCACAAGATGTGAAGAGAATCGGAAAATTAACGGCAAGTGTATTGCGGGTGATGGTTCATTAGAGGAAACAACACATATACAAACATTCAACGACTGTACAAGAGATGTGGCCACTCAGATTATGATAATTACAATCAGAAATGTCTGCATTTGGTTATGAAATAAAATTTAATATACCGTATAGAATTATTCAGAAATACTGACACACAATTTTTTATTAAAAGATATTCATCCATTTGTTATTGTTCACTTTGTCATTAATATTGCTTTAATCTGTATAGTTGCCTTGTTCCTGGTGGAAGTTGATTCATTCTCACACTCGGCGAATACACTACTCGTTTGCAAGCATCTTTCACAGGTTGGTGTGTAAAGCTCACGAGGTAAAAAAGTTTTGCATCTTGTTTCATCGACTACAATGAAGTCAGGTAAACGGTCTTTTTTGAAGTTGTCGATAAAGAAAGGGATGTGCCCTTTATATATTCGAGTTCCCCGGTGCCAGTTTTTCACAGCGGTTCTCACCTACCCACATCCGAGTTGGTCGATCTTACACTCGGCTTTCGCGAAGGTAGTCTAATCCGGAATCCCTTTCCCAGATAAAAACTCTTTTGTGAACGCGTTGTTGTTCATGCTTGACTGAATATTACACCAAACAGCCAAAGAACGAAATTTTACCTTCATTTTTTCTTAATAAGCTATTTATCTTTATCACATTAATTTTCATAAATGTTGTATTACCCAATAGTACAAGCTCCTTACAAGAGTAACAGCACAAGATAATTTTAATATGAACTTTTCCAATGAAGACAAAATTCAAGTAATTTTCTGTTACCTTCAATAGTCAATGTTTTCATAACGGGCAAATCGTGATTGTAATATTATATTCCATAGATGTGTTTTAATATGTTTCAATATTATGTGCGCCTAGCTTCACAATAAAACTTAAAAATGACTTTTTTCTGCACATAATCTAATTGATATATCTCTAGTTCCAATGTTTCTGCAGAGAATCCTCCATGCAGTTACCATCAATCAAAGTGACTATGGACCTTTCACCGACCTTTGACCCTCGAAAAATCCTTCCTATACTTTACCATTGCAAAATTTTCGGGGCTATTTTAAGAGTGCTTTTGCGAGTTGGCGCCTGTTGTGATGAAATTGAATTAGCGCCACCTAATGTGGCCAACGTGGCACCATCGTTAATAGTCTCGTGGCAATGCGAAGGTTTTATTTGGTCAGCGTGCGTCAGGATTGCTACATCTTGTAACTTGTTCTTTTTCTTGTTTTAGTATAGTAGTAATCTTTAAGTTAATGAAAGCCTAGAAAACAGTCTAAATGAGTTTTCCTCGAATGGTTTCACTACAATTTTATTAACTTAAAAATAAGCTTCGATTTTACCACTGCAAAGCGTGATGGCTCAACAATTGGAAAAGTTTATCCGTGTACCAGTCTTGGACACACCGCCAAATTCGCCATATGCTCAAAAGGTTTTCAGTCATTGGGAACGCATGATCAAGAGCTTTTTAAATTCTGCAGAAACTGCTAGAGCTTCGTCGCCGACGACAACAACATTGCCTGTGATTGACAAATTGGCAATTATTGTGGGCTACATGTCTCCTGATGTGTTTGTTTATATTGAAGAAATAACAACATATGATACTGATATGGTCAAATTAGAGAAGTTGTACAAGAAGAAGAAAAATGACGTTTTTGCCAGGCATAAATTGGCGACGAATAAGCAAAGACGTGGCGAGTGCGTAACAGAATTTTTCCAACAATTGTCTTCGTTAGCTAAAGACTGCAACTTCGAAGCCGTATCTGCTGATAAGTATAGAGAAGAAGCTATAAGAGATGCTTTCATAACTGGATTGAAATCCGCCGAAATTCGTCAACGATTGTTGGAGCACGAAGTATTAACACTTGACAAAGCTCTTCAGATTGCAGATTCATTAGAGAGCCGAAAAGTTTGCCAACTATCAAAAATCTGCGAATGACCAATTAATGACCACATTGTCAAAAAAAGAAGCATCTGAAACTGTATCAGGCACAGAAGAAAGAAGTGATGACAATTTTAAATCCATAGCAGTGACATCGAGAACTTCAAACTTCGATTTTGTTGTCAAAAGGTGTGGTTATTGTAGAGGTGTGCATCGCCTAAAACGTCAAAATTGCCCAGCCAGAAATGTGTATTGCTTCAGGTCAACGTGGACACTTTGCAAGAGTATGTAGATCTCCTAATGAAAATCGTGACAAAGTTGAAAACCCACAATTAGCTGCTGTTGTACCTAGAAATGGGGTATGGGTTTCAAACCATCAATATGATTCATCGCATACAACAATCTGTTTTTAAAAGTACCGTTAAAGAATTTTAGCCTAGTATATCACAGCTATTTCTACACTAATTTTTATTACTGCAATTAAATTAAAACTCCTAGGAAGACAGGGTGACCATTGAATTATCTGATTTACATTTAAGTTTCCAAAACACAACTGAAAACTAACGAATAGAGTTCAAAAATGCGAAACCGAGGTAATGTTTACGACCACGCTTGAAAATCTGTCCGAGTGAGAAAAGTGTCTGAGCGGGTGCGAAAAAGAAGCATTGTTACGTCACTTTTTGCAATTTGCTGATTGGCCAATGTCACGAAGTAAACAAGGAAGTCGATGCTCGGGAAAGGTCCATAACACAATAGGCCGCGAGCCGAGGCCATTTATCTTTCAGTTTCGTAGCGCACATAAAGTAACTACCTGAAAATGATTTTAAAATGTTCCTTAGAAATTTAGTAACAAATATTGCCTTGTTCCCACTTCCAAAAGTTGCACGTTTTACAGAAAAGGCGCTTTTACTACAATAAATATGTGTTACCATCTGTCCTATTTTCTCTGCTTTTCCGGTATCATGGGCCAATGAACGCAGTTTCTGCATGACGTAACAATCAAATTAGTCAGCTGTAGGTGGATCCCCAGTGGTCGGATGAATATCAGATGTACTACTACTGCTCGCTTTTGCGTTGAGTAGCCTTTCCATATTTTTTTTCAGGTATTATTATTCAGTTATTCTAAGGAGGTGTTGAAAAGTATAAGTAAGATATTAAACACTTGTATATCCTTACCATAAATAGCAATTTTAGTTGAGCACTAGCTCATAAAACGTTGTTTGTTAAGTAGGTACGGTGCGTTAACTCCAAGGAAGGCTAGACCTAGAATAATATGTCACAAACAACGATATACAACGATATCTGACTTGCATGAAATGTTTATGATTAATTTAATGACTCTTAACTATTCAGCAGACTTATACTACTATATAGGCCACAGCATATTTGGAAATAGAAATTAATGGCTGTTTCTGTAATGCACGGTTGTGTGAAAGAGAAGAAAATAATCAATTTTACTAATGTCGGTTGGTCTAAATCTAAATTCATAGAGTCGACAAGAACCTGGGAATCAATGATAAGTTATGCCGGAGTGGAAAGAAGTAGCATTGGAAACGATTGAGAGGTGAGAAATCAAGTTGTAGACAGACAGTTGATGTTTTAAAATATAGTCTATAGTCCATACCCATACTGTCATAGGGCATTTCAGACTGTGGTATATCAAAATTTAGTGTAGATATAGTCTAGTAATGGTATGCAAACACTGGACTGGACTGTAGTACATGCAATGAGCATATATATATACGCTCATTGAGTACATCAGATAAAATGCATTATGTATTCAAGGTACTAGTTAGTATTTAGTGGTATTTTTACACTCATACTGTTCCAAATATGATTTTCTTCCTTATTTTAGATACGGTACTACAAAAGAAAACGGCAATGTTCCACCAATCCGACCTAACGCAGGCTCTAATCCCTGCTGCTATCAGTGCTATTAAATGGATTAAACAAGAAGTCTTGAAGCGTAAAGGTATATGAGAATCATAATAGTTGCAAACAGCTTAGATGGGCTACTCATATTGAAATACTTTAGCACTTTTCTGCAATTGGAACTGCCCATAAAACTCATGTTGGAGTTCATTTTTTTCTCATCTATGAAGATCTTTTGAGGTTAACGAGGCATTAATAAATAAATCTGAGGAATTTGTTTGTTCACTGTATGAAGAGGATATGAAGAATGTAAATGATACCAGGGCACGTCTATTTAACACTGGCAAACATACGGATTATACTCTCCCACCCAACAATGATTCACTGAAGAAGCATGTGGCCCTCAAATCAGTTCTTGAGTTGGCAAACTGCAAGTGTAAGAAAAATAGTCAAAATAATTTATGCAAGTGTGCCAAAATCAACTTAAATTGCACAGATTTTTGTTTTTGTATTGACTGCAAAAATCACAGTACACTTATAGAGGAAAAGTCGATTTTCGAGATAGTTGATTTCGAAAACAATTCAGAAGAAAGTGAATTAGATATTGCAGTTGATTTAATAAGTATCCATTATTTGTTTTTTTTTCGGACATTTGTTAGTGTCGTAGTCCTGTTTCTAGAAATAATATTGCCTTTGTTCAAATACATAACCACATAAACTAAAAAAAGACTAATTGTAATATTTCTGTTCACTATGTTATGTATATATTGTACATTCATTTCATTTTCTTGACTTTTCCGGTAAATTTCTAAGTGAGAAATAACTGATTTATTTGTGTTTTCGTGCTCACGATGTTAATTTGTGACTTCATTGCTTAAAAATAAATACGTTTGATAGCTTCTATAAAATGGATGTAGCTTTTTATGCTGTTTTTGTTGTAAACTGCTTGTGGTTATTACATAAAATTTATTCGCTAATGTGAATCAGCGTTGTTGGTGTCGCTGCTTTCGAGGTCACTCGCGACTCCTGTCACACAATTAAAGTATTTTTTGTTGTTGGTTACATGCATGCCATATTTTTCGTGATCTACCTAATAAATTATGATTGACTGAGGAAGTCCGATTTTGGTCAGGCAAAACATTACAGGAATACATTTGTGTTAGTGTGCTGTAGGGCTCTCGAATTGCATAGTTCTTATGTATGTGTTGTAAACTTATGGTTTTTTAAATTTCCGGGAACCTCTTATATTCAATTTCGCATCAGGATTGTGGAACAAGCTGTAATGCGTTCAGTATGTTCATTTTCACACAAAACTGAAGAATTTATTTAGTTACCAGATGTGCGCTACGAAACTCATTTTCTGTGCGTTTTCAAGGCTTCGTCTCACGACCCCTATCCGTGGTAAGGATCTACAAATGTTTAATAACTTACTTATACATTTTTCAACAATGTCTTAGCTTAACTAATAATAACTAAACAGGGCTATGGAAAGGCTGTCCAACTCAACGCAAGGTCGAGCAGTAATAACTAATATTCATCCGCTCGCTAACAGCTGATTCGATTCAATTGTTACGTCATGCAAAAGTCATTGTTCATTGCCGAAAATGTAGAGAATATAGAACAGATCGTAGCACATATTTCTTGTAGTAAAAGCGTCTTTTCCGTAAAACGTGCAACTTTTGGAAGTGGGAACAAGGCAATATTTGTTTCTAAATTTTTAAGAAACATTTTAAAATCATTTTCAGGTACCGTAGTTACTTGATGTGCGCTACGAAACTCACTTTCTAGGCGTTTTTCAGGTCCTCGGCTCGCGGCCTACAAGTGAGGACATGCATTGGTAACGTTATAAGCGCGTGTGTGACGTCACACCCGCCATTTTGGGTCTAGAGTTCTATGGCTGTGTGATCCTAACTAAGTGATTTAAACCTGTGTTCGTTAAACATTTTAATAAAAAAAAAGATGCTCAATAATTCGGACCAACCTTTTGCATCAGCAAAACGAATGAACATTCTTCTGAAAAATTAATTTTCGCACATGTTTCTCAGATAACTCGTTTCGGCGGTACTGTCAGCATATACGAAGTTAAGGTTAAAGTCATCCAACTAAACTCGATAAATCAACACCCTATAAGACCAAAATATTAAACAAAGAGATACACATTTTATTATAAAAATTCCTGATGTTGCTAATCGCTAATTACACAGAACTTATTTTAACAAACTGACAGAACTACATAGCCTACAATACAAATTACACTACAGAATCTTGCAACTATTTGTAAATGATAAAATTTTCAACACGGTGTACATTGTCAAAATATATTAAAAAAATATACTACATGCATGGAATGAAGGATACCAGCATATATCAAGGTTACAAGAACATCTTATAATCTGGAGTGTATAAAATAGTATATTATCTATTTGACTGGAGCTCTTGCTGCAGTTTTACTAGCATACTGTTTTTGAATAATTTTATTTGTCACCTCTTTTGCGTGATTATTTAAATTTAACCTTATATTAAGAAAACGTTTCAAAATTTTAAAAGCGACATTGTGGCAAGATGGAAAATTATATTTCAAGCAGTCAACTTTATCTGTCAGAAAAGTAACTGATTAATATTGGCGGCATTAATATTGGCGCGATATATAGCGCAAAAATACGATTGCTTTTTGGATGGGTGGCATAAATATTGGGTAAAACTATCAATTTTCAATGTTTTACCATGTGTGTAGGACCGAAAAACAGTTAAGTAACGATTGATTAAATATAGATGATAATTCCTAAAAAAAAGGGCCATGATATATACATTTGGTATCTGATTATGGGACGTAACTAAATGGCCAAACCAAAAAATTGAACCCCGCGTCTTTATAGGGTTCCGCCGCAAATATCAGGGCTAATTTTTCATTGATGGATATCCTTACAATTACAATCAAGTTTTATCAACGAGAACGTGGAAGACGTCGCTAAATCACCTAGTAAATATTTTACATTTTCCGATGCAAAAGAATCGAAATATTCTGCCAATAAGTTGATAGGTGCTGTAACACCAGACGCGGCGATTGGTCTTTAAATTTTGTACGTTATAATGTACAACTTGTACACTTCGATGAAATTCATTAGGCCACACAATGGGCTAGCCACGAGACCGTTTATATTCTATAATTTTTGGAGCAACTGTTGCAACAGCTCGTTACCGAGAAAATTCGGACATTCCATCAGCTTCTGGAATGATTAATGCAAAACGCATGCTTTGAACGTTCGGCATGGTGTGAACAGGTATCACAATAACAGTTCAAATAATACCTGCATTTTTGTTTTGGATCAAGGGTCTCCAACTCAAAATACGTCACGGGCCACTTTATGAAATTTATCGGCGACGCGGGCCACAAACCAACAAATTAGGTACAAAATTGATACATAAACTTGATACTTGCCTGAACTTTTGACCAAAGCAAATACTCAAATATTCAAGCTTGGTTGTCTGCGAACAAACTCACTATTAATTTGGAAAAAACTAATATATGGTATTTAGCGCGCCAAAGCAAAAGTGTCTAACACCGCAACAAAATCTGGAATTGAATGGAATAAATATAGAAAGGGTTAACCAGACGCGCTTTTTGGGTGTAATAATTGATGACAAATTGTGTTGGAAACAGCACACAAACCTGATTCTATCTAAAACAAGGTCATCTCTAAGTGCTATTACGATAATAGCCAATAATCTAAATACATCCTGTTTAATATCCCTATACCACTCACTAATAGAAAGCCATATTCGATATTGCGCTTCAACTTACGTTCATCGCCAAACGTCCATTATCAGAAAAATTCAAAGTGTATGCAACCGTTTTATTAGAAAAGTTTTCAATAGAGGAAATCGAGAAAAAGTTGATGACTTATTTAAAGAGTATAAGCTGCTACGTGTTGAGGATTTAGCTAAATTTAAACTATGCAGCATGGTGTTCTCTAGCTACAACGGGCAACTTCCATCAAGCCTGAACAGATTGTTCCGAATAAACCCAAATTCAAATAGCAGAAATAAGGAAATTTTTTTTATTCCATTTGTTGCTAAAAGTATCTCACAAGAATCCATTCCAGTATGTGGACCAAAAGCTTGGAATTCCCTACCTAATGGCTTAAAAAAATCAAACTCAGAATTTCGTTCCAAACTTATGCAACATTTGTTATCATCATATTAACCAAAATCTTTGTTTTGAACATATTACTGTTTCGGAGTTTATTTTTTCTAGGGAATTCGGTTACTACGATGGGCTACTATAGACTATTTGGATTGAAAGTACCAACAGGAAACTCAGAAGGATATCAGATCACCACTCAGTAGATGGCGACTTCAAACTCCGCAGGCTACCTCAGCAGGATGCAATATGAAACAATGAACTGAATTAATATTTTAACTCACCCTTCTAATCTTAATATCATGCCTAATTAGACAAAGACAATAAAAACAGCAAATTAGGTTAAAGATAATAAATTACAATTACATCAAATTTGAATCCAGCCATCAATAGAAACAGTTCTCTTTGTCAAAGTAGCATGCTGGGCCCTTTCTTTCTCATATAGGTCATAGCACAAAATCAAATATATTCCTCCCTTCCTTCCCCCCATGAAACTATATTACTCTATTGTGATTCTCAGTGGCGGCGCGTGGTCATTTTGACAACCGGGGCAAGCTACTGCGGGACCAAGTCACCCTCATCTACGGGGACAGGATGAGCGCTGTAAGTTCTCCCATCATTTTATGAGTATAAAAACCATTCCATCGGTAACAACCAATCGGCAAAAGCGACAATTTTTAACGATAAGAAAGTGTCTTTAAAACCGGTCCAAGTCAAGGGATTAATAAATATAGACATAGTTTATTTTGAAACCTCTTTCAAAAGGAAAGGCAATATTTACCCAGATAAATACAATGACATATTAACAGAAACTTCGGGAAAGCAGACAAAACCTAAAATAAGGTTTAAAACGTTACTATGAAGAAAGGAAAGGTAATGCAAAGATAAGGACATGCGTCGCTCACTCATAGATATATATGCTGCTAGACTTCTACTGCTTGAACATATATGCAACACGCCGCGGTTTCTTGGAAGCAAAATGCTCAATAACGCGCTGATTAAAGTCATGCATCCCAGAAATAACGTCTCTGTGAATGGATAAAACAGCCAAGGAATTTAATCTATCTTGCTTCATTGTGTTTCTGAGATACGTTTTAATACGCTTCAGCGTGCTGAATGTTCGCTCTGCGTCGGCGGAAGAAATAGGCGTCAAAATGATGTCCAGAAATTTTGCAGACGCCGCAAAGATAGTTACTAGAGTGTTATCTATGAGGAACCCATAGAGCGCGCAAGTTGATGTGATGTTCAAAAAAGTTTGATTGGTGTATATACATCGCAATTCATTTTCCAATTTACCCACGTTTATCATGGGGTAAAATTTGGAGACAGTGCATTTGCATTTTTGTCCTCGCTGTAACACAACCATTCGTGTTTTTTATACCAAGTTTCTGCGCAGAATGTACGCCGACGCTTTCCTCCGTCATGGGATTGTTCCAGTGAACAATTTTTTGGTTGATAAGGCCCAAGACGTTGTACCTCTAATTTTTGTTCCAGCGGCAGCTGCGAAAACGGAGTTCGAAGTAGTGCATCAACCTTATTCATTATGAGGTCTAAGGCTAAGAAATGCGAAGCCGGAAAGAAGTGAGGAGCTCAAAAGGAATGTGGAAAATCGAAAGCAAATGGACTAAAGGTCTCTAACTGATTCAAATAGCGAAACAAGCGACAAAAACGAAGGCGAGGAAACTATCAACTCTTCAAGCAACCAACGAACGAGAAGGAATGTGTGAATATGTCAACACGTTGTTGTAAAAAACGTCGGCATCGTGTCGTCATAATTTCGGGGCTAGCCCCGATGATTTAGTAAAAGAAACAGAAAACAAACGAGACAAACGCGGTGAGTGGAAGATAAAAGAGAGAATACGATATACAATGAGCAACCGGGGCAAAATCTGCGTCGCCCCGTCGACGTTCGGCGAAGGCTTTGCGAGCGAAAAATGAACCATGTCGGGAGAATATGGCTAGTGTAGACAGTCTGTGCAACCGATATTGAGGTATTTTTCGAATATTTTTTATTATGCCCTATTGACGCGCCGCCACTGGTGATTCTAATACAATTAAAACCTGTTTTAGACTCCCAATCGAGCCCAATTTTGTATACCCATTTTTATTCATGTCATACGACCACCAAAATTTACCCAATTACAATAATTATATATCATGGGAAAGGTCTTTTAGAGTACTATACGCTAGATGTCACTGAAGGACCATAAACTAAAACACCTGTTTCAAGAGGTCTCTCGTAACGTCAAAAAATAACAAAAATATTCACACTCTCTCATTCTATCAGCTGTTGGACGTGTATAGCTATTGTAAAGCCCAAATGTGACTATACAGTTGACTGCACATTGGTTTTCTCTTTGATATGATACTAAACGCTTTTCGATAGCGCGCGTCGTTCAAGCGTTTTGGAAATTTTCCGTTTGAGAAGTCACCACATCGAATCAGGCCAGGCTAAGCTTGATAGATCGATCGGTTGTTCTTTGTGCTTTATCGCGTTGAAAGTTTTTGTGAGTCATAATAAAACATTTATTATGAATCTTAAAAGCTTATAATCGTGAGACAAGTAGAATTTGCGAGATAAAACGCTTATGTGAACCAACTTTTTTTCGGTGAGGCAGCTGCGATCAAACGACTCGATATTTTATCACTTCCAAATGTCATATAACGTTCATTCTTATATTGCTGGGTAGGAAATAAGCTAATCTTCCAAACAAGACCATAACAAACATTCCAGACCTCATGGTTTACACATTTATCCTTCGCCTCTCATACAACATGTCAGGTTGTGCGTCATCTTGATGCACATGAAAACGTTATTTTTTGACTTCCAATCGTCGTAACGAGCTTGTTCTGGTATTGTAAAGTAGGTAATGGAAAAATCTTCAAAACAAAACCCTAACCGACATTCTAAACCTAGGTCACGTGATTTTATATTCAAAAGTTTCACAAATGTTTCATTCAGCTTAGATCAGTTAAGGCAATCCATGACATGGAAACAATGCTTCTTTTTATAAAATATTAGCCTTAATTAAATAGTACTTTTATACATTTATTTTCTTCTGGAAAAAATGCAATCATGACGGGCTTTGTTGAATGCTTTTCTTTAAGTTTATTTTTCCTTCAATTTTTACCACATTCGGCTTCAATTTTATAAATAAAACAAGAATACCTAAGAATTTGACACTCGAACTGATGTATTTCAACAAAATCCGTATGGTTCACATTTTTGCTGAAATAGATATATTCTATCAAAGACTCTACTAGTGCCCTTGAGTGACGCATACCATATAGGCATAAGAACCGAAAATTTATCTCTTATACTTCGCCCATTCATACTATATGGCAGGGGTGGGCACACCGCGGCTCGCGAGCCGCATGCGGCTCGCCAGACTTTTTGTGCGCTCTTCTCGCTAACATAAATTATTATCGAAATTTTAACTAAGAGAAAAACTTTAATGCAAACTCTTTTTTATTTATTAAAAGCCGTAAAGAAGTTTTCGTCAATAATTAGGACAAATTATGTTTTAGTATGAAAATCGCTGTAGCGTTGAATTTAAGTCAGTCGAGTCAGCAAATCTTTCGTCACAATGGTCAATGTTTATTGATGCGTCGGCGATATTGCAGCTTGATTGCGGTTAGTTAGTCTAAGTAAGTTACTGTGCGATGTGTCCAAAATTAAAAAAACGAAAGTACGAAGATGGAAACAGAGTTGCCTTGTTTATCTATTTATTGTTATTAGACTCTTGTGTGAATTTCTTTTCTGTTCATAGTATTTCGATAATATTAATAAATTCACAAATTCTGCGGCTCTTTTAAAGTTCTGACTTGCAGCATGCGGCTCTTATACTAAGAAATTGTGCCCACCCCTGCTATATGATCTCACTACTCAAAGGCGCTGTATTTACGCCTAAATTTTGATTTCATTGTTATGTATATGTTTATTTGGTGTTGTGTTGTCTCTATTTATATATATTGTCTGGTCTTATAAACTCCCCTGTATAAACAGTTTTGTATACTCCACCCTTACCACTTTCACCACACCAAATGACCCATTGCCCCACCTTGCACAACTGTCTATATAAGGGACCATATTATACATATTTAATCCAATGTTTTTGTTTTATATTTGTCAAAAAGGGTGCATGCCGCACACATTTGTGTTTTAGGCCAGTACGGTCTTGTGCATGTATCCCGTCTTAAATAATAATCGTTCATTTATTTTTTTATCACTATTACGAGACGAATAAACATACATACATGCATACTTGAATCTTCTACAAAACTTATTCATTTACTTGTGCTGGATATTTGGCACCGTTTTGTAGCGATGAAAGATTCGATGTTGGCCTTATTTTGCGTTGGTTTGCTAGTATTAAGACAGCACGCAAACGCTCGTCTGTTAGTCGTGAGCGAAAGGTTGATTTTTTAACTTTCATTGTTGAAACAAAAATATTGCTGCTGTTACTTCACATGCCTCCAACATACAACCTTTAATAAAGCTTCATTCAACGAAAGAACGCGACTATCTCGCAATCATCTCACTTATAGCAAAGCTTGCTTTCACTGAAGCTTCACAAGTTTTGTTCATGTCTGAAAAATGTGTTTTGAGATCCCTACTTTAGGTTAATGACGTTTCACACTTGCGAGGGAAAGCGATATGTGTTTTTCATAAAAAACGCAGAGTTGCTACGTTGTAACGTAATTGCGAAACGTCGCTGCGTAACGAATTAATTAGGGAACGTCGTTGTTTAACACAAGTTCGCGCAGCGGACATGTGAAGAATTGGAGAACATTGAATAAAATAGCTTATAAAATTTTACTGGTGCAGGATAAAATCAATCTAATTATACCATTCGAAACAAGGTCCAAGTTAAAACAAGGAGGTTTTTGGTATTTATTTCAGAGACTTTTCAAAAAAATTTCAGGCTTTTCAATTTTGCCGATTTCTGTACGTTAATCGCGACATTTTATCTCCTAGATTGTCTCAATGTAATATAAGGTTTCAAAGTAGCATAACTCACACGGGAAAACAAGATAGATAACTATCGCAACTTTCACGAAACCGCATTATACCAGTATTGTTCCACTAGGCAAATAGCAAAAGAAAAATGCTAAACTTACCTGGATAAAATATAAAACAGTAACAAACTCGAAACAAATTGACGAACGAAACCTGATTAGCAGACTGACAAAGCTAAAACAAACAGAGGCTGCCGCGTTCCCGCGATTCGTCGGACCCAAAATGGCGTCCGATATGCATCATTGAATTCAGTGTCTCCACTTGTATTATAGCCACTTTGCCATCAATATGCTAGGTCACGAAAGTCAGCATTTTTGTTGTTGTGTACGTGCTCACTGAAGCATGACGTTAGTTGGTCTCAAAATTGACATATATATCGTCAACACTTTTTTCAAAGAATCTCATTTTTAATTCTCAAATTGTGTTCATTTATTTATGATAATTTAATTCCGTATTGTTTGACGTCATTTGCTGCTAAACCCACCAAAAACGGTCTCGGTGAATTTGCTAGTCTTTCGTGACCCTCTCGCCCATTGCAGTTCGAATATTGCTTTCAATGAATTTATCTGGTTTTTATTTTTTGTTCAAATGTTTTTATTTTTCGCACGACGAAAATATTATCTGAATCTGAAATAAACATTACTTTAATTAATCCAATCCAATCATGTAAAAGTTGTCTTGTCGAATAAGTCTATAAATTATTTGATATATAAAATTGGTAAAAACGTGCCTTCCAAAAAAGAAAATAATTGATTTTGGATAGAAGAATTCAATGCATTGTGCATGAATCTATTGTAAGTTCCGTAAAAGCATAACGAGAACAAGTCATATTACATAATGTATATTCAAGAAAAGCATACTATTACTTGTAATTTTAGTTCACTACTTGATACATCAACGACTCGTATAACTTGGTTTATAAAATTAAATCGAATACCGCGACTTCAATTTTATGTCCAATTTTGTTTGAGCAACACATTGAACAACGACAATGTAGCGCAAAAAATAGGACTTTTTGGCAAACATCGATGACGTCATGGTAAAGAGGCTTTTTATCGCAAACCAAGCTCTTGAGATGGACATAAGTGTGGCTATTGAAAATACATTGCCCAAGTATTTGAATGAGAAAAGAAAATATTTAGATCCAATTCGTTTCGATTATCGTTTACCGAACAATGACGCCACGATAACAAAACCGCAAAATGGAAAACTATATCGATCTTTTAGTACCAATCCGTTGGAGCGCTGTGTCAACAAGTTATTCTGTTTCGTATACGGACGATTTATGATAAAACGAATGATGAATTTAAATCGTGCGGTTACCTAATTCAAACAGTTCGTTGACGTGCATAACTCGTTACTATGACAACGCGTACGGCACAAATTTACTTTGCCTCAGAGAGAAATGAAGCTTGGCTTACATTCATAGTAGTTTTAGCATTTTTTCCCCTATCATCCTAAAATACGAGATATTATGCTTTAAATCGTCTTTATATTTATTATGTTTCATTGGGCATATCAGCGTGAACTGGCGTTAACAGGCGGATGATGGCTAAACTTTGAGCAAATATGGAATAGAGTACAAAAATTTCGTTGTCCAGATTAAGCTAGAATTAAATCATGTTTCTAATTGGGAACTTGAAAGCCGGAAAGACGAATTATTCATATCAAAACCACTTCTAAGTGTTATTTATTCATATACTTTGACAAAATACTCAAGTTAGTGGAAGCTATTTGATAGATATAGTATTCTGAAGTTTGTAATTTACCTGAGAGTGTAAAACATTAGCAGTAGTGGTGACTGAATTGTAATATTATTGATAATGTTTTATATATTGCTCCGCAACTTTTATCCGCAATATCACGTTTGCGCTTGCGAGATGACAACCTGGAATAGCCATCTCATATACATGATATACATGTCTCATATACATGTCATATAAAGCCCATTCCCTATTCATATACGGTAAACTCAATCTACATATACAGATATATAAAAAATGTATTCAGTATATATATACAGCCAATCCATTTTAGGGATTGGCATTTGTTTGAAATCAGGGCGTTACCTTTTCGTTCGATTTGATTGTATTGTTATTTCATAAACGGTGTAACAGAATTGTTGGCAGCTGTTGCATACCGGTATACCTTAGTAGTTCACTCATAGTTAGACTTAATTATGACTGGCTTTATGATCAATTTTTATTATAAAATGTTAATATATATGTTCTTTTGCATTAATTCATGAATTGGTGGGTTTCCAAAACAAATCGTTGGTCATTCTGTGACCAACAGGTGAGTGGGCACCCTGTATATTTGAAATATTGCTCATTCCCCAAGCATCATTTAAAGAAGGGGTGTGCAACCTGCGGCCCACAGAGAGAAATTGCGCGGCCCGCACAGAAGTTCCAATTTTGAATGGTTCGCGGCCCGCGAGGCGAGTTTTTGATTTAGTTTAATCTGGTACGTGCAATTCCAATCTTCTGCGTTGTAAATGAGTCCAATTTATTATCTATGCATATGACGTTACAATGCTCTGTAACGAGCGTCATAAAATCCCGCTGTTGATCGGTTCTGACAGACGAACACCTGAAAAATGGGCATCGAATTGCTAGCATCACCATTAAAGCAAATTTGGAGAAAATAACTGCAGGGAAAAAGAAGTCAGCTGCATATTTTTCTCTTAAATTTGAATAGCAGTTTTCGTAACAAATTTATCCGTCTTAACTCATCATTTCTGCAAGGACCCCTAATAATGCCATAAGATCAATAATAAAAAGAAACTAATTTTAATGCCTGCAACTACTAAAAGCCTATGTTAAATGAAGCTGCGGCTCGTGGTTTCACCCAGATATTTGTATCTGGCTCTTCTGTATTAAAGATTGCGCGCCCCTGATTTAGAGTGTGCCTAAACATGTTATGTGAGGGTAACGTGGTAAATAGAGATGTATGAACCTCTACGGACAACTTATTGTATCATAATACCCGACAGCAGTTTGTCGCTGAATTCATGAAGAATGTTGTATTCACAGCAAAGCTATTCTTTCTTGAATAACTAACTATTGTTTGACGATTGGCTACAAACTAAGAATTTGGAAAGTGTCATTATACCCTTTAAATCTTGCTCAATTCAAGAAACACCGAGATATTATTTAGAGATATTATGACATCATAAGTTGGCTATTGGTGTGCGCAGTGGTGTGATTCCGGGGTTCAAGAAATCGTTTTTGGAATGGCGCGGTGACCAACGAACCCGTTCTTGTAATTTGTTTTAGCTTACAAAAATTGCTATATTCAGGCTCCAAAAATTATGTATTATATTTATGTAAAGCGTATCATGTTATGCAGTGTACGTGGTCACATACGTATATTTTCTGAAATGAGGAACCCCGTTGTTGGTGTGTTCGACACAAAATAGAACCCGTTCGTAAAATTGGAAACCCTCCACTGAAGAATGTAGCCTACGTATTCAGACTCAGTTCTACACGTGATTCATATTATAACAAACAACCATTTTAAAAAATTTACAGAAGGCTAAAAAACACGACCACATTCGGTCAGTGAGCTCAGCTACCATCTACAAAAATGATCTCGTGATGTCTCTAGAATTTAACAAAATATATCGTGTGTAATAGTAGTATGCAATATACCTTAATTGGATGAGTATATCGCGAGTTTACTACCGATGACAAAGCAATAGTTATTTACTTGAATGGTTGTATATGTGTGTTAAGTTGACTACGTATGATTACGTCATTTGTTGTATGCGTATATATGTATATTCGACTGGTTTTGTATTTAGGGGTATGAGTAACTTGAACAACTTATTACAATACTATCCATGCGAATACTTACTGATTATTGGCAAAGTAATTATGATTTCGAAACATGAAATTGTTGTACAAGAACTTATAGAACTTATAAATCGTCATTTTATACACTTTCATTGATAACTTGTTTGTGAAAAACAACGTATATTTCGGAGTTTATTAAAATTTTAAAAGTTAATCTCTGCTAGACTTTTTTCTATTTCTTCATTTGAAATATATCAGTTATTGATATCTAATAGTACATAGAAGTAATGTAAGTATTTTGAACTCAAGTCGCTATTAAACTATTCATTTATTTAGATAAAATCATCCATTTATAGACATATTAATTTAATCAGAACGAGATTTTATATACATTGACATCGTTTGGCATTTATGATTGCTAAAGTCCGTGCCAATTAACATACAATTTTTTCATTGCGACATTCAAACCCACATTAAACGCAAACAACTCGAAAATGTCAGCTCCTAGCCATTTTAAAATGTTTTTGCAAAAGATGATTCCAGAAGTACCTCTGTCAAACACAATGGAAGCTGATCACATAATTAGAAGGTCTATGGCACTTTTACGACTTTGCTATCAGGTAACAAAATATTTCTATTCGCATGGCTATGTAGATCAATTCATCATCACTGTGTAATTTCACATGTTATAATTGTTGAGATCAGGACAGAGCTTTTCTAACTGTGTATCACCAATCTCTTTGAAACGATATCTGGCACTATCTATATTCACGGGTCAATAAATTACATAATTCATGATTGTCATCGTCTTAAATTGTGATTTTGGGATTAATGAATTTCATATCATTTTCTTGTTCTTTAGGCATACATGCTCAAGGGAACAATCGCTTACACAGCATGATTAACTTCTTTATTTAAATCTGTAATTGCAAGCTCGGTGACCCAATTCATTTTATGGCGTATTGAACAATTCGGGGGGTATTTCACATTCCTAATGGTCAGACTGGGTGTAAACAGTCGCACTGTCCGCAGCTTTCCCCCTTGCATTCATCCGTTACATACTACCCTCCAGCTGACAGCAATATAATGCTAGCAGCTTGCTTGGCATAGTATTGGCTACATGCTAATATACAACTAAATATATGAACAAGAAGTCTTTACCATTAGATAAAAGAAAATTGAGGGATGTTATTGGTTGATTCTGTTTTTATGGTTAATATTTTTTTTATCTATAAATCAAATATGCATTCAATGCCTTTTTAATACCTGTTATATTCAGGACGTGCCTACTGGATTTGATCTCTTGGACCAGAAACTGCAGCAAAATATCGACAAAGATTGGATACAGTCTTACCAAGAAAGAAATGGAGAACAAATAAGATACAGTTGAAAACCATTTACCACACATGTTCTGCGATAGATTCAAAGTTTTTATCTCAATTTGTTTTCAATTGGCAATAATAACCAGAGACTTGGCCAGAAAATGAGTTTATTTCCAATATCAGCTTCTCAATTCAAGAGCAACGAGGGATATACTGGATAAAAAATGAAGTGTGATATTTTTTTTATCTGTCTTTCAATCCTTAAAAGGAAATCTGCTTTTGCAAACATTCCCTACATATGAAGCCCTCAGTTATTTGTTGGTTGTATTGGCGGTACAAAAAGTTTGCTGCCAATTACATAACATATATATATACTCGAAAATATACATTTGTTTCTTTTTAATTCTATGCAGTTTTTGGACACCAAGTGTACATATATATATATGGATTGTTTTGTTATTATTATCATATTGTTGATTTTGTTGTTAGTATTTCTTTTTTCTCGTTGTTATAAAAAAATGCTTTTTCCATTAACTACCGGACCAATTGCTTTAGAATTTTCAATGGTCAAGGATTGTAATCTTCGATGGATATTTATTTCAAAAATTCTTTTGGACTCCTTGGGATTCGTTTTTGTGTGTGATGACGTCATCAAACTTGAAAATCGCGCATATTGCGGCGGTTCCGCGTTCGCGGGCAGGCGAAGTCGTGAAGACTGAGCTACCGGTCGTCCACTGTGACAGATTGCATACCCGTACTACTTCTTTATGTCTTTCGTGTCCATATACTTGAGCATCGTTCGCTTGTTTTTACTGCACTGTTTTCTTCACCTATTGATCTTTCTACGTTGTATTCAGTGGTGGGATTCAAATTTTTTGTCAGCCGGTTCAAACACAAAAGTCATATTTTGCAGCCGGTTCTGTTACAAAAAGACATCCTAGGTTGTAAACTCTCGACTACTGGTGCTGTAGAGCAGGGCTACTCAACTGGCGGACCGCGGTCCGAATCCGGACCTTTTGATCATTCAATTTGGACCGCGTATGCTTGTTTACACTGGCAGCATAAGCATAGTTTCAGATAATTTCGATACTATTTAAATAGGCTACACAGTTATACAGTTTGTCGTTCTGGTACCGATGTGCGACATTTGTGTCCATATTTGCGAGCGATTCATTGCTCTTGTATTTAATTAATAATGCATTTGAACTTTCGTTTATTTAATGGAATAAATTTTCTGTAATGTCCGGACCCCAGTACGTAAGTTTTGTAAACGGGCCTTTGGTAAAAATAGTTGAGTAGCCCTGCTGTAGAGTGTAGACTACCGGTAGATCTTCAGGTTTTGCAAGGTGAGATAATTTATGGCACATCTGTCAATATTAATCAATTTTGCATTAATTGGATTGGCCTGTTAACTACAGCATTGCCGTACTAGATATCCCATCTCTGCATTTGGACAATGAGCTATTGTAGGCCTACCGTACCATATTCTGTTATTTTACTTTTGTTTGCATATGTTCAATCTTCGTTACCGGTATTCTATTTATTGGAGTTCTAAACCGAGGTAGTCTACACCAAAGCAGAAACGTCTCTGATTTTTCGTATTTTCCAAAAGTAAAATTTCAGACAATTCTGATAATGTTAGCCTAATCCTTATAAAGCAGAAAAGGATTTACAATAGCCTACTAGCAGACTGGTAAAATTGTAATTTCAGTTATCCAGCGATTTGAAATGACTGATTCGAGATTTGGACTACCCTAATCTTAAATAAAATGCATCTGGAAAGGCATCTCTAGTGAAACTGCAAGATTAGCTACTGCATTAGACAGTCATGAACTTTTCATGCCTATATCATTTTCATACATCTTCAATCTGCTGATTTTTTTCAGTTCGAAAGTGGAAAAACATATCCTGCCATTTTACCTCTGGGGCATTCGCATTTGGCCTTTATCAAGTCTGTCATTGTATCAACACTACAAACGAATTTCTGGAAAGGTGAGGAACTGGTAGCTTATTGGTGTTTCTTTTTTTGATGGCAATGGTATGGACTTAACTGTTTAATAAATCAAAGCCTTGCTTTTAAATATGAGCATCATATTACTATATATAGTGAGCCTCCTTGCACCAAGTTGATTTTTGTGCAATGAATAGGCAAATAAATTCAAACCTAGTTTTTTTTTTTTTTTATATAACAATTTTCATTGTTTGGAGAAATAATGATATAATTGCGAGCTTCAGAAAGGATCTATAATAAATTTAACTTCTTCTGAGCATTGAATATAATATGAATCTACCACTTTGTTAATAGAATCATTTTACCCCAGCAGATCAAGTTATAACATATATATGTAAATATGTTGACTTCTCACTCAACTACTTGTTTGCATTTTATACCAGCTATGCCATTATTTTCAGCCGAATTGCCAAGATAAACAGCCACTGAAATCAGAAAGTACAAGAAAAAGTGACAGGGGCCACTGCAATGTTGAATCTATTGGATGCTTTCCACCTATTTGAAGAGATGAAATGAACTATTTTGCTGGCGGCGACAATCACTTCTCGAGTGTATTTGATACTATTTCGTTGCTGATATTTGATTACATATTTTTTTTAAAGTGATTTCTTTTCAATTGTATTCACACACAATTAACTCTAGTGAGGATTTTGCTGCTGTTTCGTTTCCAATATAGGATTGCAAACGAGGTATCAAATGTGTTTCTGCAACACGTAGCTCTGCAGCGGCATGCAGCCAATTTCTTTGCTTTGTTTTAAACGAAGTTAGTGATGAAAATGCTTTTTCGCATAACGCAGTGACTTGTTGAAAATACGGAACGATAACAGTTTGATTGCTCGATTACCTAGCGATGGGTATTCGTTATTAAGAAATATCCAAAATTGTGACAGTGATTTTTTTTTTAAATCTGGACTAAAGTAGAATCACAATTTTCATCAAGATTTTCTTTTTCATCGGGTTCATCATATTAATCCCTCTGCAGTTGATCGACGCCTCAAACGAAATGAATTTATATTACAATGACAAAGTCGTCGGTAACTTGGCACCAGGCTCAAAATCCTACTGTCTCTGCTCAAAATACTAGAAAAGATCTCTGCGACCCATGCTTTTTTGGGTGCTCCCGAATCATCCGTACCAAGATGGCGCACAACCTGAAAATAGTATGTGTACCAGGTCAGGGTTGTTCAGGTTGTGCGTCATCTTGGTACGAATACTTCCGGAGCGCCTTTTTTTGCGCGTCTCGTGACCACCTGCAGGGTCGCAACAAGTTCATATCTTACTGGAATATTATACTGTTCTTGACTGTTTTCTGGTTTAAACAAAGAAAATATACATGACGTTTTATATGTATGTTCATACTAATCAGGAAAAATGCGCAGAACAGAAAAATCACGCTTGCCGATTTTTAGGTTTCGGAAACTTGCGAGATTTGATGAAGCGCATTCGCCATGAATCGGAGCCGAAAAAGCAAAAAGTGTGATTACTTGGCGCCAAGATGTCGCGAAAGACGTCGCAATATGACGGCGGAAGAGAAATTGCGTAATAAACCAACGTTGTATGCGTTGTTTTACTTAAAAATATGTTACATCAACAGGTCGTCACAGATATCGAGTTTATTTTAACCTCGATTTATTAAGTTTACTGTCATTTCTAATATTATTTGAAGATATTGTTATGTATTTAAACCACTGCAGCGTTTTCCAAATACAACGCCCAATAGAACTAGCATATACTGTTTAAAATATGAACACAAAACGCTATAATTGCCTTTAACCCAATGCAAAATTACGCCGACGAAGTCTCAGTACGACGTCATCAGCGGACCCTACTAATTATTATCGGCCGATTTCTGCAGGGTTAAATCTTGAAATCCACTTTATGTAAGCGGTAAACGACAAAGATTCTAAAATATTATATAGAATCAAATACGCCACAAAAAGTTGTCCGTGAAATTTAATGGAAAAAATAACTTATTTACACATACTCTATGATGTATAACAACTACGTAGTTACGTACAATAGAGACAAACAACATATGACAGAAAAAATACTAAGTCCACGCGATGTACCGTACAATTTATATCGGACATGTATGTACAAATCCACCGCCAAGCACACGAACCGACGTAATGCTTAGCCCAGTGGTTCTCAAACTTCTTAGTATTGTGACGCTCTCCAAAAATATGATCAAGTTGGCGACTCCCCGTGAAAAACGTCTTAATACCTTTCAATAATAGACCTTTTGGAGATGCGATCTATTTAAACGAACAAACACAACTCAACGGAAGTCGGTGATGTTGTTGTGAATTGTGAGAACCGCATGCTTTCCCCCTTTCAACATTCACTCGAGATCGATATTTAGCCTGTATTATGGCCATGGTCTTCACATGAATACGAAGTCGCCAACGGGATGAGAGTGCGCAACGCTTTAAAGAATTCCAAAAACTCATTACATTTTCAGAATTAAAATTTATTTTCATATCGATACCGTTCACAAAATGGCGATGAAAAGCAACAGTGTATTGCTGAAGAAAGATTTTGGCAAGTGAAAGCATGTTTTCTGAGAACCCCAAACATCGCATCCCTAGTTGCAACAAAAGCTTTTTTGCTTGAAACTTGAACGATCTAAAGCAGCGGTTCCCAACCTTTCTACCCTGGCGGACCGGTAAAATTAGATTAAATGTACTCGCGGACCGGCAAAAAATTAAAATGGCCGGAACAGAAGAGAATAACATATATTTGCGTAATATAATGCAATGTCGGGCACTCAATATGCTTCTAGATAAAAAGGCACACTTAAAAACATTTCACACGGAGAAAAACTATCAAATAATGTGCCGAGCACATATTTAAAATGGGTGAAACATAAAATAATACCATATATTTGCGTTATAAAATGCAGTGCTGGGTACCCATTATGCGTAAGAGAGGCACGCATAAAATATCTCAAATTAAAAACATGCACAATTATGGCGATGGGTATTCGTTATCAGGAGATATCTAAAATTGTGATAAGTAATTCTCTTTTAATCTGGACTGTAAAGTAGAATCACCATTTTAATCAAGCCTTTTCTTTTTTATTGGGTTCATCTTAATCCCTCTGATCACTGCGGCCCGTGCTTTTATTGCGCGTTTCGTGACCACTTGTGGGGTCGCAACAAGTTCATATGGAATATTATACTGTTCTTGACGGTTTTCTGGTTTAAACAAGGAGATATGCATTACGTTTTATATGGGTGGTCATATTAATCAGGAAAAGCACGCAGAACAGAAAAAGCACGCGTGCCGATTTTTAGACTTCTTAATTTTGCGAGATTTGATGGAGCGCATTCGCGATGAACGGAGCCGAAAAAGCGGAAAGTGTGAATGATCGGCGCCAAGATGTCGCGTAAGACGACGCCAACATGTCGCGTAAGACGGCGCCAACATGTCGCGAAAGACGTCGCAATATGACGGCGGAAGAGAATTGCGTAATGAGGCAACGCAACCTTGTCTACGGTAAAGCGATTGAGACGGCATAAAAACAACAAAACAACGAAATTTCTCGCGGACCGGCAAAAAAGCTTCGCGGACCGGCGCCGGTCCGCGGACCGGCGGTTGGGAACCACTGATCTAAAGTCAATCTAGCCTTCGTCATACTTGCGTTTTTAGACTTTCCTTGTTCAGTATCATTTTTAAGCACGTGCATTTCTGCAGTGCAATTTTATATTTATACTTTTTCTAAGTGTCGCGACGCCCTAGCAAAATTGAAACGACGCACTTGGGCGTCGCGACGCCACTTTGAGAACCACGGGCTTAGCCGATAGCTGATCTGGAATGAAAACCAAAGTGAAGCAGTGGATTGCTATTCGATGATACAGTCTCCTACTTGTTTTTATTATATTCACATTTTCTCATCATATCATAATATAGGCCTACACAAAATTTGCTTCCCCTTTTCAAAATTCTGATTGCGCTCCTAGTTTTAATATTCGATATTTATCGGCCTTTCTTATATTGATTTACCGGTAATTCATGCTGTTTAAAGGCAATTACCGGATTTTTTATTGTCTCTAGTTATTTTAGGCCATATTCGGGCATTTTATTGTAACGCAAAACTCATTTCACTTCAAGCAAAATCTTCAGAATTGCAAGATACGTAAATTCACACTTAGTACAAGTTGAGATGTATTTAGATGGTGATGATTACATTCTGATAGCAGATTTGAATCTCGATGACCATATATCCATAGCAATTTATATTACCATAATTAATGCCGCACTAAATTCCATTTCAACTACCTAAAAACAGGTGCTAAGTGCAACTTTGTCTCCTGGTGAATCGACTATAAATTTGCATAGTCTATAGGGAAAAGTTATAGGTGATATAAAATGGAATTTGAGAAAGTTAGGATAAACTTCAGGATAGAACTATCTATCTAAAACCTGCGGATAAACGCTCCGTTCTCCTAAAATGCAGGTTTGCCATATACCTCTTGGACTTTGACAAGGTTCAGTTAAAGATACTAACGAACTCTTCTTTACTGAATGGGTCACACTTTATACTTTTGTGACAAACAACAACAACAATCCTCGAACAACAGCTTATACTTGTGCTATTGATAGCAGAGGTCTAGTGGTGCTGAACAACTCTGGTCGCACCAGAATAAATTTATCCAATGTCGAAATTATGTAAAAAATGCATCAAATAGGATATAGCCTCAAGCGACATCAATGCATTCAGTGGTTTATTTTAAGTGCGATTATCCAGGCAGCACATGAATCAATACTACAAAAAATGGCACTGCGCGGTAAAATGATGAATACAAAGCAATACAGCCGAGTAAAGCAGTTTTTCTTAAAATGAAATGACGAGGTCCTTCGATAATATAATATGATTTATATTGTAGACAAACTTAATTCTGAAGCGGGAAGATTAATATGAAAAGGAAAAAGAAAGAGTTCACATGATTACTGCAACACACTGGACAAGAATGAAAAATTCAGCAAAGTATAGAAAATGGGGAGACGATCACTAAAAGTGAGATATACGAAAAATACCAGGCATTAAACAGAATGGTATATTAGCAATAAGGTACGGAAAAAGCAGAGTTCCTGGGAATTAGTTCCCGGTGGTCACTGGCAATAAAAACTACACTCAACATTTCATCGAAGAAAGATCACATTTGAATCCTCACATAACGTGACAGCCTTCAAGACCAATTCCAAATTGTACAAAAATCTTACAATAAAACAACTCAACCAAATTTTGAAACCAATAAAAACACTGCTCCGCGGACTAGACAAAATTTGTTACGTGATGATTATAAATTTACCTACGGAATGTAAAACTGATTACTCGAACTTTTTAATTTACTTACAGTTATAACAAAAAAAGTATTCCAGATGCCTGGAAGCGTTCTATTGTAATTCCGATTCTTAAATCTAATAAACAAAATGACCAGGCGTCGTCATATAGGTCCATATCTTTTACTATCAATTTAAGCAAGGCTTTGCAAAAAATGCTAGTTCGGTGGTTGAAGCGGCATGTCGAAAAAAGAAATATTATGTAGAGAACAAAGAGGTTCAGGTGGAGAAGTTCTACTCCTGGCGCATATCTAAAATTTAACAATGACATAATGAAGCTTTACCGAATAAAATATCAGTCTTTGATATTTTTCAGAATTGCGAAAAGGCATATGACATGATATGGAAAATGGACTACTATATAAACTGTGTAACATTTGTGTCACCAGAAAACTTTTGCTTTTCGTTCCATCTTTTCTGTTGAATCATTCATTTCAGGCCAGAGTATGCATTACTTATTAGAAAACGTAATTTCTCCAGGAAATGTAATTAGTCAATTAATTTTCTATAATGATAAAAAACATGCTCAGTAGTAGGCCTACTATTCAATCAAACAATGTTGGATTGTTTGCACACGATAGCGATTCATGGCACGTCGGACTAAAACTTAAAGATTTAATCGTTTCCATCAGCACTTTTTGGATTGGATTGTTCAGTCCTTGTGCAAACAGGGAGGTTTTTAAGATCTGTCATAAAATCAATGATAGTATTCTCTAGTCGAAAAATAAAATTACTACTAATACAACTACACATAAACAGACAGGAATACGAAGTAAAATACCTTGAAGTCTATTTCGGTAAGCGCTTAAATTAGAAAATATATATATATCGAATATGTTGTAGAAAATGCAGCATTATTAATGTACTGTGTTTTCTTATTGGAACTAACTGGGGAGATAATAAATCAACTCTTGTGTTATTGTACAAATCATTAGTTCGAACCATTATTGAATAGGGCGTGAAAGTTTATTTTTCAGCATCATCAATATATGCGATGCGAAACATAGAAAAATCCAATCGCGATGTCTACGCTACGCTGCAGGTGGCATCATGAATAGTAACTGCTAATATTTGTTGGCCATCTTTGCCGCAAAGTCATCAAATATTCATGGCATGAGATATTTCTTTTGAGATAACTCTTCAACATTACACATTTGGTAGGGTTTCAATTTCAATGCCTTTCGATATTGTTGTTGTAAATATGTCTTATTGTGTTCATAATATCAGTGGTCTTTGGCACCCTTTTAACAATTCGAAATAAAAATTCTATATATATATATATATATACTATACTAACTTTCGATATTGAAAATATGAATATATTTATATAAGTATTATTAAAACTGAATGAATTCCTTCATGGTACCCAGACAAAATTACCAGGGACCATACTTGGTCGAGCATACTTTCCTGGGTATAGCCTATATATATATCCCACTAAACAAAAGCCGTATCTTTAAAGACTATGTAAATGAGTCATTTCAATCGCACACGCATAATCGTGAAGATGGTTCCAAAATTGATGATAAATTCGGGACGTAGTTTTTAATCCATGTATGAATTTTCGTATGGTATATAAACTTGACAAGAACTGCTCCTCTTCCGTATGCAAAATCTATAGTGCCTTGGAATGAAGAAAAAAGAACTTTCAAGAAAGTATACTTATTATTTCGGAATGTATGTCTGCCACTACGCTACAACATATAACTAATAATCTTCAAATGTTCAAAGTTGCATTTGCACTACTTTTCGGAATAAAGATGAAAAATCACTTTACTATGGGCTCCCAGGCAGTACTTTACTTTTTAAATATGCACCTCTATAGAATATGATGTCACAATGCTGGTCTTCGCGATTTTTGTAATGTTTCGAAAAGTGTGGGGTTTTCTCGTAGCAAGAGAGAAGTCGAAGAACCGCTACAAACAATTTGTATTCATTTTGAAGAGGTCATCACAGAAAATTTTGAATTGAAAAACGAATCATATAGAGACCACAGAAAGTTTTGAAATTAATAAAGTAATAGTCTTCTAGCGAAAAATACAATCTTTACCCACTAAGAATTCCAAAGCAATTGACCCCGTACTTAATGAGAAAAGTAGAAAAATACCAACAATAATATAATACCAAAACGATCCACGGGTCCACTTCGTCTCCAACAAGACAGCGTTGCTCAGATATATGGATACAATTTCTAAAACTTACCATCAATTCCCCAATTCATACGATATCTTGAAAGAAGCTGGAACTATGGAACAGTTACGATTACAAAATGCTGACAATTCAGATCATATGTGACATCACAATTATCTGAATGCGACGCATTTCGTGTTGCACGGCAAAGACTTCAGGTGACATATCTCTTGAAAAAAAAAATTTTTTGTGGATGCGCAATATCTGAAAACTCGAGGATTTGTAGCATTTGACATTTGAGCAAGCACTTTTTAAATTTTCTCTCTGACGCAAATTTGACTACTAAAATCCCAGACATGTCCGGGAAAATATTGCACATGTGACAACCGCGGCCACGAAATTTTTGGCGACTGGCCCATCGTGCACTTGATTACTGTACTCTGGATGCATTTGCAGGTTTGAATCCCGTGGGCGATAATCACACGCGAGTGGATTGCTGGACTCCTCCCCGCCGTAAGTTAGTTCGCGTAGCGCAGAGGTCGGCAACCTACGGCCCGCGGACCAGATTAAGTACACTAGTCGGGCCCGCGACGCTTCACTGAATTATAGCGAGAAAACGGTGGTTTTGGCGATGAATCAATTTTATAATCAACGTTCGAGGAGTAGAATATATTTTTTACGTAACAGAATTTATCGTGAGACACGTTTAGACTAAATTTTATATTATAACCTAATAATTTAGTGAACAGCACTCGTTTCTGCAATTTAATTAATATTCAGACAAATGGCAACACGCGGAAAAGTTGATGCTGAGTGCAGGGGTTCAATAGCGCAGAAAATCGTTAAATGGAGCTTCTTGAGATGCAATGCAATGGGGAAATAAAATTACTATTCTATTCATGAGATGCATCACAGCTTAATATTTATAAAAATGTATCTTTTTAAAGAAAATCTCTTTCAAAATTTGACAAACCATGCGAAAAATTCATTTCGATGTTTGGAAGTACATATGTTTGCGAACAATCATATTTGAAAATGAATATCACAAAGAACAAGCAGAGAACTAGGATTAGTGATGCTCATTTAAAAAACGTTCCAATGTTGGCTTCATCCAGTGTGCGGCCGATGTCGAAAAGCTATCAAACGTCATGGAGCAACAAGACAGTGTCACATGAAATGTCATTTGTAATTTTGTTCTTTCAATTTCACCCCAGGCCATGAATCTGAAACAAATAAATGGCTGATTAATTCTATGGACTGGTAACCGGGCTGGAGGCCGTGGTACATGATGAAGAATCGAAGATGAATTTTACCGAAGATCGATATGATGTATATATTCCGTTGTAGGTTATGAGGCAAGTGCCCTGCGTTGGATATATACGTTGGAAAAGAGGTTTTCAGTCGGGACTCTATTGCTAACAACAAAATTGCCTTTACATCAGTGAACGGGGTGATTTGGGATTGTGCCTGACGGAAATGTCACCAAATACTAAAAAGCTCACTGAGGACCACCAAGCTCATTAATCCATCCATCTCATTAAAAAACACTATGAACTAGGATTTGTTTTATTTTTTATTTGTTCTGTAATATTTTCGTTTCTGACTTGACATTTTGTGGAGTGCCGGGGGGATTGGGGCGATGAAGTTGACCATATGCGCTGTCTTCACGGAGCCGCTACAATTAATTTATATTGGATACGAAGTGGACCTATGGACCGTTTTGGTATTATTAGTATATATGTTGTTTACTTGTTCTTTTCCATCTTAATTTCCTTGTCAGTATTTTCCTTCTATGAAAAATCGAATTTCTCTTTAACTATAGTATACTGGAACAAGAGAGCAATGCTCAAATATATGGACACGCAGAACAATTCCCCAAAAAACATATGCGGTGACCAACGACTAACATACCGGCGGTGACTTACCAGTACCTGTATCGGGGTACCGTGACGGTACAGGGACTGTCATAGATATTTTAGGTCCTGTGACAATTGAAACATCAGTTGAAATATCTCGTGATATGAGTCAATTATGTACCGTATTATCGGATCAGGTACCGAACCACAGTCAAACATTTCACATAAAAACGTTACTAAATAACATGCGTCAACTTAACACCACCCGAATCGGGGTACAATTTTTGGTACAGTGACTGTCATAGCCGTTTAGGGCTGATGGACAATTCGACTACACGGACAACTCACCAGGCCTAGGGTGGTGTAGCCAGTCTGCGGACAATTTCATTCAAACCGCTATAAAACAAAAACCAATATATCTAACCCGTTAATTTTTTCACCGTGGGTGCATTGGCGGCATTTATTCTACACGCTAAACCTCGTATTAACTTTCTACGACAAAGGGTTAAAGCTATACAAATCCCCAAAGTACGGCACTCGAAAGACGTATTTGCGACCGAACGACCAGTGTGCGACCACGGATTTCAAGCCTTGATCATCGTTTCTGCTGCGTCGAGATTATCGCATACGCAGCCATAGCAATCAAACAGACAAAACACGGTGGTCGCAAATTGGTTGACAAAGATATTATCGGCGTATTAGGATAGGATTTACATATTTATCCCGGGGGAGAGAAGTAACTATCAAAGATGGTTAACACAACTCTACCCACCTGCCAAGTTTCATCTTTTTATCTCTTATATTTGTATGGATTTCAGAACTTCTCTATCTTTATAAGGTCCTGTCTTGTGACAGCGTGAATTGAAATTGCAAGATGATCCGTTTGACACAAAATGGCGTCCGATATCCGCAGAACGTTTAGTGACGTCATAGCAAACAAAAACAAATCTTACAGAGCTAACAGAAATATTTGGAATAAATAAAAGTAATAGCCTTCTGGAGAAAAATTTCATCTTCAACCACTGAAAATTTCAAAGCAATTAGTCCAGTAATCAAAGAGAAAAGCGACTTTTTAAAAACGTGTCAAAGAACAAGAATAAGAACAACAACAACAACATAATATTGAAACGATCGTTATGTCCACTACGTGTCCAACAATTGCTTCGACAACATTAAAAACACAAGAGAGCTATGCTCAAATATATGGACACGTAGCACCACATAATTTTGATGACGTCATAGCAAAAAATAAAAGTAATAGCCCTCTAGCAAAAAATATAATCATCACTCAATGAAAATTTTAAAGCAATTGGTCCAGTAATCAAATAGAAAAGCGATTTCTTCAAAACGTGTCAAAGAACAACAACAACATAATATTAAAACGATCGTTATGTCCACTACGTGTCTAATAACGATCTACATGTACATTTCGTGTCCGATGAAGAGAATCAATATCAGGTGTTCCTCCTAGACCAGAAGAAAAAGGCTTTCAGTGTTAAAAAATAAAATTGCGTGACTAGTAGGTACACGCGCTTGCTTTTTGATACTAAACATTATTATACCACTTTAAAATCTAAATAACTGCCGACCTAAAAATCATTTCCCTTTTTTTTATATTTGATTCTAGTTGGTGTGTGCCTGTAAATTCTCTGGGTATGCACAAAGTGCATTCTCTTATTACGATTTTTCAAGATCAATGCGAGTATTGTAATATAATTTTCTGTCCAGTAAACGAGTGATCGGTATCGCACAGATAGCTAATTGGAAGAAAAACGTCGACCGGCTTTGAATTTTCAAACCATTTCCAACCAGAACATCAATAATTACTAATTTGTTATTTTAAAACGTGGCGGGGGTGTTTTTCTCAAATCTCACATTTTGCATTAATGGCGGGGGCTTTGTACAAAAGATTTAAGACAGATTTCAAAAACAAATCTCTTCTGGTATCTGAATTTATTGAATAGTTAGTAAATAAATATATACCCTTTTTAACGCCACATTCATATATTTCTGTGGCCTCATCCAAAGAACTATTAGACACAACTTTGATACTGATAGATTTTAATAAAACTACCGCTTTCGCTTCCAGAATGAAACGAATACCAACGGATAAAAGGTACTGCATCCCTCGGTATGTTATTTTTAGGAGGTTCATCGAACATAACTCAGCAGTATGTATATATATATATATATATATCAGAAAATCTTCAGCACGATGTTCCAATGTTCTAGGCTTCGGAGATATCGGATATCTCAAGGTTGAATAACCCGTTTTTTTTCTCGGGTTTCATGTTTTAAGGCCAGATTACCCATGCATAGGCTTACCATATATCTGTAACAAAAAACCGGGACAGTGCGGATCGGACTAACTTTGGTTCGATTCTGAGGCTAAGTAATATCTGAAACTTCTATCATATCTTTGCGAGTAGATACCGGGCATTAAATTACCTGAATAAATTAATTCGTACGCGCAGTCGCCAAACATTACCGTATTTATAAAAGCAGTCAATTATTTGAACATTTCAATAATCGACATAAGAGAGACACGGAATGATGTTGAATTCAGTTTTAGAGTAAATGAGCCGCAAATCCTATGCCGGTCTCGTAAAGGCTCGTTTCAGTTATATTTTTGAGTTTGAAAAAAACATTGTTGTCCCTTGTCTTTCTACGCGTCCATGATAATTTATCGACAGGTCAGTTAACAATGTGTGTCAAATTATCGCAATTAACATAATTATAATACCTATGACTAGGCTTACCATACGTCCCGCTTTAGGCGGGACCAAAGTGACTATAAACCAAGTGAGGACATGCATTGGTAACGTTATAAGCGCTCGTGTGACGTCACACCAGTCATTTTGTGTCCAGGGTTCTATCGCTGTATGGTCCTAACTGAGTGATTTAAACCTGCGATCGTTAAACAGCTGAATAAAAAATACGATGCTCAATAATTCGGACCAAACTTTCGCAGCGGTAAAACGAATGAACATTCTTCTGAAAAATTAATTATCCGCAGATAACTCGGCTCGGCGGTATGGTCAGCATATACGAAGTTAAGGTTAAAGTCATCCAACTTCACTCGATAAATCAACACCCAATAAGACCAAAATATAAAACAAAAAGATACACATTTTATTATTAAATTGCTGATGCACAGAAGCAATTTTAACAAACTGACAGAACTCCAATACAAATTATACTACAGAAACTTGCACTATTTTTTGCGGTACATGTCATGATATTAAAATATGCGTATCGCAAATTTTCAACAAGGTGTACAGTGCCAAAGTAATATTAAAAATATTGGCTAAAACTATCAATTTTCAAATATTTATCGTATGTGTAAGACCTAAAATGAGTTAGTTAGTAACGATTGTGGGCATTCGTCGGGATTGACATTTTCCATGAAACAAACAAACAATTTGAACCCCGTGGTTTTATAGGGTTCCCCCGGAAACATCAAGGCTAATTTTCCACTGTTGGATATCGATAAAATTACAATTAAGTTTTATCAAGGAGAAGACATGATGTCGTCGCTAAATCACCTAGTAAATATATTACATTTTCCGACGCAGAAGAATCGAAATATCCTGCCAATAATAAGTTGATAAGAGCTGCAATACCAGTCGCGGCGGCTGGTTTTTGAATTTTGTACCTTATAATGTACATACTTCGGTGTAATTCATTAGGCCGCACAATGTGCTAGCCATGAGATCGTTTACATTGTATAATTTGTGGAGCAACTGTTGCAACAGTTCGTTGAATTAAAAAAAAAAAATTTCTGAGAAAATTCATTTCATCAGCTTCTGGAATGATTAATGTAAAACCCAGGCTTTAAACTTTCGGCATGGTGTGAACAGGTATCATAATACCTGTTCAAATAGTACCTGATTTAATCGTATGCATTAGGTTAATGACGTTTCATAATGGTTAATGGCGATATGTGTTTTTCATACGGAACGTTGCTACGTTGCGTCGTAATTGCGTAACGAAGTAATTGGGGAACGTTGTTGTTTAACTCAAGTTGGCGCAGTGGACATGTCAAGAATTGGAGAACATTGAATGAAATAACTTATACAATTTTACTGATGCACGATAAATTCTATCTAATGTCGAAAGCTATCTTTAACCTCGGCAAATGTGTCGATGTCATATTAGGTTAAAACAAGAACAAATCGAAGTTTTTGTCATTTAATTCAAAAGCTCTTCAAAAAAATTCCACGCTTTTCAATTTTACCGATTTTTGTATGATAATCGCGACATTTTATCTCCATCTCATAATTATAATTAGTCTCCTAGATTGTCTTTCAAACAATATGAAACCTATCTGCATATAATATAAGGTTCGTGAGATATGAGGTTTCACAGTTGCATAACTCACACGGGATGATAAGATAACTTTCGCAACTTTCACGAAACCGCACGATACCAGTATGATTCCACGAGGCAAATAACAAAAGAAAAATAATGAAATTACCCGAATAAAATGCAAAACAGTAAAAAATCTTCAAGCAAATTGACGAACGAGACCTTCTGACGAAGCTAAAACAAACCGACGCTGCCGCGTTTCCCGATTCGATGGACACAAAATGGCGTCCGATATGCATCATTGCACTCGGTGTCACCACTTGGTTTATAGTCACTTTGGGCGGGACAGTCCCGCTTTTCAGCGTTTTGTCCCGCCGTCCCGATAAGTCAGCCAAAAGTCCCGCTTTTCCAGCATAATACACAAACATGTTCTCGTTACTGTTGTTTCTGTGTAGCGCAGCGCTAGCCTACTTCTGGAGGTGAATGCGTTCGTTCCACGCTGATTCCCATTGATGGCAGACGTATCGCATGTAAAACCAATACTAATTAGTCTAAATTCGAATTATTTGTACCGGTATGGTTAACGTCAATTCCTTCCTATTTTTCGAACTGAACCCGATATTTGGACAGAGAATATGCGCATGAAATTTTGATAACAATATGGTCAATAAAGACAGCCGGGACAGCTTAAAATGTAGGAATGTAGGCCTATGTAGTAAAATTGGAAAATGTGAATTTACAAAATCACAGCTAAGGGGTCGTTGTCTTTTGAAGCGTCCCGATTTGAAGTCACAAAAATATGATAACCCTACCTATGACCAGTGGCGTAGCATCCACCACCGCGGTCGCGGGAGGGCCAACAGCGCAAAGGGGCCCAAGCGGTTAGTATTTAGAAATTTAAGCCGCAAAACCAAAAGCTGCATTGCAAAACCAGGTAATCTGTTAATGCACATCTTATAACGTTGATGTTAGTTCTGCTCAAATCGTTTTGTTACGTAACAATGCCAGGGAGTCGTCGATTTTTCGCGTCTTGTGGTTTGTTCGCACCGGCAAAATTACGAAGACTGTCAGAATGATGTCGAAAGCAAAACCTCTCAGTGGCGCACAGAAACGCAGAAAAATGGCAGAAGAGGGAGCACGTATGAAAAAATTAAAGTAACCAAGATAAACGGCAAATATTAGGTTAGCATTGCCTTTCAATAACGACATGCTATTAGGCCGCGAGCCGAGGCCCTGAAAAACGCCTAGAAAGTGAGTTTCGTAGCGCACATCAGGTAACTATCTGAAAATGATTTTGAAATGTTCCTTAAAAATTTAGTAACAAATATTGCCTTGTTCCCACTTCCAAAAGTTGCACGTTTTACGGAAAAGACGCTTTTACTACAAGAAATATGTGCTACGATCTGTCCTATATTCTTTACATTTTCGGCAATGAACAATGACTTCTGCTTGACGTAACAATTGAATCGAATCAGCTGTTAGCGAGCGGATGAATATTAGTTATTACTGCTCGACCTTGCGTTGAGTTGGGCAGCCTTTACATAGCCCTGTTTAGTTATTATTAATTAAGTTATGCTAAGACGTTGTTGAAAAAGGTATAAGTAAGTTATTAAACACTTGTAGATCCTTACCACGGATATGGGCCGTGAGACGGAGCCTTGAAAACGCCCAGAAAATGAGTTTCGTAGCGCACATCTGGTAACTAAATAAATTCTTCAGTTTTGTGTGAAAATGAACATACTTAACGCATTCCAGCTTGTTCCACAATCCTGATGCGAAATTGAATATAGGAGGTTCCCGGAAATTCAATAACCATAAGTTTACAACACATACATAAGAACTATGCAATTCGAGAGCCCTACAGCACACTAACACAAATGTATTCCCGTAATGTTTTGCCTGACCAAAATCGGACTTTCTCAGTCAATCATAATTTATTGGGTAGATTACGAAAAATATGGCATACATGTAACCAACAACAAAAAATACTTTAATTGTGTGACAGGAGTCGCGAGTGACCTCGAAAGCAGCGACACCAACAACGCTGATTCACATTAGCGAATAAATTCGATGTAAAAACCACAAGCAGTTTACAACAAGAACAGCATAAAAAGCTACATCCATTTTATAGAAGCTATCAAACGTATTTATTTTTCAAGCAATGAAGTCTCAAATTAACATCGTGAGCACGAAAACACAAATAAATCAGTTATTTCTCACTTAGAAATTTAACGGAAAAGTCGAGAAAATTAAATGAATGTACAATATGTACATAACCTAGTGAACAGAAATATTACAATTAGTCTTTTTTTTAGTTTATGTGGTTATGTATTTGAACGAAGGCAATAAATATTATTTCTAGAAACAGGACTACGACACTAACAAATGTCCGAAAAACAAAAACGAATAAATGATACTTATTAAATCAACTGCAATATCTAATTCACTTTCTTCTGAATTGTTTTCGAAATCCACTATCTCGAAAATCGACTTTTCCTCTATAAGTGTACTGTGATTTTTGCAGTCAATACAAAAACAAAAATCTGTGCAATTCAAGTTGATTTTGGCACACTTGCATAAATTATTTTGACTATTTTTCTTACACTTGCAGTTTGCCAACTCAAGAACTGATTTGAGGGCCACATGCTTCTTCAGTGAATCATTGTTGGGTGATAGAGTATAATCCTTATGTTTACCAGTGTTAAATAGACGTGCCCTGGTATCATCTTCATACAGTGAACAAACGAATTTCTCAGCTTTATTTATTAATGCCTCGTTAACCTCAAAAGATCTTCATAGTTGAGAAAAAAATAAATTGAAAACCTCAATGAAGTCTCCAACATGAGTTTGATGGTCAGTTCCAATTGCAGAAAAGTGCTGAAGTATTTCAATATGAATAGCCCATCTAAGCTGTTTGCAAACTATTGCGATTCTCATATACCTTTACGCTTCAAGACTTCTTGTTAATCCATTTTATAGCACTGATAGCAGCAGGGATTAGAGCCTGCGTTAGGTCGGATTGGTAGAACATTGCCGTTTTCTTTAGTGGTACAGTATCTAAAATGAGGAAGAAAATCATATTTGGAACAGCATGAGTGTAAAAATATCACTAAATACTAACTAATACCTTGGATACATAATGAATTTTATCTGATGTACTAAATGAGCGTATATATGCTCATTGCATGTACTACAGTCCAGCAGTGTTTGCATACCATTACTAGACTATATCTACACTAAATTTTGATATATCACAGTCTGAAATGCCCTATGACAGTATGGGTATGGACTATAGACTATATTTTAAAACATCAACTGTCTGTCTACAACTTGATTTCTCACCTCTCAATCGTTTCCAATGCTACTTCTTTCCACTCCGGCATAACTTATCATTGCTTCCCAGGTTCTTGTCGACTCTATGAATTTAGATTTAGACCAACCGACATTAGTAAAATTGATTATTTTCTTCTCTTTCACACAACCGTGCATTACAGAAACAGCCATTAATTTCTATTAACAAATATGCTGTGGCCTATATAGTAGTATAAGTCTGCTGAATAGTCAAGAAGAGTCATTAAATTAATCATAAACAATTGATGCAAGCCAGAAAATATCGTTGTTTGTGACATATTATTCTAGGTCTAGCCTTCCTTGGAGTTACCGCACCGTACTGCCGTACCTATTCAACAACGTCTTATGAGCTAGTGCTCAACTAAAATTGCTATTTATGGTAAAGATATACAAGTGTTTAATATCTTTTACTTATTCTTTTCAACACCTCCTTAGAATAACTAAACTAATAATAACTGAAAAAAAAAAAAAACTATGGAAAGGCTACTACTCAACGCAAAAGCGAGCAGTAGTAGTACATCTGATATTCATCCGACCACTGGGGATCCACCTACAGCTGACTAATTTGATTGTTACGTCATGCAGAAGTCTGCGTTCATTGGCCCATGATACCGGAAAAGCAGAGAAAATAGGACTAGGCAGCGGTTCCCAACCTTTCTACCCTGGCGGACCGGTAAAATTAGATTAAATGTACTCGCGGACCGGCAAAAAATTAAAATGGCCGGAACAGAAGAGAATAACATATATTTGCGTAATATAATGCAATGTCGGGCACTCAATATGCTTCTAGATAAAAAGGCACACTTAAAAACATTTCACACGGAGAAAAACTATCAAATAATGTGCCGAGCACATATTTAAAATGGGTGAAACATAAAATAATACCATATATTTGCGTTATAAAATGCAGTGCTGGGTACCCATTATGCGTAAGAGAGGCACGCATAAAATATCTCAAATTAAAAACATGCACAATTATGGCGATGGGTATTCGTTATCAGGAGATATCTAAAATTGTGATAAGTAATTCTCTTTTAATCTGGACTGTAAAGTAGAATCACCATTTTAATCAAGCCTTTTCTTTTTTATTGGGTTCATCTTAATCCCTCTGATCACTGCGGCCCGTGCTTTTATTGCGCGTTTCGTGACCACTTGTGGGGTCGCAACAAGTTCATATGGAATATTATACTGTTCTTGACGGTTTTCTGGTTTAAACAAGGAGATATGCATTACGTTTTATATGGGTGGTCATATTAATCAGGAAAAGCACGCAGAACAGAAAAAGCACGCGTGCCGATTTTTAGACTTCTTAATTTTGCGAGATTTGATGGAGCGCATTCGCGATGAACGGAGCCGAAAAAGCGGAAAGTGTGAATGATCGGCGCCAAGATGTCGCGTAAGACGACGCCAACATGTCGCGTAAGACGGCGCCAACATGTCGCGAAAGACGTCGCAATATGACGGCGGAAGAGAATTGCGTAATGAGGCAACGCAACCTTGTCTACGGTAAAGCGATTGAGACGGCATAAAAACAACAAAACAACGAAATTTCTCGCGGACCGGCAAAAAAGCTTCGCGGACCGGCGCCGGTCCGCGGACCGGCGGTTGGGAACCACTGGACTAGAGCTCGACCGATATCACTTTTTGGCACCGATACCGATAACGATATATCGGCCAACTAGTGACCGATAACCGATATCGACATACCGATATCTACAACCTGAACCCGCAGTAAATACAACTAGTAAGAAAAATTCAGTTTCAGTCAATCAAAAGTTTATGTTGAAAAATAAAGCAGTCCAACACAGTGCTTGCATCATTGATAAAAGTTTCACAGCAAATAATAAGAACACACATTAATGCACAAAACAGAAGGCAATGTTTGAAAAAACCAAGCACAAAAGAAAAAAAGCAGTCAGTAAAAAGCTTATAGAAGTCCGTTTTGATCCATACAGTAGTAGGTGGGGAGTAGGCTTGCAGGTAATTTACGGAATTACGTAATTATTTCGAGTTACAAATTACGTAAAGTCGTAATTATTGGTCGAGCGCTTTCGCGTTTGAAACGTGCTCCTTCAAAGCAGTCAATTCCGTCGATTGTAAAAATCAAAGTTTAACAAGTAGAAGGGGTTACAGTTACGGTATTCGCTTCGTTTTTCTCTCTCTTGTTACGCAGGTGGGGGAAGGCATGACGCGTTGCCACCCCGTTCGAGCGTTTGGTTTCATGGTCAAAACGATATTATTATGAGCGTTATCACCGTAACGCAATTAACACCGACAGGCTTTTTTGTCACGATTTGGTATCTTTTTTATTCGGCGCTGATGATGATAAATAGGAATGTGTGATAGTTGATTGTAATTCCGGAAGGCGTATTTTTCTTTCTCTCCGTGAAACAGACATGAAACGAATTTTACCGCCGCTATGGTCCCTCAAATGGAGAGAAGGCTACTTTCTTTTCCCGACTCAATCACTTTTATTAATACAAATCACGGCGCATTAAAAAACAAAATAGAATTTATTAGCATTAATTTACAACGAGTTACGGGTAAGAATTTATCGCCGGCTAAATAATTAATATTTGATCTAAATTTATCGCAAATAATGTTATAACATTTAGGCCGCGAAATGATTTGATATAAAATGAAGCTTGGTAATCGGAATATCGTCAATAATTCAGCATCAATAATTATTATAAAATGCTAACTAGGTAGCAAAGTCGGACAATGTAAAAAACGTAGCAATAACAAGTCTTCGTCGCGAGGCAAGCGCAGGTATAATCAAACGAGAGAATACGCTTGTCGTTGATTAATAACTTAGAAACCCGAAATTTTTATTCAATACGAAAGTCCATTTTAAAAAAGGCAACTATCGTTTAATAAATATCCGTATACCAGTGTCGGTAATGATAAAATTGATCGCGTAAAATTGGGACGGTTAATTTGCGAAGGTGATAAAGGAAAATCACAGCCAACACAAAAGATAAAAATCAGAATAAATTTAATTTGAATTCACTCTTTGGTATTTGTCTTTAACATCTGTCGCCGTCGTGTAGTACTGTCGGTAATATGAAAACCAATTTCGATGTCCCGTTCGGAAAAGAAGTGGATTCAAATGGTTTTTATGTTAGGTTTAAATGTATGAAAAAATATCGCAATTACGGGGTCATTACGTAATCAATTTTGCCGTAATTACAGAATTGATTTTTGTCAATTACGTGCAAGCCTAGTGGGGACGCAAGATATTCGAAGGCGAGGATTTTGCGCCGCACGAAGAGATAAAAGAGACAGAGAAATATAGAAGAGAACTCTGTTCACCGAAAGGCAAAATGAGAGAAGCGAAAAAAAGAAAACGCTCGGCCGCAGATATTTCCCGGGGAAAAATACTCATTTTTTAGAACGTGGAGAAGCGACTAACACTGATATATATCGGCCAGATATATCGGCCGGTTGGGCCGATATGATATATCGGCAAACACGCAATATCGGCCCGATATATCGGTTGGCCGATATATCGGTCGAGCTCTAAATAGGACAGATGATAACACATATTTATTGTAGTAAAAGCATCTTCTCTGTAAAACGTGCAACTTTTGGAAGTGGGAACAAGGCAATATTTGTTACTAAATTTCCAAGGAACATTTTAAAATCATTTTCAGGTAGTTACCTTATGTGCGCTACGAAACTGAAAGATAAATGGCCTCGGCTCGCGGCCTATATGCTTTTTGACGAAATAAAAAAAGCGTTTTAGCTTATGTCCGAGAGTTTTTAGGGTCATTTTCACGAGAGTCTTGCTACGCCACTGCCTATGACACAACAAAACAGCAGTTCTCTCTCCCTCTGTTAATTAGTGAATCAGAGATAAATTGGATGCTTCCGTTAAGAAAATAACGTTGTGATAATATTATATGAAAAAATTGTTTTTGACTGCCACGCTACATAACCGGGACATTTAAGTCTACCGGGCGGGACGCCGGGACAGCTTGTCAAAACCGGGACTGTCCCGTCTAAACCGGGACGTATGGTGAGCCTACCCATGCAGTACTGTTATATCGCATGTTAAATCTTATTCCGAAGAAGAAGCGCGGGGTTATCACCGAAACAAACCCGGGGACAGGATTGCTGGACTCCTGGTGATTCTCGCTCATTTTTTTTCAATATATGATTAGAATAATATATCTGTGTATTTGATTATTTTAAAACAAAATACATGTGATAAAAACTATCGCACTTGAATGTAACTTTGCGGAACACCTGGAGTTTAGTCTAGGTCCTAGGCTGCACTGCTGGAACCCTGGTAGAAAACAACTGCCCTATGTCAGTATTTGGACAGCTGTACGGTGGCAAGGAGTCACCTCAGGAGTCTTGATTCGCCATATGATTGTTCGTCTGATTTTGTATCTCTTTTACTCAAGAATAAATATAATAAATCATGATATACATATTTAAGGGGAGAGTTATCACACATAAATACCAACATATGAGAAAAAAAATAATTACAACCTTGGTCGTCAATATGCCGTTATGCTGGCTTTATTGGAGGTTTTCGAGAAATCGCCCATCCAAAACTGTAATTTTTCGAAATTTCTAAAATAATCCACGAGGTGGCGTAAAATGTTTTTTCCTATTTCATTCTCTCCGATACCCATTTAAAATGTATTAGACGTTTGATATCGCTGTATTATAAACTATAAAAGATAATTGCTCAATATATTAGTAAATTTAGTAGAAATTCAAAACCAATTTTAACTATGATCTATATATATTTTCATAAAATTAACGGAAAAAACGCTATGTTCGGTGTTATATATGACTAGTTCAAAACGTGCTGCTACTATTCTGCCATGATGAAATCAAATCTATAAGGTTTCTTCTTGTCCCCAGTATGTGGTGTTAAACCACTGTGAAGTGACTCACATGCCTTCTTATATTCCTGTGTAGTGGTGCGATGAATCTCTCGTCTGTGTTCAGTGAAGGGTGGTGGTGTGAAACATGGGTGAGTCCTAAATTCAACACGGAGAAAACTCTCTCGAATTTGGGATATGAACTAAATACATCCCGATACAGTGGTTCGTAAACTTTTTCGAGCGCGACCCAAATCTGAATTTTATGAATACTCGCGACCCAATCCTAAATAACGCAAAATGTGTTTTTAATGTTCGTACAAATACAGACAACTATTTATTAGAAACAGTCCATTGACTCAGTGAGATTGATGAAACTGAAATTTCCTTTTCATTATATCTTCAATACACAGCTTTATTTTACTGAGCGCAATACGCAAGTTGTCATGGGAATCGAGGCGATTGCGAGCTTAGTTTTAATATCATTCAGTGCCAAATATCCTCGCTCGCACAGGTGCCTTGTCGCGAATTGTAGCAGAAACCTCGTCCGCTGTCTGTCGCAAACACGACATTCTAGCTGGACTTAAGTATCTCTCGCAATATACAACTTTTTACTCATCAAATGTGCACACACTGATTCGATCGCGGTAAATAGTGCCTCGAGATGAAGTCACATTTTCTCTAGATATTGAATAATTTAATGTTGAGAAGCGAGATTTTTCATTGCATCGTCTATTACAATTTACATTACCAAAAAGACACCCATTTTTGGTTATTTTAATCCACTAAGACGACATTCCGCGAGGTCAACACAACGACAAGCGACGTGCATGGTTACCGATGCCATAAAATAATACACGTGACTGGCATATCAGAATTGTGATGTAACAATGAGCTCAAGACAGTTCTTTCCGTGAATGAAACTTTATATTTCATTATTTTTAAATACCATTGGATCATTGGGAAAGCTGAAAATTCGTCCTTCTCCTCTTAGATTGCCCTTGCATTGACGACCTTGTCGCGACCCATACTTTAAGAACCACTGAGATAAGCGGTAAATTCAAGTACATTTTACGGTAACTTAAGGATGATAATTTCAATGAATATACTGTATTTTCCAAATATCTCATCAAAAAAGTATTCACCCGACTAACAAAACAAGATCTGAGCAAGTCAGTTAATAAGATTCGTAATCAAAGAAGTTTACTCTCAGAGAATATACCATTAATAATGCCAGTGCTACTATAACGTGAGAACCACGTATCCATATACGACTTTGAAAATGTTTTAAAACCGGGACAATTACAGGCCTAAGTCCTATAGCCAGGGCTGCCATCGATATTAACCCCACAATAAGGACAACAGGGAAACATAATCATAAGATAACAAAGAACGAGATGTAATGAACCAAAATGTATTCATGCCAGAGCGACCAGGGTCCAATCATACTTTTCATTAGCAAAGATTTGCTACATGAGTTCTTTAGTCCTAAAAACTATTAGTTCCATCTCACTTCTAAGTTGTATCTTGCTTCTAGATAAACGAACTGATCTTGACTATTGTGGCAATAATTTGCTGTTGTTGTTGCCTCTAATGCGCCTAGCAATCAATAAGATTCTAATATAATTTCTGTCAAATCAATCATTTCAATTGCCCAACCCGAGCGCCCGGAATAAGAACCTCTACCCTTGAAATGAAACAGAAATAAGGACACATGTCAAAAGAGGATTTTATTGATTGATATAAAAAAGATTCATACACTCTACACAATACAATTTGAGTCGATGGGTACAAAATTTTAAAATTATGTGTAATCCATTGCTGAAAAAAGCCTATTTCGCCTATATCGTCATAGGTGAAAAATCGTAAATTTATGCACTTTCCAAACATTACTCACATGTCTTTCCGCCCAAGAGGGGCGAGATTTTATTGATTGATATAAAAAAGATTCATACACTCTACACAATACAATTTGAGTCGATGGGTACAAAATTTTAAAATTATGTGTAATCCATTGCTGAAAAAAGCCTATTTCGCCTATATCGTCATAGGTGAAAAATCGTAAATTTATGCACTTTTCAAACATTACTCACATGTCTTTCCGCCCAAGAGGGGCGAGATTTTATTGATTGATATAAAAAAGATTCATACACTCTACACAATACAATTTGAGTCGATGGGTACAAAATTTTGAAATTATGTGTAATCCATTGCTGAAAAAAGCCTATTTCGCCTATATCGTCATAGGTGAAAAATCGTAAATTCATGCACTTTTCAAACATTACTCACATGTCTTTCCGCCCAAGAGGGGCGAGATTTTATTGATTGATATAAAAAAGATTCATACACTCTACACAATACAATTTGAGTCGATGGGTACAAAATTTTAAAATTATGTATAATCCATTGCTGAAAAAAGTCTATTTCGCCTATATCGCCATAGGTGAAAAATCGTAAATTTATGCACTTTTCAAACATTACTCACATGTCTTTCCGCCCAAGAGGGGCGAGATTTTATTGATTGATATAAAAAAGATTCATACACTCTACACAATACAATTTGAGTCGATGGGTACAAAATTTTAAAATTATGTGTAATCCATTGCTGAAAAAAGCCTATTTCGCCTATATCGTCATAGGTGAAAAATCGTAAATTTATGCACTTTTCAAACATTACTCACATGTCTTTCCGCCCAAGAGGGGCGAGATTTTATTGATTGATATTGAAAAGATTCATTAACTCTGCACAATACAATTTAAGTCGACGGGTACAAAATTTTAAAATCATTTATTAGATATTGGAGGGTAAAATGTTCCACCTGGTAGACATATAATCCATGCGCTCAGTACGAACGACATCGATGGCCCTTGTTCAACGTATGGAAAGCGAATCGAGAAAGACTTGAACCCACTTTTGGATGCCTTGTGGCTAAGGATGCCAAGTATGAGTACTTACAAGTATTCGATTCTTATCCGATTCCTAAATTTTCGATTCCGATTCTCGATTCCGAATCTCGATTCCTCGACATATTACCGAAAAAATATACCCACCCAAGCAATACCATATGAAATCAAGCAAGACAGCGATGTTCAAATTCTGGACGGACAAGAAGGCCGAAACTAAGTAGTATGGGTATCCAATCTGCCACATGAGACAAAACCGCACAAAAAAAAACGAATCCCTCAGAACCCACAGAGATTTTAAAAATAAATAAACGTTAAAGCCTACTAGCGATATTTATAATATATATATTATATATAGTGAAGTATGCGGTGTCGTAGCAACTCAACATAGCAGTGAAGCAGTTTATACATATATATATATATGAAGAAATTGCCACAAAACGTTACACATTGTTTGCAATCCAATTTTAAAACTCGAGAATCGATTCCGGTGCATCGGAATCGATTCTAGTCGATTCCGCGAAGAATCGATTCTGTAATCGAATCCGGACTCGATTCCGCCATCCCTACTTGTGGCTCGTGTATCTGAGTACAAAGGGAGATACATCTTTTCGTTTATAGTTTTGCTGCTTTTTCGTTACATTTGACAACAATAGGGAATAAGAATTATCAAACTCTGTAAGCCAAGCTATTATATTCACATTGTAACTTGAAATGCTGCGTCAAATATCATCTTCATTTCATTAATAGATCAAGTTTATTTATTTATTTTAGGTTGTTTTGGCATTGGTGCTTCCCCAACCAGGCCGACATGCTCACTGCGTGCCAGAGGTCAATGATGCTATTTGTCGATTGGCAATAACTAAAAGATAGAGCATTATAAACTTAGAAGCATTAGGTCAGGGGTGGGCAATTACTTTACTGAGTGGGCCGGATTCGGATAATAGACCTGGTTACTGGGCCAGAGGATCCAAACTCAAAATGATCAAAAACGGTTATTTGTAAATACGTATAAATAACGATTATTAATGGGACGTTATAGCAGAGGATGGCAAATTACGGCAGCTGCACGAATAAAGTTTATAGAAAAAGAAGTTTGCAAGTGTTTTGGAGAGTTGACACGTACAAACTGATTTACATCTCACCGAAAGACATAGTGACAATTTAAACAGTACATTTACAACTAATTTATTGAAACACAACTAAAAATCGACAAATTCACGCAAAATCGCTAAAACTAGGCAATGTTTACATCTATGCTTGAATATCTTTAATTGTTAGCTACGTCATCGTAAACTTTTTGCTGATTGGTCATTGTTACGGATATAACCAGGGGGAAACACCCATACGTAGGGATTACGGTATTTACTTTAGCCGACGATCAGTAATCGATATTTTCAATGGAATGTCATTTTAAATCATCGATACTTTCAACGGAAATTCATATTCATAAAAACCATAGTCCTGATGTCGGCACAAGTGGGCCGGATGAAACACTCGGGTGGGCCGGATCCGGCCCGCGGGCCGTAATTTGCCCACCCCTGCATTAGGTGAATACTGGGGGAACTGGGCTGGAGACGACGTCAATCTTTCCGATATGGGGCTGCAGGCGTTCGTCGTAATCCTGCAACAAAATGTTGATGCAATTTTTAAAAAAGGTTTGTTTGTCATAATTAATGACCTACATTTTATGATGTTTTTGTGCTCACATTGGCATACTTGAATAGTTGTTTGGAATATTTGGTAGGATTGTATGATAGAATATATTCATATTTATCTCGAGGCAGATACAGAAAACTGCATAGCGGGATACGGTCTTCATATCAGATATGGGATTAGCAGTCAGATAGGTCAAATATCTCATGGTTTGGTGTTGGGGATCATAGGTTGACTTCTTTCTTCAGTAGCATGAGCGCAACCGTTTTTAATATAAAATGACTTTTTCGCCGTTCAGAAGTTGCAAGAAATCGATTTTTAGTTCACGCGATGTTATTGATGCATGGGCTTTCTTATCAGTCAAAGATGACAAACGAGTACACGAGAAATTATGAAAAGGCTTGGTCAAATAATATAGGTTTTGGCTCTTTTAATTTTCTCGACCATATAATCCGATCACCACATTCAAATACATGTCACAATTTCGAAACCTTTTTTAAAAACTTGTTTACATACTCGCTGAAATTATGGATTTTGTGCGATGTTGACGTTGGATGGTTGGATATGATGGGTGACGTAGGGTGACTAAGAGTTATGAACGACTTTTCATCTTACCGCGGATGTGATTCCTTTTTCTGCACCTCTACAACTTGGAAAGAATGGGAATATTGATGACATTATAGCATCCGCACACCATAACAACGGACAATGTCTTGTTACAAAACGGTTGGTGCTTCGGTTTTTGCATGGTGCAAACGTTTTAAATTAGTTTACCACCGCATCTCCGAATGCGATGGGCAGGTTCAAAGATTCAAATCCTTTGGGATAATCACATGCAAGAGGACTGCTGGTCTCTAGAAAGTGGTTCATGTAATCCCCGGTCGATTACAACTTCCTCCGACGTCAAGTCCGCGCACCGGAATTAAATACCTGGTTGGCTATTTTTATGGACTCGTAACCCTGTCCTAAGGCCGTGTCGCGCCGTATGAATAAACCATTCTATCGGCCTTCCCTCTCCCCGGAATAAATAGGACAATTCTATCCAATATGACATAATTCGAATCTTTGCATTGAAATGGTTTATTGAACTCTATATTGAAATGTGTCTAGTCAAGAAAAAAAAGGCTCTAATTGATCAGGTGCAGTATCACCATATTCTGTACCGGTATTTTCCTTATCACTTTGTTGACTATATATTTGTTTTCGGCCTATGACACGGTGCCATAATACAAGACTAATTCCCTTTTGATGCTTGTTCTCGTACCACAATAACGATGAGTGTTATCAGATTATTCCACCAACCACGTTCAACTGATGTAAGTTGAAGATTGTTCAAGTTTCAAGTTTCAAGTTTGTTCAATTAGGGAAAGATTTTTAAACCTGAAAACTAAATTTCTGGTATATGTGTTAAGTTGTTCTGATGTCTTACTAATTATCAATGTAAAACTTGTATTTACTGCTTTGTTGACGTATAAGATTAATGTTTTCAGAAAAAGAGGTAAAAATTGATACTAAACCAGAAGTGTTTAAATTCTGAACAGTAAAATGCGCAGCCAATCTTTCAAAGGGATAACGGGCAAACCACGAACATGCTGACAATCAAACCACGGGCATACTGTCCACATTTTATTGGTCTCGAGTCCGTGTAGAATTATATTAAATATTAATTAGTTAGCATATCACATATTTTTTTCAGAAGTTTAGTCAACACGAAGGATGGATGATGGCTCATGGCTTTACTGTTGCCTGTTGGTGCCAGTAGAGAATGGAGCCTTAAGGCAGCTACATCGCTCCACTAGTCTGGGGGCTCACCCAGAAGGGACAGCACCCCCTAAACCTCCCTTACTGGCGTAACAGGTAAATTTTGTTCAGATAATTTTATCAATTTCTTTTTTTATCGGACAATTTGGATTTTCATTAGTGTAAATGCATCAAATGTGTTTTATTTATCATTAGACCATTAAATATGCTAAACGACATGCTCAGATATAAAATTATCAGTTACTGATTACATATATATATACGCAATGTATGTTTTTGAGATGTATGTATAGTGTATGTACCTTATTATGAATAAATATGAATGAATATGAATAAATCTCAAACTTTAAGAATATTTTGTTTCCTTTGTGTACGTCGATCGAATGATATATGATATACGATTTTTCACCTATGCCGATATATGCGAAACAGGCTTTTTCAGCAATGGATTACGCACAATTTTAAAATTTTGTACCCATCGACTCAAGTTGTTTTGTGTAGACTTTTAGAACCTTATTAATATCAAATAATAAAATCTCTCCCCACTTGGGCGGAAAGCGATGTGACTAACGTTTGAAAAGTGTATATATTTACGATTTTTGACCTATGCCGATATTTGAGAAATAGGCACTTTTCAGCAATGAATTACGCATAATTTTAAAATTTTGTACCCATCGACTCAAGTTGTTAGGTGTAGACTTTTAGAACCTTATTAATATCAAATAATAAAATCTCTCCCCACTTGGGTGGAAAGCCATGTGACTATCGTTTGAAAAGTGTATATATTTACGATTTTTAACCTATGCCGATATTTGAGAAATAGGCACTTTTCAGCAATGGATTACGCATAATTTTAAAATTTTGTACCCATCGACTCAAGTTGTTTTGTGTAGACATTTAGAACCTTATTAATATCAAATAATAAAATCTCTCCCCACTTGGGCGGAAAGCGATGTGACTAACGTTTGAAAAGTGTATATAATTACGATTTTTGACCTATGCCGATATTTGAGAAATAGGCAATTTTCAGCAATAGATTACACATAATTTTAAAATTTTGTACCCATCGACTCAAGTTGTTATGTGTAGACTTTTAGAACCTTATTAATATCAAATAATAAAATCTCTCCCCACTTGGGCGGAAAGCGATGTGACTAACGTTTGAAAAGTGTATATAATTACGATTTTTGACCTATGCCAATATTTGAGAAATAGGCAATTTTCAGCAATAGATTACACATAATTTTAAAATTTTGTACCCATCGACTCAAGTTGTTATGTGTAGACTTTTAGAACCTTATTAATATCAAACAATAAAATCTCTCCCCACTTGGGCGGAAAGCGATGTGACTAACGTTTGAAAAGTGTATATAATTACGATTTTTGACCTATGCCGATATTTGAGAAATAGGCAATTTTCAGCAATAGATTACACATAATTTTAAAATTTTGTACCCATCGACTCAAGTTGTTATGTGTAGACTTTTAGAACCTTATTAATATCAAATAATAAAATCTCTCCCCACTTGGGCGGAAAGCGATGTGACTAACGTTTGAAAAGTGTATATAATTACGATTTTTGACCTATGCCGATATTTGAGAAATAGGCAATTTTCAGCAATAGATTACACATAATTTTAAAATTTTGTACCCATCGACTCAAGTTGTTATGTGTAGACTTTTAGAACCTTATTAATATCAAATAATAAAATCTCGCCCCTCTTGGGCGGAAAGACATGTGAGTAATGTTTGAAAACTGTATATAATTACGATTTTTGACCTATGCCGATATTTGAGAAATAGGCACTTTTCAGCAATAGATTACACATAAATTTAAAATTTTGTACCCATCTACTCAAATTGTATTGTGTAGAGTGTATGAATCTTTTTTATATCAATCAATAAAATCTCGCCCCTCTTGGGCGGAAAGACATGTGAGTAATGTTTGAAAAGTGCATAAATTTACGATTTTTCCCCTATGACGATATAGGCGAAATAGGCTTTTTTTCAGCAATGGATTACACATAATTTTAAAATTTTGTACCCATCGACTCAAATTGTATTGTGTAGAGTGTATGAATCTTTTTTATATCAATCAATAAAATCTCGCCCCTCTTGGACGGAAAGACATGTGAGTAATGTCTGAAAAGTGCATAAATTTACGATTTTTCACCTATGACGATATAGGCGAAATAGGCTTTTTTCAGCAATGGATTACACAATTTTAAAGTTTTGTACCCATCGACTCAAATTGTATTGTGTAGAGTGTATGAATCTTATTTATGTCAATCAATAAAATCTCGCCCCTCTTGGGCGGAAAGACATGTGAGTAATGTTTAAAAAGTACATAAATTTACGATTTTTCACCTATGACCATATAGGCGAAATAGGCTTTTTTCAGCAATGGATTACACATAATTTTAAAATTTTGTACCCATCGACTCAAATTGTATTGTGTAGAGTTTATGAATCTTTTTTATATCAATCAATAAAATCTCGCCCCTCTTGGGCGGAAAGACATGTGAGTAATGTTTGAAAAGTGCATAAATTTAAGATTTTTCACCTATGGCGATATAGGCGAAATAGGCTTTTTTCAGCAATGGATTACACATAATTTTAAAATTTTGTACCAATCGACTCAAATTGTATTGTGTAGAGTGTATGAATCTTTTTTATATCAATCAATAAAATCTCGCCCCTCTTGGGCGGAAAGACATGTGAGTAATGTTTGAAAAGTGCATAAATTTACGATTTTTCCCCTATGACGATATAGGCGAAATAGGCTTTTTTCAGCAATGGATTACACATAATTTTAAAATTTTGTACCCATCGACTCAAATTGTATTGTGTAGAGTGTATGAATCTTTTTTTATATCAATCAATAAAATCTCGCCCCTCTTGGGCGGAAAGACATGTGAATAATGTTTGAAAAGTGCATAAATTTACGATTTTCCACCTATGACGATATAGGCGAAATAGGCTTTTTTCAGCAATGGATTACACATAATTTTAAAATTTTGTACCCATCGCCTCAAATTGTATTGTGTAGAGTGTATGAATCTTTTTTATATCAATCAATAAAATCTCGCCCCTCTTGGGCGGAAAGACATGTGAGTAATGTTTGAAAAGTGCATAAATTTACGATTTTTCACCTATGACGATATAGGCGAAATAGGCTTTTTTCAGTAATAGATTACACATAATTTTAAAATTTTGTACTCATCGACTCAAATTGTATTGTGTAGAGTGTATGAATCTTTTTTATATCAATCAATAAAATCTCGCCCCTCTTGGGCGGAAAGACATGGGACTAATGTTTGAAAAGTGTATGTTTTACGATATTTATTTTTAAAGTAATTACTCGTGCTGCATTTTTTTAGTTTAAAACTCATATTTATAGGCTGTTGTTTGATGATTCGCACTTTATACATTTTTTTGGCACGCACTTATTGTTCCAATTCACAGAAATACCGAATATAACTTTATTTTTGTATTTCCATATTCATTCGCTTCCCAAATGTGTATGGGAATTTGGTCCCGCCTCCGATTCTGATAGGATATTTGAACTTTTCGCTTGGTTGCACACAAAGGTCACCGTGAGAGTCACTTCACAGTGGTGTTAAACCAACTTGCTTGGTGATTTTGACTGCAATTTCCGAGTAAGGTTAATTAGTTGCATTTCTTGTTTTTTGCTTAGATGTAACAATTGTGTTTTGGATTAGTTGGTACTTCGCTATTTGTCTTCATATTTTAAAAGGAAATTAGGTAATGGCGGCGGTCTTGAGAAAATGTGTGAGCACACTGCAACGGAATAATTTTCTGGGTAACCTTCTCAAGGTGAGATAATTGTATGATAGGATACGATTTACATATTTATTCCGGGGGAAGGAGGGTCGATAAAATAGCTTAATCATATGGCGAACCACGGCCTCTCGTCCACTTGGCGCGGCGGTGTGGCTCACTTAGAAATACGCTCGCCACCGCACCTCTAATTACTCTGCGTGGGTTTGCAGGTTCGAATCCCATGCAGGGATGGTTATGTGCGAGAGGATTGCTGGACTCCTCGCCGCCGTTGGGTGGTTCACGTAACCGCTGGTCGGTTACCTGGTTTCGGCTTCCTCCACCACCAAGTCCATGCTTCCGAAAACAAACAATATATCTTCTCCCATACCGGACCCGACTTGGAATGGTAACCGGACGAGAGGCCGTGGTTCGCCATATGGATAAGCCGTCTTATCGGCTTTCCTCTCCCCCGGGATAAATATGTAAATCCTATCCTACCGTACCAGTCCATGTCCGATATGGAATTAGTTAGTTCTGTAGTTATTTGTTTTCGGAAGCATGCATGGACTTGATGGTCTGATGGTGGAGGAAGCCGTGACCGCTGAACTGACCAGCAGTTACGTGAAGCGAGGAGTCCAGCAATCCTCTCGCACATAACCATCCGCGAATGGGATTCGAACATGCGAACCCTTGCAGAGTAATCCTGTAATCCGAGGTGCGGTTGCGAGCGTATTCCTAACGCTTAGCACGATGAGCCATTATTTATTTAGACTACTTTTTAATTCTTCATGTCTAAATTTATGAAATTGCTGTAACTGCGATATGCAAATAATATTTATCATTAAATTAGCTGACATAGTAATATCACATTAGACTATTTGGGTAATGTGGTAACTCAGTAACTGTTCAAATAACGTCTAACAAAAATGCAACAACCTATCAAACCTAGACAAAGAGCGCACTGGCTTAAGGTTTACATGAATTGCTAAATGCAGTAATGTAACTTTGAGAATGAGGGAATAGGTTAATGCTGTTTAGTGGATAATTGTACTCTTTTATTAAATTTAACTTCATTGAATTTATCTCTTCCCATATGACAATAATGACTACTAATATTTCTTCCAGGCTACTACTGTAAATGGAAGCTTGGCCTCCAGCACCAAAAGGCATTTGTCCATTCATGAATACAACAGTTTTGGAATACTGAAAAATGCTGGAATAAGAATTCCTGAAGGTACTGTTGCAAGTACACCTGAAGAAGCTTTTGAAGTTGCCCAAAACTTGCGTAAGTAATCGTTTTGTTAAATAACAAACTGGCACTGTTGACATTGACATTTTTCTTAATGACAATGTGGTTTATGTCATGTATTGAGTGGAATAAATTACAAAGTTTCATGATAAGCTACTGAGCAATTCATATATGAAACTGCTGATGCTTTTATTCGAAGCCTTGTATCTTTTATTTTACTCATCATTTTTTGTATTATTTTACAGCAACCCGAGACGCAATTGTCAAAGCTCAAGTACTAGCAGGTGGAAGAGGCAAGGGACACTTTACCGGTGGCCTACAAGGAGGAGTTCAAATAGCATATTCGTAAGAATACAGTGATTAATACAATGTTTTTATTTCCTACAAAGAGGAGTTCAAATAGCATATTCTTAGAATACAGTGAATAATACAATGTTTTTATTTCAAGGGTGTAATTTATTTTAATTAGATATATTGGATGGTTTGTTTTACTAAATTTTATACAATTACAAAATTTGCATGTAAAATTTATCGAACATCTGGAATGCATGAACCTATGAATACTGTGTGGATGTTTAGTTTTCTATTGTGCTGCATAATAAAATTGATGTTCTTAGTCATATAATTTGGCTTCAGATTCTACTGGGATAGGTAGAACCATGCTGGTAGTTTTTGTAAAATTGCTCATATTTGCTAAGTCTGTTTTAATTAAATCCTTCAAATATATATCGTATCATTGACGGTAAATCAACCAACCACCTCAGCTGCCCACTGATGATGGAATAGCAGTTGGGATCAAGGGTGAAATAAAAAAGCGTTTTGTTTATGATAGTTATAACTAGAGATGTATCGGTATCGGCAATATCGGCCATTTTTTCGGTGTCGGTCATGTAAAGTTATCGGCTAAATTAATACCGATATTTCCGATATATTTATCTTTTTGATATGATTCAGAATGTTTTGAAAGTTAATTTAAAACTACCTTTCAATTTATTTTTTGCCTGGAGAGAACATGAACTATGAGCCATGCATGTCCCTACCCCCGCGAGTAGTAATGGGAATAGAATTTACCTATTTTTAACTATTTACTTGCCGAACTAGCTCAACTAATTTGGCTATTTTTGGTGCCAAATTTTCATATTGACATTTTTAATATTGCTCCATGAGTTGAATAATTAATTAGTTCATCATATAATGAGTTTAGAGAAAGGTGATCGAAGTAAATCAAGAGTAGACTTATTTCCTTACCCACAACAACGTTAAACCAGATTGTCTGGTGTGTTTTCAAGTAATATCCGGCTGGAAAAAATAATTTCAAGCGAAACTGAAAAACCAAACAAAAGAAAAGATACTGAAAATACCACTATATTTCTTGTAAAGCAATTTTAAAATAACTAAAGGCTTCATATATCTTATTTAAAGGACTGATTAGAACACTAAACTCTCATTCTTACATATATTTAAAGTGAGTGAACTCACTATGTTTTGATCACTTTTGGGTTTTCTCTGACTGCGGCCCGCGAGACCTCTTCAATACTTTTTGCGGCCCTTCAACATCGCAAACTTGGACCACCCTGAATTAAAGCATCTGGATACCAAGCATCCATTTCATATTATGTGATATATGTCTTTTTCAATCGGAAATAATTTGTACTATGAATGTTGCTCAAATACCATTGTTTAACCCAGTGTTTTCCAACCCGAGTCCGTGGTCTTAAATGAGTCCGCGGAGCGTTTGAATGAGTCCGCAACGAGCCAGAAATTTACTGCGGGTCGTTCGCAAACGTTTTTGCGAAACTTAACTATCAGCCAAGTTACAATTTACGTTAGAATTTGCATAACACATGAAAAGCAAGTTTATGCACATCACACTAATCGAGTCTATGCTTACTGAATACTGAGTAGGATTAGGCATATATTCGAATATTCAACTATTAAAATATCAATTTACTATTGGGAAATTTGGTAACAGGTGACGCGACAGTTCACTTGTGCGTCGCTTAATCAAACGATTGGATTTCACAACTCACTTGCGGGTTTCTGACGAAAACACGAGTCGGCACACGCGTGATTAGATACCCACGTAGTGTTTCTCGCGAGCTCGAACAACGAGGAACAATTTATTTCTGGTAGGTGTCAATGGTGGAGAACAGCACAAGTTTTGTTTTATGATGGTCTGCGACCGAAAAAAACGCTTTTTTAGACATTGCAAATCGCAAAATCTCGGGTGCTACCGTAGTATACGTACCGGGGCATTTTCCTTAAGATTCTTCACTTATTGCCTCCACATTGGTACGTACAGTAGTGGAGCGCTGTAAGTGTCATATGAACAGCTCAGATTTGTCGAATTCACAAAAATCACGAACCAAAACAAAACATAATCGGGCACTTTACCACGCATGTTTGTGCCCATGGATTGTCATGATATTTTCTGAGTAGTAGTGCATTTATTTCGGCAATACAACAGCAGATTAAAATGATAACAATTGAATTAATATTAAATCAAGGCGATGAATATTTTTTTATATTATTTACTAATATACTTTAATTATATATTTAAGAAGTACTTAATCAAGTTGTATATTCTGGAAATTTATAGCAGATTGTAGGATTTTTCTAACGGCGATAACAAACTCGCAAGATCGCAAAAAAATATGTATCAAAACTAAATACTAGATTGTCTGGTGTGATCGGAGATCGGAGACCAACACGTGTGTAACATACGCAAGTGTCCAACAGACAAACGAGAATATCGGTCAGAGACCGAAGACTTATCAATCGAAAGTTAGGGGATCCCCAAAACAGTGCTCTTACTCCATAGTGACACCTCGTGTCCCATCACTAATTAATTAATAACTCGCTAATTATATGACATAATTCGCCAAAAATCAATAGGTATTTGGTCCGAGATATGATGAATGCACATGCAAAATCTGGAGCAGATTCAATCTCGCTTTCGTGAGATATCGCGTGCAACTAACAGACAGACAGACAGACAAATACCTATCAACATACTTACCGGTCGAGATCGATAAGTAATAATCGGGCAATATATTCTCACATTATTATGTTCGCAGATTGTCGTGGCATTTCAAAGAAGTAATGCTTGTCATAGGTCGACGTAACCGCGAGTGACCATGAACACAATTAAATTAAAATAGAAAGACATTTTAAATTCTCGTCATTGTCATAGATTGAATATTGTACGACAGAAAAGGCCATTTATACACTAAAAAAGTCGGCTCTTTTAACAAACGCGTAACTGTGGCGATTTTGAAATTCTTTAAAATTCTGTTGTGTTTGGTTTTATTACTTCTTTGCGCAGAGTACAGTTGCAATAAACGCCGGTGATTTTCGCCGGTGAGAAAATAGTCCGCGACCAAAAAAGGTTGGGAAACGCTGATTTAACCCGTCACAGTACACTTAAATTAAGGTAATAATTACATAGTATCGGTATCGGCAATATCGGCCTTTTTGTAATATCGGTGTATCGGTATCGGCGTTTTTAGTTGGTATCAGATCAGCATTGGCGCGAAGGTGGTATCAGTACACAGTTATAACCTCAAACATGGGGGCAAATATACAAAAAAATTACATATATTAAGTAACTCTTATACCAAATCCAACGACGTCTCTTGACTATATAAATTGCTTGTACAGCCACATAGAGACATCAAGAAAGGCACTTTTGTCAACTGACGAGCAGATCGCGACCATAGATCATTTTGCCTCTCGACCTATCTCTGCTTATCCACATACCTTCACCCAAGTTCATTGCAAAAAGAATGGTGCGTTCATGCAGTGAGAAAAAAAGGTGTAAACAGTTATAGAGAACCAACATATTGTTGATACATGCTATTTTGAAGCAAATAAAATTTGAGTCATCGATGACAAGTTTTGACAAATATGAGTTTGTAAACATACCTCTCACAATCTTGTATGTTTGGCAGGGGTGTCTGTAAACATTCCCATCAGAACTAAAAAGTTTACATGAAATCTATTGGTCTGCATCAAAAAGTTTAATTTTTTCATTTCATTTCAGGCCCGAAGAAGTTCGTGATCTTGCAAAACAAATGTTGGGAAATAAACTTATCACAAAACAAACAGGAGAAGATGGCCTCGTTTGCAACAAAGTTCTTGTTGTTGAACGAAGATATCCAAGAAGAGAATTTTATTTTGCAATTACAATGGAAAGGGGCCTAACAAAATTTGTGAGTTGACATTTTGCTGATGGTTATGAACGAAAATTACCTTGTGAAATTTTATATGTTGCACCCATATGCATGATATTTCCAACTAACGGTAAATGGTAAATACAAAGAAAATTAATGTAAATGCTTGTATTAAAAACATATTTTTATGTTTGCCCCAAATGATTTCTGGCACCATGTTAGTTTCATGTTCAATATTCAATTCCCAGGGGCCTGTCATGATTGGCAGTTCGGCAGGTGGAATGAATATCGAAGAAGTTGCAGAGAAAACACCTGACAAGATTGTCAAGCAGTATATTGATATTATGCAGGGTATTCATTTTGCTTTGTTTTGTTGCCTTACCATTTTTTGTTCTCAATTGTTGTCTGCAATGAATCTTTTAATTAAGGTACAATTGTACAATTGTTTTTGCCTGTTTTCTTTTGTAATGCAACTATGAATTTGTATGTCTTCTGAAAGTAAAAAAACATAAATCATAAAGACTATTGGGAGCTCCTGAAGTATGCGTACCAAGATGGCGGACACTGGAACGTAGTATGTGTACCAGGTCACTTGGCTAGTCCTCGAACTCGTAATAGAACTAAAATAAGAAAAATTGGAATAAAATTATGGCCTGACCCTAACCTGGCAAACATAGGCCTACCACGTTCAGGTGTCCGCTATCTTGGTACGCATACTTCAGGAGTATCAACTATTGGAAATTCACCAAGCTGAATTTCTGAAGTGGAGAACGCTAATTGTGTTTCTGCTTAGAATAAAAATATTTTTTCTTATGTTAACTTGTTTTTTATTTCACAGGAATAACAAAAGAACAAGCTCTATCCATGGCAGAGAGCATGGGCATTCCACAGGCAGCTTGTGATGAAGCAGCTGAATATTTTATCAAACTTTACAATTTATTCTTAGAATCTGATGCGACTCTAATTGAAATTAATCCCTTAGCAGAAGATTCAGAAGGTCATGGTGAGTGAAATAAAGGATTAATACATTCTGATTTGAAAATTTATAGTTTAAATGCTGCCATTGTGATTTTTAGTTATGTATATATATCAAACATGAGCATCAAGATGAATGAAAAGGGTTTATTTTGTATAATGCTTTAACCCAGTCTTCGGTCACAGATAATCACACTTTAGCCTAGAGTCAAGAGTAAAAGCCGAATTGGAGTGAAAATTGTAAATATGCAGCTCATTGGGTGCGTTAAATTGTAAATACCTGATTGTTACTTATATCACGGATTTATGGTAACACATTGTGGAAAAATAAAACGAACTAGTGATGAGTGTTTTCAATACTATACATCAGAGTGATTCAAGGTTGTCGGCTACGGGGGCCACAAAATTATTTTTGCATAGTTTGGGGGTCACAATAGTGCCAAGAATTGGTGCCGGCATCCATCTTCATCTCACTGCCCTAAATACTAGTTTGATTAGAAGGGTCTCTGAAAGTCTCCTCTCAAAATGCTATTACAACTACTCATAGCACCATCATTATTAGAACAAGTATCCTCTTTGATATAGAATTCATTTGCTTCCAAAGTAATATCATGATTGTGGCTCAATTTTTAAAACTGCTAGTAATGTTTTTCAGTTATATGTATGGATGCAAAATTAAATTTTGATGATAATGCTGCTCATCGTCAGAAATCAATATTTGAAATGCGGGACACATCACAAGAAGACGAACGTGATGTGACAGCAGCACAACTAAATATTAATTATATAGGCCTCGATGGAAAAATTGGCTGTCTCGGTATGGAACCTTTTCAATTATGTGATAAACAAATATATTGTCATTCTAACCTTATTTGGGATCTTGTTGTATCAATACGTTTACGTCCATTTTATTTAAAATTGAGATAACGTAACGAATATATCAATAACTTGAAAGATCGAAACTTTATTTTTGTTTGATTGATAATTTTTTGAAATCCTATATTATGGTAATGTACAACTTCCATTTCAGTGTTTGGATGATTGTTAGTTCAAGTAGCTTTTAGAATAGAAAAATTGTATTTTATTATTTATTTTTTCATTAGTAAACGGCGCAGGTTTGGCTATGGCTACCATGGATATCATCAAACTTCACAACGGTTCGCCTGCTAATTTTCTAGATGTAGGTGGTGGTGCGACTGCAACACAAGTCATGGAGGCTTTTAAATTAATCACTTCTGATAGTAATGTAAGGAAATCATGTTTACTATGCATTTTTAATTAACACACTCTTTATATAGATTAAACTATATTATCATTTAAATTGATGTGAGCTCGTTTTTCTGCTCAAATTGATATACTTATCCTATTTGCAGGTTCATGCTGTTTTGGTTAATATATTTGGTGGCATAATGAGATGTGATGTGATAGCCCAAGGAATTTTGAAAGCAGCTGAAACACTAGATTTGAAAATTCCAATTGTTGTCAGACTTCAAGGTATAAAATCTCTATTGTCAAATAATCAAGAGACTCTCACCTATTTTAATGAGAAATGCTGATGAGTGCTTGAAAGAGAATATCAAACTTGCAGATTATGTGCTGCCGTTATATAATAATCTGAAGAAAAAATTCAGTGGGATTGATTGTATCGCAAGTTTGATGCCATGATAGAAATGGTCAAAGTTGAAGATATTTTATTTCCAGAACTTGGTCAAATCTGTCATTTAAGACTTCAAATTCATTTGACTGTTTGGTGTAAACTTGCAGCTCTGTCAAGTAAATTCATGTTTGAATGGTCTTTCTATTCTTATTCATGTATCAATACAGGTACAAGAGTAGAAGATGCCAAAGCGCTCATTGCAACAAGTGGTCTTAGAATTTTAACCTGTGATAATTTAGACGAAGCTGCAAAAATGGTATGTTTTTTAACTTTAAATTTTTAATAAGATGACAAGGTGAATAGAATATTCACATGAAATTGTGACATATTCGTGTTTGGTCTACGAAACTGAATGACCTCGCATTCGCTAGATTTTGCGTTCAGATGAGATTGACTTTGTTATGAGTGAAAGTCGATGATATTTAAAATTTGTATTTTCAAAGAACTCCGATATTTCGAATTACAGCATTGTTGTTGGGATTTTAATCATCTTGTGTGCTTAGAAGTTTGAAACAGTTCCTTCAAATAAGTGTACTAAAAGATTGAAGGGCGTACTACAGCAACAGAGTGTACTACAGAATGTTATATGAATACAAACTTATGCGCAACATATATCTGGTGGTGTTTCCCAAGTTTTTGTTATCTGTTTGTAATATTTGATTCCTTCCTACTGTTACTCTTTATAAAAGATTGCAAATTGGTTTGGACTAAGTAACTAAGGAAATGTTATTTAATCTGGAAATTTCCTAGCATAATATAGGTGGGCGAGGCAATTTTGTTGTTATTTTGGAATCATATCATGCAGAACATGAACATAATTAACAATTTTTTTTTAAAATGTTCATCATATGCATGACACGTAACGCCATTATTATTTAAGTTTATTCCTTTCTAATGTGAAAATATTATGCAGTAATGCCAGGAATCTCATTTCCGCTAACAGCAGTTTAGCATTTTTATTCAGAACGACATAGGCAAGAAAGATATTCTGATTTTCAGGTTATGATAGTGAATACTTCACTTACTTAGTGTACAGTTTGAAATAAGTCGTGGTGGACATATGTATTTTCTTTGAGTCTTCATTCACAGAAAACCAACTATCCAGCGAATCGAGTGAACATAAGAATGTACAGTATGAAGTGACTTCAGAACAGTTTCTGAAAGGGCTTTTGGTAAAAATGGGCAACCGAATTGTTGCATTGGGAACCATTCAAAGAAAAAAGATTGGTATTGCAAAAAAACTGAAATGGACTAACGAGTATATTTCATAGGGATTTTATTGCACAGAAAAAGAAATGTTTAATTCGTATTTCGCGTAATTGCTTTGTTTTGTGCCGCAATAGTAACTTGGCCCCAGGACATTTCAAAACTCCGCATCCTAATCATCAAAATAAATCAAAAGCTTTTCGAGGCTTTGCTGCATTAGAAACAGAATCAAGTTATAATGACCAACAGTTAGGTAAAGGAGAAGATAAAGAATAATTGAAAATGGTTCAAATGTTCATTTGATGAAAAGAAAGAATTCATACAATGAGTTGGAATATGTAGTTCTACCACGTCTTAAAATTGGCACTGACAGTTTGCATGGAGGAAACAAAGCTGTTAGCAAAATATGAGAAAAAATCCATTGTCAGACATATTTTTTTTACATATTTATCCCGGGGGGAGGGGAAAGACTATACGACAGCTTAATCATATGGTGAATCACAGCCTCTCGTCCAGTGACCAGTCCATGTCGGGTATAGGATCAGTTAGCCAGTTATCTGTTCCAGATGCATGAACTTGATGGTGGAGGAAGCCATCACCGTACAGCGTCAAGGAGTCCAGCAATCCTATGTAGCACATAATTATTCCCACAGGATTCAAACCAACCTTGTTCATGTGCTGCAGCTAAACAAGTGAAAACGTTGCCCTTACCCTAACTAACAAACTTATATATATAATATATTACCACTGTAGAACCATTTTTTAGTACATTGGGTTGGCATAATTGCTGTTTTAAATTGATTCAGTATTGCAAAGTATTTTTTGGCATTTGATGAAAATTTTATGGACATATTTGTAGCCTCATGTTGATGGTAATAAGTCGAATATAACAATTAGTATTCCAGCAAAGTGAGTTTTAATTTTTTATATTGTTTACTTTTCGTTAACAGGCTGTGAAGTTGTCATGCATTGTAGAACTTGCTCAGGAAGCTCAAGTTGATGTGAAATTTGAATTGCCGATTTAAACCATGTTCCTCATACTGTTCAATTGAAAAGAAATATATTATTGCTTCATTATTTTTTTGAGACAACTTTATTTGCAATCCCGTTCCTGAATTGAGTTTGAAGAACCAACCCTTGAGTCTATACTGTCTATACTGTTCATTCCAAACTATATTGTGTTTGGTGTTCATTTCCCATGCTGGTGAAAAATCTCAACTCCATTTGTGCAAATCATACGTTATAATATGTGGGATACTCTGGTTATGTTGATATTTTCTCAATTACCTTGTTTGAAAAAGGCACAGTTATTTTAAGTGTTATGAAATATCTCGATATAGTTCTCTATTGACTCTGTTTTACTAACTGTTCGATAGGATGTGTTGACTCGAACATGTACAACCATTGCTTGTGGTTTCAACAATTCTTAAAGTGTCTTGTATGCTTGGATTACATGTCGTACATTGATTGTCATGTCATTTTTGTTTGCAAGTTGAATTCTGGGGAAGAAAGTATTCAAAGATCAATGGGGGCCTTCTCTATGATTTTCCTAGGATTAATGGTTGGTAATGTTTGGAATGTGGGTAAATATTTCTTACGATTACCACATTCCCGACCTAGCATCTGATTGAGTATAACCTTATTCTGTTTTCTCGAAAAAAACAACAACTAAGGTTTCAAACATGGATTTTACTTTCGAGTCTTAAGGTAGGCTATAGTGCGCGATAGGCTTTTTCTCGAAATTTATGAATTTCAGGTCTTTGGTAGGGTAAATCTGACGACACTGGTCAGCTGCAAGGAATTCCCGAGTTACATTGTATAGCGCCGGGCCTTGGGTTCGGAGTGCGGCATGTTTTCATTGGTGATGGGCCAGAATTTCAGACTTACCACGATTGCGATCGAAATTTTCAGCAGAAACTAAAAAAAATAAAGTTGACTATGCGTTCCTAATAGTCTATTGAACAAGACTTGCATATGCCAAAGTTTTCATAATGAAAATTCAATTTTCTCGGGAGTTCAAACCAGAGTAGAAATTTTCATCAGCCTAGAGTCGGGAGCCTAAGTCAAAATCTTCCTCAAATCTTTTTACGTAGGAGTCGATTGTTTTTGCTTCTCTGCCCAAAACATGACGACACGTAAAACGCATAAAAATTTCAAACAGGTCAACAAGGTGCAGAAAAAAACACGGATGGTGAGCATAGCCTAAAAAGTTAAAAACGTACATGAGTACGCGGCGCGCCAATCTATCTAATGAAAACAGGGGTGAAAGCATATAAACCACGGTGGTCCAAACCCAGATGTGCCCTGCCACTTCATTATTTGTGACCCGCGTCGCATTTTCGGGAGAGGAAACAAAAAAAATCGCATTTGGTGTTCTTTCGTCATAAAAATCTTTTGACATATTGTTACATCACTAATGTCACTGAATTGATTAGTGTTATGGCAAGCTGAGGCAACTAGTGTAATGAGGTTAAATAATGTGCTTGGTTAGTCTAAATTGTTATCTGGCTATCTATATTTTTGGTCGGGAATATATGCTAACTTTATAGAAAACTAAAAATCAAATGAGGAATCTATTAGCCTAGTTTGGCTATGCCTGATGACTAAATAATAATGTTATTGCCGAACAATATAGTTCCTGCCGGGTGTTTTTTTGCAAACAGCCTGAACAATAAATGCTGCATTTATGTCAGTACATTTAGTAATTGGGATAGGATAGGATTTACATATTTATCCCGAGGAGAGGAAAGCCGATAAGACGGCTTAACCATATGGCGAACCACGGTCTCTCGTTGGGTTGCCATTCCATGTCGGGTATGGGATTATTTCGTTATTTGTTTTCGGTAGCATGGACTTGGTGGTGAAGGAGGCCGTAACCGACCAGCGGTTACGTTAAGCACCTTACGGCGGCGAGGAGCCAACAATCCTCTCGCACATAGCTATTCCCGCGTGGGATTCGAACCTGCGAACCCACGCAGAGTAATCAGAGTAGTACAATATATTTACGATCAGAGATTACCTTTCTGTATCTTAAATTTGGTAAAATTCGGTAACCAATCAATCTGCAGATATTTGTAAGTTATTTTGTAAACATGAGTTTAAAAAAGAAAGCTGACCAATTCAAATAGATTTTTGACTGGATATGAGAGGGAGAAAAAATACCACAATGATTGCTTGATATGTCTGCAAGTTGTGTCTATCGGTGATAATCTAAAACTACATTTTCTGTTTATGGCAATTTCTCCATTATAAGGAGTTTAAAATCTTACACTAAATGTAGATATTACTAAGATTTTTGCACGTTTTAGTGAGTTTTTGGGGGTTTTAGCTTGCTAAATTACAAATAATGATCAATGTGTTCGAACAATAAAAGTGTTTGTTTTGTATTGCACTGTTTACCCATTCGTGACACACGAACAATACAAAATTAGCGGTGTCTTCAAAATGTCGTGTCCCATGTGTACCACTTGTCCCACGTGTACCAATTGTCCCACGTGTACCACTTGTCTCACTTTTTTAATTGGGATACATACATTAAGGATATACCGATACCGCTTTTATTGCCGATATCGGTTCCCATCCGATATCGACACGGCTATATTACGGCACTGATAACCCATGTCATAACATCAATAACCAAAATGTTTGTGCTTGCTACTACGAGAAAGCCTATGTTGAATGAAAGAGCGACTCGCGGTTTTACTCAGTTATCTTTATCTGGCCCTCCTGTATTAAAGGTTGCATACCCTTGGTTAAACTACTTAAATCGATTGCACCGTAAATTGCTTTGCAACCTAGTAATGTTTTTCCGCAACACTTTTTTATTTAAACAAACTATGGTAGTTTCTGCAGACGTGTTGTTGCGCACAGGCGCAAGGATTGTGGATTGTACGTCCACAAGTAGGGGAAGGTGGGGTACGTTGGGACACGGGGCACAGTGGAAAATCCGTTCTCACACTCATACTATATCCTGAATCAGGTCCGCGGTTCGTTGTTTAAATCCGGCTTTCGGTAAGTTACAACGTCCCTGCAAACGGACAGCGGCTTTGCTGAGCGACGCAAGCAATGAGAAGAAATTGGTTTTGGGGGATTCAAACTAAAATTTCGCCATCTCATTCTTTTGTTTTTTCGACTTTTGGCTTTCAAACAGAACAAACGACTCTCTGGTATTTTCTAGCTTTAGTCCACTGTGAAATATTTATAACGTTGGCGAGTGGATACGCCTTCCTAATCTCGACTTGGGGCAGTCTGGAAATATTTGTTTCTCATGGTGACAAATGGACCGGGATTCAGTGGGACATGCTCCACTGGGCATAATTCGACAGTGTTTGATCTATTAAATGATTGGAGGTCTATAGATGCGTGTTTTGTGTAATATTAAAGTATCTTCTGGCCCATGGCCAAATATGGAGTATATTCTAGATTTGAGAATATTTTTCAGAGTGACTCAGATTCCAAAAATATTAGATTTCCAAATTTGAAGTCCCGCAGTTCTTTAGATGATGATGCCGATTCATAGCTTATTTGTAACACATACCAGACTGCTCCATTTGCCACAGGGTCTGCCCTATGTGCCCCACAGGTGGGGTGCAGTGGGACACTTGACAAACGTTTTTCAAAGCGTTATTGGTAATATGTGTATCGATAGGGAATTACTTAGTTTCTCAATAAAAACTACAGTTACCCCTCTATCCATTAGCCCTACAATGTCAAATGAATGGGCAGATTATAAAGCTCAAAAAATGAAAAAGAAAAAATGTGTCCCAACCTTCCCCTAAATGAAATGTAGTGTTTAGTAATCGTCATACACAGTGCCGTACAAGTTTCAAGAAATTCAAGAGTAGCGATATTTTAGATTGCGCGTGTTTAGATAGAGCAAGTTAGGTTAGATCGATCCAGTATTACAGTTTATCAAATTAATTCGGAGAGCAGGGCTCTATATGCGAAACGCCATGCAAAGCTTCTTTCTATTGTTGGGATTGCTGTTTCTCGGAAAAGAGATATGACTTTGACGCTGCCTTGACGCGCATCTTAAACAAGTATGAGTCATCAGGCATGTCGTCGATAGCCGGGATGGAAGCCGTTCAACAAGAAAAGAACATGTTAGAAACATACGGCATCAAATTATCTGGTATGAGACAATGCATCTCGCAAGAATCGAAATTGACAGACAATGTTTCCACAATGCTCTTAAAACGACTACAACCAAGTAGCCTATCCTAAATAAATATAATATCCCACTTAAAATATTCGGCGATGGCAATTGTCTATATAGAGCACTTTCTCTTTCGCTATTTGGTTCGCAGAAATGCCACAAATTTTTACGTCTTCTAACGACTATAAAACTGTTGGAAAATCACCATAGATTCGACCCAACCTCACCGCTGTTCATTGACGACATCGATGACAGGAATGTTTTCACATCTGAGAAATTTTTTGAACTTGTAATGAGTGCAGTTAAACTACATGCTTACAGTGAGCTTGTTGTGCACATTTACGCAGCTAGTGCTGCAATTAAACAGCCAATTCAATCATTTATGCCCAGCTGTGGGTTGCTAAACACCAGTGCACCCACCTACACCCGAAAGGTAATTGGCAGGGGCGTACGACGTACGCAGTCTGCGGCTTGCGTCATTATGTGGACAGTCACTACTTTACCGGATACTGACTATTACCGACCTAATCACTTTGTGGAATTGAAATCAGCATCGGAAAAGTGCGTAGCCGAAACCAACAGTTTAGAGATTAAGAAATGTTCGGCGACGGAGAAAGAGATACAATCGACCGGGGACACTTATCATAAAATTGTAAAAAAGTTTTCAAATTCGATCACAAATAAATCTGAACAATTAGGAGAAGTTTTGCAGTCTCCACAAAATAATATAAAAAGCATAAATTTCGGATATCGACGCTAAGAATTTGGAAATGGAGGAACAGAATGATTTAAAATTGTCCACATGCGATCGACTGATGGATCAGAAGCTTAATTTGTCTGGTACACCATCGCAATCTTTTTCGGCAAAAGTAGAAGAAAAGGTGCAACTGGGGATGAATCATGAAACGACCGAAATGGAAAAGGAGGAGACGGTAACTGAGGACAAATATGGTGTTCTTCTTCCTTATGAAGAATTTTTAGGTTTGCAAGACTGCAATAAAATTTTGATGCTGCAAACTCCAATCAAGGTATGTTTACAAATTCCTCACGGGCCAAAGTCAAATCTGTATTTTTTGAAGGATAATAGTACAAACGTAACTGAAGTCCAAAATGGACATAAAAGAAGTTTTGTTGATGATTGCGGAGCATGGCGTTATACAAATTTTACTGTAACATATTATCAACGCGGTGAAAAATTGAAAATTGTGTATTATAAAAAGGGAAAGTTTTGTAATAGAATAAGAAATGAAAAGCAGAGAGTTTTTGAGCCAATATCTCTTCAGCCATGTGCGGATTCTATTTTAAAATTGGTGAGATATTATTCTGTTAGCAAGACTTCTCCCGATTATTCACGTCGTGTTTCTTGGATAGAATCGTCTAGCTTGAATACATATCTTCCAGTGGCACTCATTGAGTATAAAAAAAATTTTTGCGGTGTTTCACCTCACGGAAATGCTCAAGATCAAAGCCAGAAATACGTTAGAACGTCTTCGCAAACGTGGGAAACAATTCAGCAGCGGGCTCCATATGAAATCGCAAAAAAAATTTATACCGACCTTCAAAACAAGAATACAAGTTTAATAGACGCTCCGAGAAATTTGTCTCAGATACATAGATCGAAATACAATTTCCAATCTTGCAGCAGTCATGCCAAAAATTATGCAGACAAAGTGTTGGCGGTGTTGAATATGTCAAAAACCAATTCTTTTTTACAAAAAAACAAGTTTTTTGGGTTCTAATCCTGTTAACGTTATATTGTTAACAGCTAATCAACTACTGAATATCAGAAAATGCTGTTTGTCTGGATTAACTGTTCTGGGCGTAGATAAACTTATAATCTAGAAAAAACTTTTTTAACAGCAACCGTTTTCAAAAATCTGGGCCTGAGACACCGAAAAACAAATGACTACCCATTATTTTTCGGATCGATGTTCTTTGCATGGCAAATCGAATATTGCGGCATTCAATGAATTCTTTTCCTACGTACTTAATGTATTTGGCCAAAACGTAGAAAAACTAATATTTGGATCGGACGATGAGACTGCGCTCCACACTGCAATCACCAATTCCTTCACCAGCCCTTTACATACCCTATGTTGTAGGCATTTAAAGGATAACCTTGTTAGATATTTGATAGACAAAGTGGGGCAAGTGTCAGCCTTCGCAAGACGGTTGTAACTGCCGTATTTGATCTTTTAAATGGCGAAGACCAATGCGAATACAATCTTTCCGAAACTGAATTGTTAAATTATGTTGAACCCCCTTGCCCAGGTGCGCTTTCATACTTGCAAAGTCGCTTTTTACCGCTATTAAAGAACAAGGTATATGGTAATACAAAAATAACATCGGTCGTGGTTGGACGAACAACAATTGTGAATCTCTTAATCATGCAATTAAAAGAACGACGGAATGGCAGCAGAAGAAACATCCTGATCTAATAAAAATACTGGGTGAATTGGTTTGCTCATCCTATACTGATGTACAAAAAGCATTCGTTGGAACCGGCCCATATGATTTGCAATCCAATTTTAAAAGCGCGTTTTCTCTGGAGCCCCATAATTGGTCAGAAATGTCTCCTAACCAAAGAAAACAGCATACTGAGTCCTTCCTTAAAGCCCAAATAAATACATCGGAAAAAGTCAGTAAATCGACCAATGAACAACTTATTATAAAATTACCACCCCTAAATGTGGGTAAAAAAAGGCCAAAGAAAACAAATGAAAGCCGAAAAATATCGCAGTCATTCATCAAAAAAGTTATCATTGGAAATTTGATTTTATGAAATGAATATGACGTTTTTGTAGCAACCCATCTAAAAAAACTAAAATCCATATTACTTTATATGTTACAAAACAAAACAATCTGCCTAAGTCCGGTATATCGATTAAGTTTTTAAAGCATGATGATTTTTTTGTCTTGTGCAATTTTTGTGTTTTATTATATACTGGCATTTTAAACATACCATATAAATTGCTAATTTATTTTTTGCAATTTTTTTCACTTTTCGAGTTATTTGTTTGATATTTATCATTTTTTCTTCGATTTTTGTCATTTTTTGTAAATTTAGAGCAATAAGGGAATAATTTGGGTAGTTTGTAGACTAATATGATAGGTAAAAGTTAATAATGTCCCGAGCAGATGTTGAAATTATCTATCGAACCAAGAAATTATTGTTCCATCTAACATGAATACTACCATATTATTTTATGATATTTTTTTCATTCTGTTGGATTTTCCTTTTTGATTTTCTATGTAACTGCAATATCTCACATTTCGTCTGCCAAGATGTTTGTTAATTTATTGCAAGCATCAATTGCTTATACTATTATTTTTATGTTAAGTTTCCTTTTTTTCATTTTCAAGTCATTCTTACTAATAATACTAGCCTAATTGAAAAAATACTACAATCACAATTTCTTAAATCACTGTAATCATATATTTTTGGCGCATTCACTACAAAGACATAAAGTCGTGTTTTTGGTAAAATTAGCCTGCTTTACGAATGTGTCTTTCTAACAAAAATTAACGAATTGTTTCAATTGTTCATTTAAAGATTGAGCATATACTATATGTTAAGATGGGCTTATTCGCCACGTATATTTTCTACAAATATCTCATTCATTGGATTGGCTTTGTATTTGCTGTAGTATTACTGATTTTCTAAAGTTCGTTATGCTTATTATAATATAATGCACACATTCAATTAGAAAATACTGGAACTGTACAAAATCAGTTTTTCAACTAGTGCAATAGACAAAAATCTAAGGATTAAATTAATACAGTAGTTTTTATGCATAGTGAGGGAAGAATAAAAGGTTCAGAAATTTGAGAAGGGAGAAGTTTAACGAAAAAGGTTGGGAATCACATGACTTGTACACCCACATCTTATTCATCAGATGTTTCGTCCACATGTATCCCATTTACCATTTAACAGATGTTTTGTCTACCGACAGCTCATTCGCAAAGTGTTTTCTCTTCATACATGTCGTTCAGCAGATATTTTTTCTACATACATATCTCATTCACGTGATACATCTCGTATTTTGTCCACATACATCTCGTTTCCCTGATGAATCAAGAGCTCGTTCGCGAAGTGTTTTTTTCTTTATATATGTCGTACAGGGGTTTTGTCCATATATATCTCATTCGCCAGATATTTTGTCCACATGAATCCCATTTATCATACATCTCATTCACTAGATATTTTGCCCATGTATATCTCGTTTTCCTCATGAAACAGTCGCGGTGATTATTCACTCGTTGAAAAAAACGACTTTTTCAGCGAGATTTTTCTGTTGTGTAAAATATTCAACACATGACAATTAACTTAATTGTGTTTAACGTAACTCACGGTGGCGTCTATTTGATACATTATTACTCTGAAAAACACATTTAATATGTGAACATAAACACATGAGATAAACTGCCTGGTTATATTTAGTTTTGATAGATATGTTTGCAATCTTGCTAATGCGTTATCGCCGTTAGGAATCCGTATATTTGCCATTTTGGGAATTATAGAATTCTGTACTCGTAACACCGAACCGCACTATCGCAAATCTTCTACTCAATTATTTTCAAAATATAACCGTTATATTCTCACGAAGTAAAATATATTTTAGCATAATAAAACTTGATTGAATTACATAATTTATCATCACAATCCGCGTCGCGTTTACAACTTTGTATATTGTTTCAGTGATTCGATCCGATTTCAGTCATGGCATGGTTGCTAAAGCTAACCACTACCAGCCACAATGTGTGCCTAACGCGAAACAACCGACGATTTTAGCAAAATGCATGTGGTATTAGCGACTAGTGGGACACATGGGAGAAGTGGGACACGGGGTACGAGACTGGTACAAGTGGAACACGTGGGATAAGTGGTACACGTGGTACAAGCGGGACATGTGGTACACATGGGACACGTGATACAAGTGCGACGCGGGGGGCGGGTGGGACACGACATTTTGGAGACACCCCAAAATTAGTAGTGTGGCCACCGAGGCCGATAACCTTGAACCACCCTGCGGCTTTTCTGGTATTGCATCAAGTCTCTGGGGTGCTCTGCAACTTTAAACTGGGTATCCTACTGACTCTAGCTCAGTGTTTCCCAACCCGAGTCCGCGGTCTCAAATGAATCCGTGGAGCGTTTAAATGAGTCCGCAACGAGCCAGAAATTCGCTGCGGGCCGCAAATGTTTTTGCGATACTTAACCATCAGCCAAGTTACGATTTACGTTAAAATTTATATAAAACATAAACAACAAGTCTATTCATATAACTTTAATCGAGTCAATAATTACTGGATGCTGATGCATATATTCGAATATTCAACTATTAGAATAGCATTTTACTATTCGAAAATATGGTAGCAGGTGACGCGACGGGTCGCTTGCGCGTCGCTTAATCAACCGATCGGATTATACAACTCACCTGCGGATTTCCGACGAAAACACGAGTCGGCACACGAGTGGATAGATACCTAAGGGGTGTTTCTCGCGAGCTCGAACAACGAGGAATAATTTTTTTTCTGTTAGGTGTCAATGGTGGCAACCTAAATATTTTAAATTGAAAAGCGGCAATACAAAATACTAAAAATAAAACGGAAAACACCATAACTTTTGTTTATGATGGTCCGCGACTGATTTAAAACGCTTTTTAGAGATTGCAAATCGCAAAATTTCGGGTGCTACCGTAGTATACGTATTTCCCCTAGATAGCGCCGTAAGTGTTGTACAAACAGCTCAGATTTGTCGAATTCACAAAAATACGAATAAAAACAAAATATAATCGGGCATTTTACCACGCATTTTGTGTCCACGGATTGTCATGATATTTTATGAGTAGTATTGCTTTTATTTTGTCAACACAACCGCAGATTTAAACAATCTCAATTAAATTAATTAGAGAGGCGATGAATATTTTTTTCTGATTTACTAATATACTTCAATTATATTTTTAATAAGTACTAAATCAAGTTGTACTTTCTGGAAATTTATAGCAGATACTAGGATTTTTCTAACGGCGATAACAAATTCGCAAGATCGAAATTAGGTAATATATTCTAACATTATTATGTTCGCAGATTGCCGTGGAATTTTAAGATGTAATGCTTTCATCTTGTCATAAGTCGACGCGAGTGACCATGAACACAATTAAATTAAAATAGAAAGATATTTTAAATTCTCGTAGTTGTCATAGATTGAATATTGTGAAACACAAAAGGCCATTTATACACTAACAAACGCGTAATTGCGGCGAATTTCCGATTTTGAAATTCGTTAATTATTCTGTTTTGTTTGGTGTTATTACTTCTTCATATTTACGCTTCTTCACACAGAGTACGGTTGCAATAAACGCACGTTGAGTCCGCAAGGGTTTTCGCTGATGAGAAAATAGTCCGCGGTCAAAAATGGGTGGGAAACGCTGCTCTAGCTAGACCCCGGGTTCTCTGTGTAGGGTTAGAGTTCTACATAAGCCCGAATAGGCTTATTTATCCTTGGGACATAGACATCAGTAGGCCCATTTGCGCCAGAATAGAAATCAATTCAATGGTAAATATCATGAAACTATCATATATATAATATATAGTAACGGATTGTTTGAGTATGGTCAACAAACCTTGTTCGTTTTGGTAAACTCTTCAAAACATCACAACAAGCACCTAATCAAGGGCATAGATATCATGAGGATGAAAAAGCATCAAGGAATGGCTTATTGTTTGACACGCTTGGTAGTTGGCATTTGTTCGTGTCAGTAAACAAAAGCTTATATATATTTTGTTATCACAACGTATATTTAACTCCTTTGTTCGAAAGTTCAACGAGTTATCTCAACGAGCTGCATGTTTTCTTTGAATGCGCAATTTCATGACAGCACAAAAATATACTAAAGGCTGATAAATTGTTTTGAAGAACTAAACAATTCATGTTAGGCTCAGGGAAACTGGAAAAAAGAACAAAGAAATTTTTTGAAAGCGAAAAACATTTCATTCAGAGCGTCAATATGAACGGAATCCTTTACAGTGCAATAGGATTGATAACGCGAAAGAAGAAACAGGTGAGAATATCAATATTCAAATAATAATAACAATCACTACATGTAACCAGTGGTGGGATTTAGTTCTTGGAATAACGTGATAATTAGTGAACCCTTTAAGCTGACGACTTTGAAAGTTATATATTAGATTTATGAAAAGAAAAACATGTTAATGCAGCTTACGTAGTGTGTTGTTTCAAACGGTTAAAAATCTTCAAGAGGTTTGAAAGAGTTTGCAAATGTCATACATTGAAGAATTTTTCGTAATACCGGAAAATATCGCCCGATTATAAACAAACTGTTCATCGCTGTTGGCCCTAAAGGCAGCAACATACTGCATGGTTGTATGCTTGGTCTGCTAGACATCTGGCATTTACTTGATTTCTGTCAAGAAGTTTAGCTCATTGCCAGATGACAGGTTAATACAAAGTATTCTAATCACACAAAACTGAGATTAGTTCCGGCTTACAATGAGTTCAGTCCACAGCTATCTGCAAAAATGCATTTATTAAAAAATGTATCATGCCGCTTAGTTACCGAATTAATTATCTTTTTTTCACAGCAGCAGCAAACCAGAACAATTTACAAATTACTGGTCGGCAATTGCATTGTTTCAAGCCTAAACCAAATTTGTATGCCACCGGCATTTTTTAACAAAATTGAAATCGGAAGTTCCGGAACACCATCATAATGGAATATTGAACTTAAGTTATGATGGTATTTCACGTTGAGCGGTGTTATTATGCATGAATGTTGAGTGTCTTCTCCTAAAAAAGGGTAGTTATTTGCTATGGTCAGAACTCGCTGCCTGTTTCTGTATGTTGAAGACTACCCATTAGGGCTCGAGCTGGAAATAACAGACCTGATTTGGTTACTGAGGACTTAGATATCTGGTCTTGAAACACTGACTACTTTACTACGTCCAAATTTCCAACACAATAAAACACACAAACAATCCATCAATTAGCGATGTTTAAATCCTGAAAGCCCAACAATGTATGGGTGATTGTCATTTTACTCGAAGATTTATACTTATGCTACACTGTGGAAAATATTGATGTACGATTACATCTATGTTGGGGCCATGCATGATATGACTAACAACGTACCACTGTGCAATATTAGGATCTGATCTATAAACTACACAATATACACTCTAACTAACATTCTAACTCGATGTTGTTCAGGACAAAGTATTCAAGCAAACGATATCACGAGATGGCAGAAAGTATCAAAATATGATGAAATTTACACATGACTATGATTAATACGCGATATTAAAAATGGTTTATTAGTTATCTTTCTACCTAAGACATTATAACATATTTTAAATATCTATGGTTATCTGAAAAATGCAATTTCTGAACTTTAAACTTTTTTTTACCTGCCAAGTAAACAAGCGATTATCTAAAAAGAAGAATCACAGAATTCCAATTGAAACCATGGCTTAAAAAATAATATCCCGCTGCCGAAGCCATTCGAGCAAGAAAGTTTGTGAAGTCAAAGAAGCTATCACCACATGTGAGAAAATAAAAGATTTGTAACCAAACTTGTCAACTATCCACTCTTTCTGGAACTTTTAACACTGTCAAAATTCTATGAGCAACCGAAAAAAACTGCTAATACCGTGATCTTGTACTCGTGCAAATTTTAGACAACTTGGCATGAAATTAGCTTGGCAAACATAGGCATTAAATTGGACATTGGCATTATTCACAAACACCTTAAAAATGATATATCTGCTTCTGCTTTCACAAGCATTTTTGTAAACCGCCTTGCGAAATTAGCAAGAAAGCACTTTATAATAGTTGGTGACTTTAATATCAATTTACTCGCAACATCGAGTATCTCTCAAATCACTAACTATTCTAATATGCTTATTGCTCATAACTCTATTTCACTTACTATTTCACTTACTCTTTTCACTTCACTTTCACCGACAAACATCATCCACACTTATTGATCACATCTATTCCAATGTGACCCATCATAATCTTAATTCTTATGTTATAACATCAGACATTACAGATCATTTCCCAATCATGTGCTGTTTCAGTGGTGCCAAATCATCTGTTAGAATTGATCTCATAATAACAAGGGATATGTCTGCTTTCTCTAGCCAAGAATTTCGTTCAGACACACTAAGCTTGATAAATGATCGTTTTCATTCACTTTATTTGACTTCCCAAAATTTTGAGAGAATATTTGAAGAATTCACATAATCTTTCATAGGTCTAATCGATTATTATGCCCCTCTGAGACCACTGTAACGTCGTGAAAAAATAGTGAAACTTTAAACCATGGATAATGAAAGGCATACTTAAAATTATTCGCCTAAAAATAAGTTGTTCAAGTCACATTTTTTTAAGGGTAATAGTATACAATACTCTTACTTTAAAAAGTATCATAACATACTGACACATGCTCTTGATAATTCAAAACAATTACACTATCTAAATCCTATTGCTCTAAACTAAACAAAGGGAACCCCAAATCTATGTGGCGAATTATTAATCAAATAGCATACCCTAAAAATAATCCAAAGTAAAATATTGATGTAATACATTTGGAAATGGCACTATTATCAATGATAATCATTTAATTGCTCAAGAATTCAATACGTATTTTTGCACTGTTGGTTCCATATCTACAAAAAAATTATAGAAGAAGGAATATGTCAGTGCAACATTTTTAGATCTCAAGAAAGCTTTTGATACCGTTAATCATCAAATTTTAATATATAAGCTGTGGCATTATGAGATTAGAGGATTACCAAACCAACTCCTGGCAATATGTTCGATTAGGCTCATACTGTTCCTCTACCTTGCCTGTGACTCACGGGGTCCCCCAGGGGTCTTGTTTGGACTCGACTCTATTTTTAATTTTCATCAATGATCTTGCACACAGCTCATCGCTGATGATACCAACCTTCTAAATAGCGATAAGTCTACTAATGTGCTTCAGCCCAGAGCAGGGGTGCACAACCTTATTGCTATTGGCGGTCACATTGCATTTATTTATATTCAATGCGGCCGCCAGAGGACTGGTGTGCGCACCAAAGGCGCGCGAAATATTTTCCGGCTTTTATGACGTCATAACCGCGCATTTGACCCAGGCGAGGTGCAGTCTGCTCGATTATGAAGTATGTAGAACTACTTGGAAGTATAATATTCGCATTTTGAACGGATTTTTTTTCGGTGGACCTATTCTTGAGCAGATATATTGCAGCAAGTTGCATAATGGTTGCATAACTATGTTATTAGCTCCACACTAATCCGGGCAGATTTAAAAATTGAGATTGAAGGTAATATTTTTGAAAATGTGATTGCTGGACTCCTCGCCGCCGTAGGGTGGTTCATGTAACCGCTGGTCGGTTACGGCTTCCTCCGCCATCAAGTCCATGCTTCCGAAAACAGAATAACTGGCTAACTAATCCCATACCCGACTTGGACTGGAAACCGGACGAGAGGCCGTGGTTCGCCATATGATTGAGCCGTCTTATCGGCTTTCCTCTCCCCTGGGATAAATATGTAAATCATATCCTATCCCAAGGCGGTAGGAATGCTGTATCGGCTTAGATGTTATACTCCAGTGTCTACTTTACGCATGGTATACCACGCCTTGTTTCAGTCTTATTTGCAATATGGTATTGTAGCTTGGGGTTCAGCTAACAAAACCTTGTTAAATCGCATCGAAATTATACAAAATAGGGCTATCCTTGCTATTACTTATGCTGGACCAAGGTCGAAACTAGATACCATAAAAAGCGAATAATCAAATTGGCTGATTTTTATAAAATTGAGGTTTTGAAACTGATGCACCAACATCATAATAATAACTTCCATCGGCTTTTACTGACTATTTTATCAAACAAAGGAGCGTTCTCTCTTATGCAACTCGTTCAGCTGCCAATAGTTCTTACTATGTGCCTAGCTACTCTACCAATCGTTCACAAAGCACTAACAAATACATGAGTGTAAAACTCTGGAATACGCTTACTGATTCAATTCGTTTAAAAAACTATAATTGGGTTTTATATAACATTGGGTTTATATTTTGTAACTTTCAAAGAAATACACGAACTACTGGTTTCATCTTTCAAGCTACTCCTGTAATGAGATTCATCTCTTGTATTCCTTTTCATAATCGCTTATAATTCTTTCGAAATCACTACATAACAGTGAGTTAGCAAGTAACTCGAACCAAAATGAGCTGTATAACTTCATAAATCAAGCAGAAATTAAGAAAAAGGGTGGCACAGACGAACTATATTACGTAAGAATGTAGCCAAATAAATGCTGCGCTCTTCTCGAGAGCAGACTCATTTGTTACGTCATAATATATTTCTTTGTAGTAATATGTCATGAAAGGACAAAGAGAGTTTAAATAAATTACGGATTGTTAACAAACGATAATGAAGAAACAAACACCGAGTTTCACCAGATAATTCAGAGTCTTGAAACTTTTTATCTGAAGGAGAATGATCTCGTTTCCGATGCCACGCTCGCGTGCTGAATAAATGGGCTCGCGTGCCAAGTTCTGCACGCGTGCCAGGGGTTGTCCACCCCTGTCCTATATCTATACCGGTACCAACAAGCATATTTGGTGATTAATTTTCATTATCAAGTTTGCCTTTTGTCATTGCTTAAATTGTTCATAATGTGACTTATTTCGACTAAATCTTCGATATGGTTTTCTCTCTCACCCAAATATTATTGACTTACCCATGACTTGTAAACTACTAATGTATTTTCCTTTTGTGGGAATTCCCCTCGAGTTATCTCATCTCTGCAGGTCATGTTACTTATCATTTTTCTTTGTTGTTCTTGTGCTCATCTGAGCATGACGTTAATACGCGGAAATGATTTAGCGATTCTCTATTCGCTTGACTGATTCTCTCGTTTTGATTTGTATTTCCCAAATTGTATTCACTCTTTTTTTAAAAAGAATTATTTCATGTTATTCGACGTTTGTTTGACGTCACCTGCTGGTCTTAGCAAACACGGTGTCGCTGACACGATGACTTTAGTAGTCTTTCGCGTAATATATATGCGACTGAAGCAATGTTCCATGTCCTTTATCTATCGTTTGGGTATACTTCGATCTGAGATAGCTTGCTATTTCAACCAGATGATCCATGATAGCATAGTAAATGTCTATATTTGGCCGCAAACTTCTGTCCGTAAATTCATATACCGGTAATTGTAAATAGGACTGAGACATCGGACAAAATTTTAAATTTGCATATCTTTTTTTAAAAAGCGTTGTGTATTGAATTGCCTAACTTCGGACAAAACAGTACAAAAATTGATCCGGCAAACGGCGAATTATAAAATTAATAAAAATGATAGTTTTTAACATTTAAGCCTGTTGGTAAGTGCCAACTCTCCAAAACACTCTCAGAATAAGCGTTAAAGATTTTGCAATGGTAAAGTTTGTCATTAGATTACAGTCCAGCGTTTCCCAAAGTTGAATAGATCAAGTTAAACACCAGTGGTCATGTAGAAAAGAATCAGAAGCTCTTAGCGACATTAATTCATTGATATACAAACTTGGCACTGTACAAATGATGATTGGCGTGAAATTAATTTCAGGAAAAAAGAATGATAACCCATTATCAGCTGAATATGTCCCATAATATTGAATTTTCGTCATTCCCAGATGGTTAAACAATAGTTGGAAGGAAAAAAGTGGATTTTGAAGGAAGTCAAATGGCAGGAATGAGAACAGAAAATCAGTGAAAGTGATATGAGTGAAGTTGAGAAATTGTCAAATTGGAGAGCTGAAAGAAAAACAGAAATTTTCGTAATTTTCCATCGACTGGCTTGCCCATAGTCAAAATTTTAAATTTGTGGTTGATATTCTGAAACTATTTCGTGAAGAACTTGCATCGCTATCACCATTTCAACAAAATCTGATAACTCGTATGTGTTGCAATATCACTTTGCAGTTGTTAGCATGAATGTTTAATGCGTTTTTCGACTAGACCTACCGCTTTGATTAAAAGCAGTCCCCCAAACCCATTATCACTAGAAGCACCATAACACTGAAAACAAGAGAGCTATGCTCAAATATATGGACACGTAGCGCCACCTAATGGCAATAATTTTGATGACATCATAGCAAAAAAAAGTAATAGCCTTCTGAAGAAAATTTTTATCTTTAACCACTGAAAATTTCAAAGCAATTGGTCCAGTAATCAAAGAGAAAAGCGATTTCTTCAAAACGTGTCAAAGAACAATAAGAACAACAAAACGATCGGTATGTCCACTAAACGTGTCCAAAAATTGATATACTCTCAAGGCATCATATCTTTCATTTGAAGGGCTGTGAAGGTAGAAACATTTTTGGGGCCTGAATTATGGAATGTTATTACCAAGTGATCTTATCCTCGCTGATCGAGATTTTGATGTTAGTGAGCCTTGAATACAGTCGTATAATCTGAGCACAAAAGATTCATGTGGAACACGTAATATGCATATATAGGCAAAAATATCCCATCCTAAGCAGTACCGGTCCACAACCACCTGCCTATGGAATCAAAACATTGGACAAATTGGTGTACGGTGCACATTTACAAAACTTTGCGAATCAAGTGTGCCTTTTGACTATTCTTCAAATTGAATTTATATTTACTCTAACGGTGTGTGATACATTTGGGTACCGTGGATACCATTTGCAAATAAGCTTATGTAGCACCCTTCTCAAATAGAATTTTAGACTCTAAGTCATATCTTATGATATTCTTTGAACAAAAGGTTGCGGCTACCTATCGGGATTTCCTTTCAGATCACAAAGTCGCAATGTTACGCCTCCGCTAAGTTTCATTTGCAACTGTATTTGCTTGTAGTACTGGTATCCAACTTTAAGACTGAAACCTTCACTACTAGAACCATCGACACAAAATTTTTTGCTTGATAGGGCCGTATTAAAGTCGCATTCTTTCAAGCACATTAGACACTTTATCTTCACCGATTCAAATTCACAGCAATCACAAGTTACTTGCCATCATGATTAGCATCAAGAAATGAATACTGAGGATGTATTATTAAGTTATACAAGCTGAGGTCTTGTGCCACTGTGGTCTTGTTGCAACTTATACTTTGCCATCCCGGCATCTCATCTATTTCATGGTCACATCCATATCTGTAAAATAATGGATACAGATTCATTCAATATCATGACCCTGTACTAGCGTAATGATTGTGGAGTTTTCATTAAATCTAACAATGAAGTGGTGAGATTTATATCCGTGTCCTACCACATAGACCGACATTTGGTAGTACTATCAAAATCAACCTATCTTTTAGCACTAGTCTTAAATGAATTTGATTCCGGGTAGAAGTTACGACCAGCAGTTACGTGAACCACCCTCAGTGGGAGGAGTCCTGCAATGCTCTTGCGTATAACTATCCCTGCATGGGATTGGAACCTCTAAGAGGCGGTGGCGAGCGTATTCCTAGATGGCGAATTCTGGTTATTTTTTGCGTGAACACTGACGTTAAACTTGAGTTATCTATTCAACTTTTCACACTTACTAATAGAGCACCATAGTTCAGGGGTCCGCAACTACTTTTTAGCGCGACCCAAAAATTTTTTTTCTAACTTCTCGCGACCCACGCATTTGATAAACATGTAATTAGTTATCGATTTTAAGACTATTGTCGACACTAGCATTTTTCTTGCACAAAATTATATGAAACTTATCACATAAAATTGTGAATAATAGCGTTTGTTATGACTAATGCAAATTATAAGCTTTGTGTATAATACACAACATATCAATTCGAGGTTTAATTTGGGAGACGGCAACACGAAGATATTTTTCTACCTCTAGCCTTGATCTGTAATTGTATTTTATGTATGAAAACGCTGATAGGCGGGAAAAAATGTATTGGTTTTTTAATGAATTTTGGATGCTTTGCTGTAAGATACACGTGAAACCAATCTTTATACATTATTCGCTGTTATTCCGCTTATATGTATGGTTTGAGTGATGTATTTCTATCCGATGAGGGTGAGAAGAGAAGTCTTTTGTCGGGCGTTGATCCCCACTGCTATAAGTGCTCCGTACGGAGCCTCAGGGCTCCGCGAGCTATTCGTTCACCTAAAAAACTGACTTGGTTAATTTTGTATCTGTGAAGAAGCATTAACGTCACTAATAAAATTTGACGATGGTGGTGTCGAAATGTGGTAGTGATTCAAATATAACATTATCCTCTAGCCCTATCTCCCTCAACCTTCCTATCCTCGACCCACTGTCCTATTTCCCTCAACCTTCCTATCCCCTTCAACCTCTTTATCATCGACTCATTGTCCTATCTCCCTCAACTTTTCTTTCCTCTATCCACTGCACTATCTGCCTCAAATTCCCCACGCTCGACCCACTGTCCGACCTCCCTCAACTTACTTATCTTCGACCCACGACGCTATACCACTCAGCACCTAACCTAGCGGCGCTTCAACCACGACTCGATCGTCAAAATGAACTCCACCATCTTGCGACCAACTTCCATGTGTTATACTGGTCGAGTATGCCAATGAGATGATTCAATTGTACGTCGACAAAACATGATTGACGGCATTCGTAAATGTTGGCTGGAATCTCATGTGGTAATCAATATTCAATAACCACAATTAGTAGCTTAAAAATGTGCTACTAATTCAGCTACTAATTGCATCGGGTTTGAGGTGACTGTTTTTAAAATTTTGAAAGGCCATTCGGTATCGACATACCTGAGTTCATTTTTAGAAACTCATTCAATGTCGCTTGTATTTCCGTGCAAGGCAGAAAGAACCATGAGGAAATAATCAAATATTTGCACGCTTAGTCATTTTCGACGAGTGTTCTACCATATTCTGTTGTATATACAAATTTCTTTTACGTGACTGAGAAGGCTGAAAAGTCAAAAATATAAGTGGCTCATTGAGTGTAATCCCTTTAATTCAGCGTATAGTCCCAAAATTGAGCTTATCTTATCTGCAACTTAATGAAGTTGCAAAGAACGCAGTTAGTACGTAATCTTTGGCATCGCTTCTACCATAAAATGTTGAAGAAAAAGGATAGGAAAGTTGAGGGAGGTCGGGCAGTGGGTCGAGTAGGAGATAGGGCAGTGGGTCGAGGACAGTTTTAAGTGTCTTTAACGCAGTCCTGAGGCTCTGTACGGAGCACTTCGAAAACCCAAAGTCTGCGTAATAGGATATAACAATGTGAACAACTAAGTAACGAATGTTTCCCAATGTTTCTCTTGAATTCTTCCGCTTTACACTCTACGATTGCAAAATTATTGGTACTTATTTCAAGAATGGTTTTTCGAGTTTAGGACTTATAAACACAACTAAAATCTAACAAATAACACGCGAAAACCGACAAAACGAGGTAATATCACAACCACGAAATTTGACGATGGTGGTGTCGAAATGTGGTAGTGATTCAAATATAACATTACTAAGGGCGCAGCAGCCATGGTTTTGCATCGCTATCACCATTTGCATCGCTATCACCATTTCAACAAATTCTGATAACTCGTATGTGTTGCAATATCACTTTGCAGTTGTTAGCATGAATGTTTAATGTGTTTTTCGACTAGACCTACCGCTTTGATTAAAAGCAGTCCCCCAAACCCATTTTCACTAGAAGCACCATAACACTGAAAACAAGAGAGCTATGCTCAAATATATGGACACGTAGCGCCACCTAATGGCAATAATTTTGATAACATCATAGCAAAAAAAGTAATAGCCTTCTGAAGAAAATTTTTATCTTTAACCACTGAAAATTTCAAAGCAATTGGTCCAGTAATCAAAGAGAAAAGCGATTTCTTCAAAACGTGTCAAAGAACAACATAACAACAAAACGATCGGTATGTCCACTAAACGTGTCCAAAAATTGATATACTCTCAAGGCATCATATCTTTCATTTGAAGGGCTGTGAAGGTAGAAACATTTTTGGGGCCTGAATTATGGAATGTTATTACCAAAGGATCTTATTCTCGCTGATCGAGATTTTGATGTTAGTGACTCTAATTGGCCCATGCATACCACACTGAAAATTTCGCGTTTACCAAAAAAAAAAGGTGGAGCCTTGAATACAGTCGTATAATCTGAGCACAAAAGATTCATGTGGAACACGTAATATGCATATATAGGCAAAAATATCCCATCCTAAGCAGTACCGGTCCACAACCACCTGCCTATGGAATCAAAACATTGGACAAATTGGTGTACGGTGCACATTTACAAAACTTCGCGAATCAAGTGTGCCGTTTGACTATTCTTCAAATTGAATTTATATTTACTCTAACGGTGTGTGATACATTTGGGTACCGTGGATACCATTTGCAAATAAGCTTATGTAGCACCCTTCTCAAATAGAATTTTAGACTCTAAGTCATATCTTATGATATTCTTTGAACAAAAGGTTGCGGCTACCTATCGGGATTTCCTTTCAGATCACAAAGTCGCAATGTTACGCCTCCGCTAAGTTTCATTTGCAACTGTATTTGCTTGTAGTACTGGTATCCAACTTTAAGACTGAAACCTTCACTACTAGAACCATCGACAAAAAATTTTTTGCTTGATAGGGCCGTATTAAAGTCGCATTCTTTCAAGCACATTAGACACTTTATCTTCACCGATTCAAATTCACAGCAATCACAAGTTACTTGCCATCATGATTAGCATCAAGAAATGAATACTGAGGATGTATTATTAAGTCATACAAGCTGAGGTTTTCTAACTTCTCGCGACCCACGCATTTGATAAACATGTAATTAGTTATCGATTTTAAGACTATTGTCGACACTAGCATTTTTCTCGCACAAAATTATATGAAACTTATCACATAAAATTGTGAATAATAGCGTTTGTTATGACTAATGCAAATTATAAGCTTTGTGTATAATACACAACATATCAATTCGAGGTTTAATTTGGGTCGAGGATAGGAAAGTTGAGGGAGGTCGGGCAGTGGGTCGAGTAGGAGATAGGGCAGTGGGTCGAGGACAGTTTTAAGTGTCTTTAACGCAGTCCTGAGGCTCGGTACTTCGAAAAATCAAAGTCTGCGTAGTAGGATATAACAATGTGAACAACTAAGTAACGAATGTTTCCCCGACTTTTGATCTCTTGAATTCTTCCTCTTTACACTCTACGATTGCAAAATTATTGGTACTTATTTCAAGAATGGTTTTTCGAGTTTAGGACTTATAAACACAACTAAAATCTAACAAATAACACGCGAAAACCGACAAAACGAGGTAATATCACAACCACGAAATTTGACGATGGTGGTGTCGAAATGTGGTAGTGATTCAAATATAACATTACTAAGGGCGCAGCAGCCATGGTTTTCTAAAAAGGAGGGGGTTCAGAATAGAACATTTTCGAGCAACACTCATCTGGATTCGGCCCGCGACGCTTCACTGAATTATATTAACAAAACAGCTTTATTGACGAATATATTCTTTACGTGACAAAATTTGTTTTGAAAAACTAAATTATACCATAACCTAACAAGTATATAATTCACAATCACTCGTTTAATGAGCCTATAATTGATTATAATTAGAGAAATGGCAACAGAACGTAAAAAAGTTGATGCTGAGCGCAGATGGTAATGACGTTGAAAATATTCAAAAGATCAGTCTGAATGTTTGTCTGAATGACAAAAGTATCTGAGTGCTTCTGAAACGTTTATTGTTACTTCAATTTTGCACTTATGCTGATTGGCCAGTGTTACGGCAGTAAATAAGGAAGTGTATACTCGGGGAAACATTCATAATTATAATCAGAGGTTTATAAAGTTGTTATACATAAATACGCTGCACAGACGCGATATTCATATCTATGGAAAATTTAAATTGTTTCGCGACCCAGAGCGGAGGGCTTCGCGACCCCGTAGTTGCGGACCCCTGCCATAGATTACCTGCTAACTAGGGAAACAATACCTTATGGCAATTGATGATTAATTTCTTACACAAGTCAAGTGGACACCCAAGTACGCTAGGCCATGTATTATATATACGCTTTGGCCTAGGCCAGACTGGATTCCATGGCAGGTGCACACCGAGGGCGCTAGCGCTCCGCAAAAATGCACGCGAGCGAATTCAATTTTGCACGCCGAAAATTTACAATTGCTCACCAATGAAAATCGGTTTAAATGGTTTTTAAATCAATAATTCAGTAATGTAAAGATGCCAAAAAATTATAACTCCACAATTGTCGACTAATACTAGCTCGCAAGATTTGGCCTGATCGAAAAATGCGAAGCAAAAAAGACCATATCGTGTTGAATGATAGGAATCCCGTGAGAATAGTCATGGGCGAAAAGATCGCCTCTTCACCGACGCTGGCTCTGATTCAGCGTATTTTTTATACAATAATTTTACACGGATGTACTGAACAGTACCGGTATCTAAAGTCGCACAAACACTCTCAAAATTAGTGACAAAGTATAGAAATGATGTTTGGGGTCAAAGATCAAACGTCCATTTTTGCTCTGATTTGACGTATTTTTTATCCATTAATTATACGTAAAAACACTTCTAAAATTAATGACAAAGTATGTCCATTTTGCTCTGATTCGACGTTCTTTTTGTCCAATAATTTTACGCGGATGTACTGAACACTACCGGTATCCAAAGTCGCACAAACACTCTTAAAACTAGCGACAAATTGTAGAAATGATGTTTGGGGATCAAAGGTAAACGTCCATTTTTGCTACGATTCAACTTATTTTTTATCCAATACCGGTAATTGTACGCGGATTTATTGAGAGGATTTGGCATTGAAATTTATTTGACCGATTTCTCGTTCAAAAAGGCCATGAAATCCAGACTAGCGCCTAGGACTCTAGGCCTGGACCCGACCAAAATTTCCAATAAAATGACGGAGCTTATGAATATTTAAAGAAATTGATAACGCAACATTAGCACTCACCACCAATGAAGTGCCGTCCGCAAACACAAGCGAGATGACTTGAACATCAAGCAGTCCTGCTAATAGATTATATCCGCCTTGCTTGTTGTTCCGGATCTTTTGGAAACTCATGGAATATAACTGAAGATCCATTTCGTTGTATATACGTTTAGCCGAACTTTACAATACGGGATAACCATTTTAACAGCCAAGCAAAACGGAAACGAATAACGCGACTTGCTGACTGACAGGAGCAAGGTCTGGGCGTTTTTTTTGCCGTCCAAATTGACGGCGTAAACAAAGTCACGTGATCCGTGCAAGTCATCTATAGCAGTGGTTCCCAAACTATGAGCCGCGACCCCGGATAGGGTAGCATGAAGATTTTCCGGGGTCGCTTAATTTTTTCCAAACATGCGAGCACAAGTGACTAGGATTTAAAAGTTGCAAAGTGAAAATTGGACTGGTCAGCAGGTACCGTAAAAGTGCCTAAATTCGGATTTTTCAGCAATAACTCGACCATTTATGTCCAAACGGCGCCAAAATTGCTCGGTAAAACTTTCATGTGGTATCTTTCCAGCTGGTCGGCAGGTAGGCCTACCGGTGTTAGTAAATGTAATTGAGTGACAGTGGTACGAACGCCAATAATATATTCCCTTTTGATAGCTTTTTGATCATGTTACATCCGGAATGAGTAGTTGACCCGCTAATACGCGGACCGGAATTTTCGCCCGGCTGCGAGATATTATGTTGGTTTGTTATTTTGTACCTGTGTAGCCGCTTGGTTATCAGATTCAGATATTTATTTTCACCGTGCAAGAATCAATGTAAAGCAATAAAAGCACACAAAAATAAAAACTAACAAAAACGGAAAAACATTGATTCATAGCAATTGATGAGGGGTCGCGATAGACTCGGTGAGTCATCTAGTCAGCGAAACCTCAATTGAGCAGAAAATATAACGAAGAAACAATGTTTCAGAAAAAATTAATCAAAAAACACAATCATGAAGAGAACAACAAATTGGTAATAGGAACTAAAGACATAAGGGGAACCATTCTGATTCATTTCGTATAGATGGCGTACTACCGACATCTAGTGATTGGACAAATGCCTCGCTGAGTGCAAACACAGCAAGATTTTGTTGACTAAAATGATAGGACAGAATATCAAAAATAACGCTGCTGAGCATCAACGAGGCTCGTTATGGAAGCAGTCAACAGACAGTAAAATTACTGGCGCAACGAATAACCGGTATGTATTTTGCTAATGTCACAGGATGAGTAGTCAGAATATGAGATTACCAAGCATGTAACAAGTGAATGCTAAGTAAGCAATGCATAACTTTTATGGAAGAGGTTGCAGTAATGAAATAGAAGAGCATAATTAAATGGCAGAATGGGGGAGCCTATGCGAAAACGTACATGAGTGAAAAATGAAAGTACAGACATAATATGAGGAAGTCTTTTACTTCTTACTGGTAAGCATCAAGATATATATTTTTCTAGGCCTGTTTGTACAAATTATAATTTATTGTACGGGCACTATCAGGAAGGGAAACCCATAGTTTTACACCAACAAATTTGATTGAATTTTGGGTGCGTTTGGTAGAAAAGCGATTTACAAAGAGTGTTTGGTCGAGGACCGTGTTCTATATGAGTGCACATCACTCTGCTTTGAAAAATAGTTCGTGAATGCTGGAGGGAGTTTTTCGTTGTGGTGTTGGTGCATTAATTTCAACATTTCAATTTTGTGAATATCAACCATTTTAATTATACGAAGGCTACGATAAATAGGACTTAGACGAGTGCGGTATCCTACATCTGAAATAGCACGAATCTGTAGAATTTCGATGCAATGCAATAAGGTTTTATCTGCTGAGCACCATTGAATATGGGATTGAAATAAAGAATAGTAGACCATACGTAAAGTGGCTAGCGATGTAAAATGTCGAGGTTTGTATAGTATTCCCTCTGACTTAGCTAATTTAACAGCCAGGTTTGATATTTGAACATCCCACTTCATTTTGTTATCTATATATAACCCAAGATATTTATATGGATTGACATTTTCAAGTTCTGTATCATCAATTTGGATTGCCAGAATATTTAGAGCTTTACTTTTATTAGGTGATATTAACATAGTTTTTGATTTAACGATGTTTATTGTTAGTTTATTGGATTTCATCCAATTTTCCACTTTTGCAATTTCAGTGTCACTCTCAATTGAAGCGCTACACAAGATTTGATACTGTCGAGGAGATTGGTATCATCGGCAAACAATTTAGAAAATAATGAAGAACAATGAGATATGTCATTAATAAATACTAACAATTGAAGAGGTCCTAAACAACTATCTTGTGGGACCCTGTGTGTCACCGGTAAGGGAAGGGAACGATTTGTACCTAATTGAACATACTGTGATCTGCCCTTTAAATAACCAGTAATGAGTTTTCTTGCTATACCCCTAATACCATAATGACCCAACTTGTAAACCAGGATGTCATGATTTACGGTATCGAAGGCCTTCTTTAAATCTAAGAAGGTTGCACTAACAAACTCCCTTTTTTCTAGTTTGTCATATATAAAAGATACAGTATCTAAAATGGCATGCGATGTTGAAATGTTGTTTTGGAAACTGAATTGAGATTTATCCATGAAATCATATTTAGTGAAAAAACTAGTAAGCCTCTTATGAATCAAGCGTTCAAATAAATATTTTATCAATCGATGATAGGATTGATATTGGTCTATAATTTGAAACAAGTTTTTTGTTTCCAGATTTAAAAAGAGGAATTACCCGAGCAGTTTTGAGAGATGAAGCGAATATGCTGAGTGAGAGAGAGAGCAATTAAAAAACTCTGTCAGACACGGAGCAACAAGGTCAGCAACATATTTTAGGAAGCGTGCCGGAATATTGTCTGGCCCAACCGCCTTCCTTGTCTTAAGATTTTGAATTTCTACGAACAAATCATTTGCGGTAGCCAAACTCATAAAATGGACTTGCTCACGCGATTAAGAAGAAAATGTTTGAAATTCCCCGAATCATTAGATAACTTCTCAGAGAGGCTGGACCCAATGGTTGAGAAGTACTCGTTAAATTTAATTGGAATCAAAAAGCCATCCCTAGTGATACTGCCATATTTCAGACAGATTTTCTCTACTTGTTGCTTTGATTTATTATGAGTGTGCGTGATTTGGTGATTGCGTGATTTTCCATGTTGATCTAGAGTTCCCTCTGTTTTGGGCAATAAGATTTTGATAATAAATTTGTTTTGATTTATTGACTGCTCTTGTTAAAACATTTCGATAGTTTTTGAAGGAGGAGCATCGAGAAGTGTTCCCCTTCAAAAAGTGGGACGTGAATAATTTATTTTTGTATCGAATGCAAGAAATCAACCCTTTGGTTAGCCAAGGCTTTGCTTTAATCTTATCCTTTTCTGACGACGTGAAAGTGGTCGTAATGGGGCATGTCGATCAATCAGAGAAACGAAGGATTGTATAAAACTGTCAAATGCACTATCAAAGTTTTGTGCATTTAATTCTAGTGTGGCAAATCTGTTACTGAGAATGTCAGATACATCTGTACGAAAACAGTCAAGTGAGAATGAGGACATGTCCCTTGACAGTACACAATCATTTGTAGATGTTGGTTTTATGCCAGTCAGGCAACACATAATTGGAAAATGGTCTGTGATATCAGACAGAATTACATAGGAATTAATTCGCAAGTTTGTCATATTGGTGTACATGTGGTCAATTAGTGTTGATGAGGTATGACTAATTTTAGTAGGCTTAGTTATCAAGAAGTGCATATTTAAGATAAGCTTAAATCATGGTTGTCAGATAATTTTGTTTCGCTTATAGCAATAATATGTGGAGGTGATGATAAATTGGATAAAAGTGTGGTTATTTGATCTATATTTTTTTTAAGGAACCTGATGTTTACATAAAAAATACTCAAGTCTGACAAAATTTGTATTGACTTCAAATTTGCAACTTCTACATTGTTACATGTGACAGGACTATTGGCATAATCTAGTTGGAAATCAATACAGCTACTAGCCATTTATGAAACTAGATAAAATTGCAAAAGAAATACTATTACTAGGATACTTATTGATAATAGAAGAGGCATACATTTGACTATTTTACTTACACCAGACATATAAACGAGAACCCTACTTGATAAATGATAGATCATCTTCAGTCACAATAGGAATGGTTTTAGTCATTAAGTACTCTTTAATGAGTACCCTCCCATTGTGAGTCCATAGAAATTTATATCCACAATTGTCTTTAACTACAGTTTATCCACAATTGTCTATCGAATATACAAAACAAAGTTGGTTTATTTGGCGATTGGCTTTTAATCAGGTGTTTGACCGTAGTAGTATATATTCACGGTTTGACAAGTATGGCATTGATCGCCAGGTGATGTCTTGGCCGAGTAATTACACTTCAGGTTTCGATCAGTTGCGAAAGCGCTTTGTCAATTCGCGTACATGTCTAAAATCTACGAGTAAGGTTACGTGTTTCGTCCACATCGCTTCCACATAAAAGCAAACATTTTCGTATTGCAATATTACGTATTTAGACGTTTTCTACATAATTTCGGAGCGATCCGAGCAGTCAAACACAAAACCACAACCAGTTCTAGCATAATAAAGGCCCCTAAAAGATGTGATTCCGTAGAAGTTTTTCCCTATTTTACTTTCATGCTCTGTTTTACTTTTGAATTAATAATGGAGCAAGCTGTAATATGTTAATATTAAACTAAAATTCATAAAAAAACACTGTTGGAACATACCGGTACTAAATAAGATTTTGACTTTATTTAGATTTGCAAGCAAAATTACTATTTCCGAAGTATCGTACGGTTCCTTACAGTCTACCATATTTTATCAAGTCCGTCTATGTTTCGCCAAAAAACGTTAAAATTTTGATTTAAGATATTCTTACACCAGAGCCATTATATAACTAGTCTGGAGGCTTCGCTTTTTTGCACGACACCGAGTTGTTAACAGCGACATCTGGTGTTAGCGTGGGTTTTACACCCCTGTCGTCTGCGGGAAAGTCGAATCAGTCAGTTTGATGCAGGTGATGAGTGATTGTTTTCAGGCCATGTTTACACATTCAAGTTGCGCGAAGTTGTCAAGATATAGAAAACTGAAATAAAAAGGCAAACTAATATTATTAAACTTAAATATAGACTGTATATGCAGAAAAGGTAGTCTAGAACAGGGCTACTCAACAATTTTTAACGAAGATCCGCATACAAAACTTTAAAATTATTTGGGTCCGGTCTTTCCAAAAATTAGATTTGAACCGTGGGCCGCCAATTGAGTAGCCCTGATCTAAAATCCTATCCTAAGCTACTGGTAACTCCGGTGCTGGTACCGGTAACATTCGTTTTTTAGTTACAGAGTTAATTATGATTCCAAGCAAGCATCGTGTCCCGGATGGTAAGAAAAAGAAATTTGGAATGCCTTCAAAAAAATGGACACAAAAGTTTCATCACATTTTCTTCGTATCCGCAATTTTACCGTATTTTATTTTGGCTATCCAAAGCAAGGGCAAAGTTTATGCTTCGATTTCAGAAATATGGTGTAGGCTACTGCTGTATGTGCGGTAATAAGTTTTCACTGTTTATTTTGTGCCTTATTGTATTCTAGTGTTAGCCATTCTCACTTATGACTTTGACATATTAATTGCTAAGTAATTTTCTTTTGCATCCAGATTGTGTTTAAATATCGCTACTCTCCTAACTTTAAAAGCAAAGTTGAGGATGAAAAAGCTAAACTATTCCGAATACATTCTAAAATAATGTTTTCGAATCTGGAATTCCGAATACATTCTAAAATCGAAAATAACATATTTTTGTTTTAGTCTATTAAAACCTAGTAAAATAGGGAATAAGCTTCAATAGAAATATCAGAATAAAGTCACAAACCAACAGTATATGTACACAAATTAATTGATAGTTTATAGGGTTCCATTATCTTTGAACCCGCGTACATTTGAATCCGTACATCTGAACCCGTAATTTGAACCCAGGACAATTGCACCTGTATACTATTGCACCTATGGACATTTGCACCTACGGACATTTGAACCCATACATTTCCACCCATGGATTTTAGCACCCGCATATAGATTGAACCCGCGGACATTTGAACCCGTGTACGTTTGCACCCGCGTACATTTGAACCCATGTACATTTGCACCCGCGGACATTTGAACCCGTGTACGTTTGCACCCGCGTACATTTGAACCCATGTACATTTGCACCCGCGGACATTTGAACCCACGAACATTTGCACCCGCGGACATTTGAACCCATGTATATTTCCACCCACAGACATTTGAACCCACGTATATTTGAACCCGCGTACATTTGAACCCACGGACATTTGAACCCGCGTATATTTGAACCAACGTATATTATATTTGAACTCGCTTAATTTGAACCCGCGTACATTTGAACCCACGTACATTTTCACAAAAAATGTTTGCCCCAACGGCAATTTCCAGTCGCAAATAATTTTCATGTTACAGGCGCAAGCTCAATATTCTAAATTTCACCCGCATATAGATTGAACCCGCGGACATTTGAACCCGTGTACGTTTGCACCCGCGTACATTTGAACCCATGTACATTTGCACCCGCGGACATTTGAACACGTGTACGTTTGCACCCGCGTACATTTGAACCCATGTACATTTGCACCCGTGGACATTTGAACCCACGAACATTTGCACCCGCGGACATTTGAACCCATGTATATTTCCACCCACAGACATTTGAACCCACGTATATTTGAACCCGTGTACATTTGAACCCACGGACATTTGAACCCGCGTATATTTGAACCAACGTATATTATATTTGAACTCGCTTAATTTGAACCCGCGTACATTTGAACCCACGTACATTTTCACAAAAAATGTTTGCCCCAACGGCAATTTCCAGTCGCAAACAATTTTCATGTTACAGGCGCAAGCTCAATATTCTAAATTTCAACACTGTTTCACTTGTAGTTAGTTTTGGTGTATATGCATTTATCCGCTTCTACGAAGCAAGCATTTTTACGTGTCATTGTAGTCCGAGGGATAAACGTCTCTTAACGATATAAACAACATTGTTCTGCCAAAGTCTTTTTTCTTTTGCTGTTTTTTTACATTGACATTTGTAAAACCTTATTTCATTCGTTAGCCGCGATCTCCAAAACAGACGATGACCTAGAAAGCGGTATTTCGTTGAAATACCTGAAACCAGGGCTAATACGGAACAAATATCTCACAGACCAATGAAGTCTTAAATGAGGGTCTTACTAAAACTAGCTTTACAGTAATATTTTTAGTGGTCAACTCCTATAAATTTGTTCTGAAATTATTGCACCGAAAACGCCTACTATGATATCCCGCCCAGCATGAGATTTGGGAGCTCTGTGGCCACTTCATGTTTTCTTGCTAGCATGTTTACAAAATTGTTATATGTATGCATACACGACCACGCTTTACTGTTGATAATGAGTGTTGTCTCAAATCAGGTTTTGACATTTTTCCTAAAATCAATCTATAAATTGAATACTATTGTCTGTATATAAATAAATAAACTCACAGATTCTTCGTTTCTAAGAAAATATGAAATTAAGATAATGAAACTATGCCATTTTTGTAACAACATGTTCATAGCCAAATGCCAGTTTTATTGAAGTATTGTTTCATTAGAATGTCAGAACAAAACTATACATAGAAATCATAAGTCATGTAAATATGTTGAATATTCGAAAGTGAAGAAGTTTTAAAATCATTATCGTGGCCAAAAATGTTTTTTGCTGTTTACACTATTTAGAGTGAATCGAACATATTCAGCATATAGGGTCTGTTAAATATGATATTGCAATTTACAAATGACGTCATAGGTTACGGATTACATTTATTTTAATATCTCAATAAAGTTATCACTCACAAATTTGTGTCGAATGGGCGATCAATTTTGAGATAGAGTAGCTATGGACGTTTTACAAAATAGGAATTTATCAATTATGATACAATAGTTAAACAACAAATCAAAGTAATGACGATAAACGAAATTTTACGATATCACGATCAAAATCAAAATCAAATAGACTGCATTTGAGCTATTGAGTGGAGATACCTCAGCTTGTCGGTTTCAGTTCCATATGAAAAAACTTAACTGTCAACCTAACGGCAAGTTGTACATACTTTGATCTTTGGTGGGCCGTAACTCCTACATGAGCATTTGCCGCAGTCAGTTTGTGGACCGCAATGTCTTTTCGTAGGCCATTCAGCAAACCCCATATATATACTCGGATGTTTGCATCGGAACATTCCTTGTAAGGCGTTGTGAAATCCTTCTACAGCGTTTGTTGTTCCTGGGGCCGAAGGCACCATTTCAATCTCTTTGGCATAGTTCCACAATCGAGGGGGAAATCTTGTTTCTCTTGGACGTGAACCCACTTGAGGTCCACGAATGTAGGTAGATTCAAAATATTGCAAAAGTTGATTGCATTCGGGCAAATCTTCAAAGGTGTCGCAAAGCAAGGGGAAGACTTCGGCAACCTCGTTAATGGGAACAAAAGCCAGAGCTGCCAAACTTCTAATTTTCAGATTGAAAGAAGGTAAACATTCAAACTTCTCTTTTAATCCGATAGAACCAACTTTTCGAAATAGCTTGTGACAGGTGAAAATAACATTCTTTAAAATCGGCCAGAGGAAAATGTGCATGGAATGCATTGATAGCTGCTATTTCAAAATCAACAATGATTTTGGTGGGGTTAGCATTTGGGAAAATGATTTTCAACGCTTCCAACATCTGAACGTATGTTTATTGTCGCTTGTCTCGTAATAGGAAATATACGCATGGTGGATAGGATGCGCCCACTTTACAGTGAATTGTATACAACTGGAAGAAAATATCGGGCACCACATTAAATGTACCGTCGCCAAGATATGGGTCACTATCTAGATGTGCAAGTAGTGATCGATCTCCAATGGCCATTATCCGATGACGATCCTCCGAGCCAGTGTCATGCAAAATGATATCTAAATATTCGCTCGTAATATCAAAGCTTGCACTTGTAGGATTCGTACGTGAACAATTTTTCTGTCGCCTTACTCTGCGTATATTGGCCTCCAGAGTCGACTTGCCTGGCAAGCGCATTACTACATCTGTTGATCTATTATTCAATACTTCACCTAAAATATATCTTGTCGATGTATTTGATGGTGTTGATGCTGCTTCTTTTAATGTTGCACGGATGATCCCAACTTCAGTCTTAATGCTGTCGCCAGAATGACTGTGATATCCTAGTTCTTTTATTACATTTTCACCGATTGTAACAACAGTCGATTTACATCGAAATTTCCTAAACTGACGGCAGCGCCAATGAGTAGCATCTGAAACCCGATCATTTCGCTTACAATATTCGTGGCCTTTGTAAATCAGTAAGTCGTTTCCTCTTGTGGTCTTGGAAAATGTAGGCGCCATGTTTCCAACTTATTTTCGCAAAGGGACTTGTCATCTTCGCAGCTGCAACGTCCTAAAGAAACAGTTTGGAATTGTCTGCGAGGGGAAAAGGGCATTGATGCGAGGAAAAACTTTGCGCGGGATCGAACTAACACATCAATTAAAATCCTTGCTCGCGCTCTTCAAGAGTCGTCGACCGTTCAAAGCACAAATCATACTCCCCAATTTTGGCTCGCATTCTACAGCGGAACATTTTGTCCATTGAGTCTTATGATATCGACAATTGCGATGACAATGACAGACGGAGTATAATATAAATATATAATATAATTTAAATATATAGAAAATAGTTGTAATAAAGCCTTCGAGTATATAATCAAGAATTCCATGGTGTTTTCGCAACGTATGCATTTAGACAAAAAATCCTAAGTGTACCTTCCAATCCTATATACTATAGCATGGAAGGATAAGGGTGTATATGTAAAGACGCATATATCCGTAAATGCAAATGCCCATGGGTGTAGATGTTCATGGGTGCAAATGTCTGTGGGTACAATTGTACGCGGGTGTAAATGTATGTAGGTTCAAATGTACGCGGGTTCAAATGTACGTGGGTTCAAATGTCCGTGGGTGCAATTGTACATGGGTTCAAATGTCCGCGGGTGCAAATGTTCGTGGGTTCAAATGTACATGGGTTCAAATGTCCGCGGGTGCAAATGTACATGGGTTCAAATGTACGCGGGTGCAAACGTCCACGGGTTCAAATGTCCGCGGGTGCAAATGTACATGGGTTCAAATGTACGCGGGTGCAAACGTACACGGGTTCAAATGTCCGCGGGTTCAATTTATATGCGGGTGCTAAAATCCATGGGTGGAAATGTATGGGTTCAAATGTCCGTAGGTGCAAATGTCCATAGGTGCAATAGTATACAGGTGCAATTGTCCTGGGTTCAAATTACGGGTTCAGATGTACGGGTTCAAATGTACGTAGGTTCAAATGTGCTGTCACCAGTTTATAGCTATCAATGAAAATAATTGCAACTTGTGACACAGTCAGTTTATTAAAATTGTACACTTAGTACAAATGACCATATGAAAAGATAGCAGCCAAGGAGTTGTCTGACGCTTTCTATCAATGGTACCATGATATTACGATATTAGTCAAGTCTATTGACAAAAATACTACTCTATTCAGATAATTGTGTATATTTTCTGAAGAGTGATAAAATTCATTGGCAATACAGGCAACTGAAGCAAGCAACAACGATCGAATATCCATTATGTCTAGACTCTAGAGTATTCTACTACCTACCAGTATATTTGTATATTAATTTATGTGAACCATTTTGTTATTATGTGTAGCATATTGTTATGTCTGAAATTAGCAATAAGTTTTCAACGATTTCACGATTTTCGAAATCGGAAATTCCCATTGCCGCCTGTAACAGCCACCGCGATTCCGCGCTCGTTCCTTTCAGCGTATAATGATCATCTTGTCACGTAAAATATTCAATCCATGACAACTACGAGATTCTAAAATATCTTTATATATTAATTTTACGAGTCCAACGTAAATCGCGGTTGCTTCTTCATACGTCTAAATAAAAACATTACTATTCGGTCCACGGCGATCTATGGTCTAGAAGTACGAGTTAAACTGCCTGATGTCTTTAATTTTAATACGTATTTTTGCAATCTTGCCAACTCGTTATCGCTGTTAGAAAACTCTCAATAACTGATATAAAATCCTGGAGACTAGAGTACAACTTCATTTCATACAATGAATATACATATAAAGTTTAGCAGTAAATTAAAAGTACTCATTCATCGCCGCGATTACTCCAACTGTTAAAATAGCCGACTTTTACAACGAATATATATTTTTCTGTTGTGCAAAGTGATGAATTCGTGACCGATACGAGCATATTTAAAATGTTTTGCTTTATTAATTTATTTGTTTTCAATTTAACCTGCGGTTGCGTCGACAAAATAAAATCCCCACCACTCTAATATACCATGGCATTCGCGGACATAAAAATGTGTGGTAAACTGCCCGATTATATATTGTTTTGATCCGTATTTTGCGAATTCGGCAAATTTGAGATCTGTACGGGTCTCCGCTCAATCGAAATGCCGTCAGGGTCATACAAAGTCACGGGCCTCAATAAAAACTATTTTGTTTACGTTTTTATTTTCAGTATTTCAAATTGCCGCTTTTCAGTCAAAAAATTTGCGTTTTTTTAGAAACTCGCCGCCAATGAATGTATTCACCGGATTCACAATTCCGTGCGAGTACGAAAATAAAATAATTGTCATCGTTATCGTGGAACAAATTTGTGGAAAATTTGCGTTTTAGAGAAAATAATTCAAACGTAAGGCGGTTACGGCCTAAATAACACGTCCCGCAGATGAAAGCAATGGCGCGCAAGTTGCTATCGAGAATGTTTTCATTCAACGGGAACGTCTTGAAAGCGGCGTCGAAAATGTGTGACGTCACACAAATATCCGATATTCTTATGAACGATATTTCCGATATTCGAATGACGAGATATTCGAATACTTTATTCGAATTGGCCATCCCTGGAAGTAGCCTACCTCCCTGCCCACCAAGAAGAATTGTTCCCAAATATTCATCTATAAATGACTGCCCACCTTCATAAAATAATTTCAGCTTTTGAAAGTATCATCTTGAAAAACTGGAGAATACATCAAATCAATACATACAAAGCTCATTTCACATACTATTCTAATCACAGTTTACATGCGACACTGGAAATAAGCCTTCTAATTTGCCAATTTGACCAAAAACAATTTTCCTTTTCTTGCGCTTTTGCTGGAGTTTATTCTTCCACAATATCATCGGCACTAAGTTTAACCCTCTTTTTCCGCTGGTTACAATCGACTTTTTGTACCATTTTATAATATGTAATGACTAGTTAACCAAACGTGCCAGGAACACCCCCAATATCTCTTTGAAAAGCCTATTTTCGCGTCTTCCTACTAAAACGCGCCCAGATGACGTATCCGCAAACTGTTCGACCTTACCCGGTAAGAAGAGAGAAATTTCAAAAAATTTTGAGAGAACGTTTCACACTCTCATCGCTCCGATGAACACGAGTTACAAAGAAACAAGATTTAAGCGCTCTGCTCAAAGAGCATTACGTCACCTTTGCAGAAAAACCAGACTCAGCTTCGCAAGCGAAGCGAAACGCGAAATATTCAATGATATGTAAGAGCATGTTCACGATAGTTGTCTGGAATCTTTGTTTGTTTATTATGTGCGCGAAATTGTTTCCCGCTCGATCAAATGACTTATCTTTGAAGTAATGACAAATACTTTCGTGTATCTCTAAGCTTTGAAATACCTACACAAATAAAATTCACCTAGTAGTAGAATAAAATATTTACAAAAAAAAAAATTTGGACGGATCAAGCACGGATCATAGTTGGAAGCAAAAAATGATTTTAGTTAGTGCGGGAATACTTCACAAAACATGAACATAAACGTAAAATAGTCTGAAAATAACTATTATTGTCATATTATGACCAAGGATGGTAGTACGAATATATATATCATTAGGAAAAAGAGAGTTTTAAAAGGAGTCCCAATTTCAATCCTACTTAAAAACTTGGTTGATCTCACCCCGTGTTTGGGTTATGATATTGTTTCCACAAATAGTTCATGGATTCCCAGAAGTGTTCAAGAAATAGAAGATGATGGCGGAATTTCCTTGAAATTAAGGTAAGATATATTTGCATTTAGTCAGATATACTTCTATTTAGGTGTATTTTTGTTGAATTTCATTTTGGTATTGTATCAATACAGATATATCAGCTCTCAATGTGTGTGAAATGTGAATAGCGTATTCTTATGCTGGTACACGACCAAACACCTGCTCCACTTGTATGCGTCTTCATGTGCATGATCAAGACAGTGACAAGAGAAAATTCAGCCTTTTTACAACATCTATGAATGGCTTGAGAAAGATTTCCTAAAATACCTAGATGATTCTCTTCCCTTATTAAATAGCCTCGCTAGCACGCTTCACAATTTCTCGCTGTACAGTGAAGCGAGATGGTAAAATATCTTTGGCCTCAAGCTTCCCAATTTGCGCACCAATTCTTATGCTAACATTTATAAGTTTTAGTAAACCATCACCTTCAATGGCACGTATCAGTCTCATATTTGATGCTGTGGAAGATACTGCAGCATGGTCACCTCTCTGTTCAATGAGGGCGTTATAGTTTTATTTGACGAAAGAAACTTGTGATTCTTTAATGTCTCCGATTTCCGCCTATATCTCTTGTTTTGGCACAATTGGTTTGATGTGCTATGATATACCCAGTACCACTTCTGGCACGATTGTGCTTGAGAACTTTTTGACATATTTTGCAAACAATATAGCCAGAATATATTCCAGAGTCTTTCCCATACAACAAAACAGTTTTCCCATGCTGCACTTTTCCCCACTTGCCTCTCTTTCAACCAAATCTCCCGACGCTAATTTTCTTTCAATATCACCAATTTCAGACATTGTCTTCTGTCAGTGGCTTGCTAATACGGTACCGTGCAGTAATTTTAAATCTGTAATCACCGTAAGACTGATAGGTAAAACAACACCAAGACAACGATGGTATGATGCTCTCGTAAGTATTAATTTCAAGCCTTTAGAAGTTTAGACCAACCGTACCTTAAATCATCACCGGATTAAATTATCCGTATACCGTACGTCAGTACGTGCGGCTTCCGCCCGCGACGAAAAATTTTCTACGAGACAGCCTAATCACGGTGAAAACGAAGTAGATTTGTTACATCACAGTGTGTGTGAGTACAGTGGAAAGAGACTAAATTGAAAACGCCAAAAGCAACCCAAATGAATTATATTAATGATTTATCCTTATTTTAAAATAAATTTCGAAAGAACGTCGACTGAAACTCCTGGGAACAGCATAGAACTGCACTCCTGCTCCAATCCTGATCCTAAAAAAGTTCAGCAGTTGCTGTTAAGTAGTAATTATTAGAAGCGGGATATCTATGTTTTAACTGTAGCAGAATTGTATCAAGTTGTTCCAGATCTGCTGAAGCTGAAAAGAAAGAAAAAGATTGTGAAGAAAAATGGGTCAAGGTTTTCCGTCATTATATATCTATCCAAATATATCTGTGGCTAATCTTAGAGAAGTAATGAAATATATATTTTGTCTACCAGGCACTTCGGCTTTTGCTGAAAGAGCTTTTTCTATGATGAAAACTATTTGGACAGATGAAAGGAATACGATAAAGAAGTCAACAGTAGAGGGTTTATTGATTTGCAAACTCAATATTGGCTTGAGCTGTAGCGCGTTTTACACAAAAATATGAAATAATAAACAGTTTCTGAAGAAAGTTAATTCAAGTGAAAAATACGCCAACACAAAAGCCAATGGTTTCTGAATACATCACCGTATAAATGTTTGATTTGTGAGTTAGTGTTATTTCTCACAGTGTTCTTCTCAGTGTTTGTTCTTTCTTTTTTTCTTATAAATGTCTGATTTGTGACTTAGGGTGGAGATCAAAAAGGTAGTTTAACCTCGAATCGGAGTTTAACTTTGTATCGGCGGTTCAAGTCCGGATCAAAAAGGTGGTTTAACTTTCTGTGACGTAAATCTCGACTCAAAATAGGCGATTTTTTAAACCTGGTCTGGAGGTGGTTTAACTCGGTTTGTCGAGTGCATTTGGATTGCGGCGCTTGTCGCGTTGGATGTTATCGCTTACCGTACAATCTATATTGTATTCTGGGGCGACAAAAGAAGTAGCAGATACTTTTATCAACCAAATGCTTAAGGTAAATTTCTTATTGGTATTGTCCCAGATCTGTTCAAGTAACCGAGATGTGACAAACTTTTCAAAATCATTCCCATTAGTCATTTCTTGTTACATGCAGGCAAAACTAGTGTCACATGATTTTAGAGTAGAGCAAAGTTGTTCGACATGCAATCACAATCGAAGACAAAAGAGCCTTCAATTAATATCTGAAAACTAAAAATACTGTACTGTTTTACTTTTCCAAATTCATATAATTAGATATACATTGGATTTTATGTAATTCAAAAATATCATTTCAGAATACAAAAAAATCTGTACAAATTCGAATACAAATTATTCGGTTTTAGTCATTGCCTAGGTCGAATTTGCTTCTTTAATATCTAGAGCACTTCATCAATATACTATCTTTAACCCTGTATTTTCATTTATATTGTTCAGGTCATAAAGACAAACAACTGTTATGGATAGGATTATAGTAAAAGTGTTGTCAAGTCAAGGTTGCAGCAGTGTTTTATTTTACGACTTTGTGTCCAACAAATATGTGGAACCCGCCTTTGTGTCTAACAAATATGTGGAACCCGGTTAACTTAAGCTTAACAAACAAATAATACTTGCATGCTAAAACATTTGAAGCAAACGTAGTTATGTCAATTTTTCGTCACTTGGCGAGCCTTCCGCAGAAGAAATAAATGAAACTTTAAATAGCAACGAAAGCAACAACTATGATTGCACCTGTGTCTGTGTGCATCTGTCTCAAAGCTGTAGAGCCAGGATAAAATTTAGCACCTCTTCCGAATTGATTCTATACTTTTTCCATTTCTTGAATGCCAGTACATTTTAGCAGTCATTTGAACGAATGAATATTAGTTATTTTTGCAATACAAATTTTCAAAATAATAAAATGTTAAATATGTAAAAGCCTGTGGCCCAGAACTTGCCAGGGATAGGTTTTCAGCTGAAGTGTGTTCATTTCGTCTGTTTAGTAGGATGTGGGTTCTATAATTTGAGTCTGTTTGTTGTTACGCTGAGGTTTTAGGAAAAAAATATTAGATTCAATTGGTGTTGTAGACCAGGGTCGTCCAACTCGTGGCCCGCGGGCCATATGTAGAAGCATTTCTAGGTGTTTGCAAAAATAGCCTGTCGAGACAGACCATAACTCGTCTTGTTGAAGAGCTTGGGAATTCTATTGCGAGAATTTCAATTGCAAAAGCGGGAAAATTTTTATTGTATTTCTTGGCGCTTGAGGAAGCGCTGACATTAAGTTTACTGCTCAGTTGGTGACTTGCTATCTTTTTGCGGGTAGTTAATGATGATATAAAATTACCGTGGAGGCCGCAGCCATTGTTAAGGGTACGACTAGAGGCATTGATTTTTCGAGAGCTGTGATAAAAATGATTAAGCGTCTTGTCTTTGGCTAAACTTTCGGGAATAACCACTGATGGCGACCCGTCAATGGTTGGAAAACAACAGTTTTATTGTTCTAATAATTGTGAAAGTTTGATGTGAGGATATTTTTTTATTATTAACCTGTAGTAGTGTAGCAAAACTAGATCATAACTACCATGTCAATTGGCCCGCGCAATTATTAATGAATTACATGTGGCCCTTCGACCAAAAAAGTTGGCCGACCCTGTTGTAGTTGTAGACTGTACCAGTAGTTGGAAGAATTCTATTTATGATAAATTGTTATTATTTCGATATTTCGTGTAATGCGCGTCAGCTCTTCGTAGTTCTACCGCCCAGCTTGTTTTGCTTCGGCAAAATCAACGAAATACATCAAAAACCGACTTTGCAAAGACAGCAAATTACAACAAAATTGTGTTCGCGTTGTCATCGCCATGGAAATACGGGGTCAAAGAGCAACATGCCACGACGTTTTGTTGAAATGCCTCGTGGCGTCGGACTTAAACCAGGATTAGTTAAGTAACCGCTAAACTAGGTTTCTGATCTCCGGTTAACTATCGAAGTTAAACCGAGTTTAACTAACCCGAGATTAGTTTTAATCCAGGTTTAAGTTGAGTGAGGTTTTTGATCTCCACCCTTAGTGTTGCTTAAATTGACATGTATTTTCCTTTGAATAAAAGTAATAATTTTTTTTATTCAATCTAAGTAGAATACTTTATTATGCAATATTAAAGCTTATAAATATGGAATAAAAATTTGCCAAGCTCAGGCCTTCGGCCTTTCGTTCAGTTATTTCATTCATAGTTTTGAGTTTGTCCCGGATTTTGCCCAAGAAATTATGGCAAGTCTACCTATGAAAGGCTCTGGATACAAAAGATCAACTTACGAAAATTCTTCTAGTAATATTGCTTCGGCTAACATAATATTTTCTACATACGAAAGATCGAAAACTTTTAAAACGCGTGTGGGGATATTTGTTTAATTTTTTTACGTTTTGTTTAAAACATTGCAGTCCTGTGAGACGCGGCAAAAAATTATCTGGCACGTTTGTTTCCCGCGGGTTTATACAACGTGTTGCTAGCGAGATTCAGTGAGAAGACGATTTTGCAATAAAAAAATAAATATAAAATTTTTAATTTCATGTATGTGTGCTGACATGCTTTTAATTTTAATCAAATTCAGTGGGACACGCGTTTTTATAACATTATGCATTTCGTAACAGGATTTTGCTAGCTTGATTTAGTAATATGACAGTGGCACTCAGTTATTATTAGTATAGGCTTTGTAAAAGAGAGAAAGATTAAAATTGCTCGCACGCACCAAATTAAATGATCTGAAAACTCGTTTCGTGGGAATACCATTAAAAATTTGCGCATCTCCATGAGCCGTACAAATTTTCTTATCGAGCCACAGTTTGCACATCCCTGTTTTGAGGCATTATGAAACTATCGTCGGGGCCACATGCAATTTTTACTCTGTGGTTATTATGAAATATGAGATAATTAATGCAATGCATATTCAGTCAATTTCAAATGTACTAAAATAAATCGTAGTTTTTTGATATTTTATCCCAGACTTAGAGATTCTTCTAGCGTTGAAAAATAATAGGAGTGGTAGAGCGGAGTCAGTGTTGTGAGAACATATCGGATTTGTAGAATTCGCAACATCGCGAAAATAGGAATCACAGCTAGCGATAAATACTGTATAATCAGACAGTATTCCATTGTTTGGTATTGCCTTGATATTTTATAGGAATACTCTTATTTTGACGTAAGTCGGCGCACCGCAATTAATTCAACAAAGCAAGACATTTTAAATGTCTAGTATTGGTCGTGAATACCTGGCGCAACTGAAAAATTATTAGTCAGTGAAAAGTCCGTTCTTTTAGCGCTACAATTACAGGAGCCGTTTCGCGAGGATTTCGGGGCGATCAATATTTCTATATATCATTCGTAAAACATTTTCAATCAAAAACGTCCTGGACGTATTATAAGCAATTCAAGTCAGCGCAAATTAAAATCTTTTCAGGTGGCTGTAATTTATTGCCGTGCGTACACGGCTGCCTTCGATATTCGAATGTTTCAGGATCCATTTATGTAAATTTCCGAATTCTGATCTTCAGACCGCTTTGAAAATCTTGGCTGTGCCACTGAAAGTGTGTATTGTAACGTGAGTATAATCGACCCGTTTTTATGAAATTTTGTGCCGGGATAATATGCAAAATTTAGGTTAATCATGCTTAAGATAAGCATTGCGCAAGCCTTCATACACGGAAATTATAGGGGGATCCATCCCCTAAGAATCAATCGATTTTTACGAACACCTATTTTTATCAAGATCCTCATTAGCTAAATCATTGAGCTGAAGTTACAAACGTTCTATTACTACCAAATATCCCACGTATCGTGCTTCAAAACATTAGATTTTTACAAAGTATGGTTGTCTCCCAAATTCCCATGCATTCGCCTACAAGAAATGCGTCGGAACAGAAGATCAGTCAAGCGTTTACTATCTGCAGCATAATAATGGTAAGACAATGGTCATTTTCATCCATTGTTAAGGTATCACTATCAATGATGCCATGTGTTATTAAATCTTCTGAGTTTTCCCGTTTTTTTTCCGGCGCATTGTCGGGCTTGTTCATATATTTTCTGGGCCAATGTTCACCGTCAACGTCCACTTGCAGTCGATATGCAGGTACATTTTAATTAAACTGATTGAGGTTGCTGAACGTTTTTAGTTGTGGGGTCGCGAGCATCTGTAGAGTTTGATTTTATGAAAATTGGGGTCGCAAAAAAAAAAGTTTGGGAACCACTGCTCCATAGAAATTACGGGTCTTGGTCTCTGGCTGGTTGGCCATGCAAGGTTCAAGGGTTGTCACCAGTCGACTGCTACCACCACATACGGCGCCAAAGTGTACTTAAAATCAAAATCAATCAGAATTTTGGAACGTATTTTGTACCGTTTGCTTTCCGAAGGCTTCTCTGAGAATTCGAAATAGTTTTAAGTTGTGCCAGATATGATAACTTAGTAAAAAATTATAGCCAAAGCCATTTTTCTTTTTATGGAATAGAAAACCAGAGGTATTTTTCTAACAAATATGCAATGTGGCGAGGCGCATCGTGCTAAGCGTTACAGATGTACCGTACCGGTACTTACAGCTGTACCGGTACCGGTACAGCGTTTGTCAGTTATGCAGTTAGTACGGTACCGGTAGTCTACCGTACAGCCGTACCTTGACCTGCATGTGTCCGCAGGTTCAAATCCCATGCGGGGATAGTTATGTGCGAAAGGATTGCTGAATCCCGTAGGGTGGTTCACGTAACCGCGGGTCGGCTATGACTATACTGCTATAAGTCCATGATTCCAAAAAAATAACTGGCCAACTAATCTCATACCTCTATACGGTACCTCTGTACCTGCTGTAAAACTGTATTCATAAGAAAAGCAATCCAACTTACCTAATATTTATCACCATCAGGGGCAGCCCTGCTATTACAGCCGACATACCGTCACGGCAGCAAAATTGGTGGTATTCCATTTGCTGCAGTAACCACGGCAGCTCGCTATTGGTTTGTGGCAGCTAAATAGTCAGTCGCCGTAGGTTTGGTCATAGCGGCCATGGTTTAAAATCCCACCATGGTTTTGCGGCAGCTCTAGACGCCACAAATACTTGAAACTGCACTTGTGGACTGGTGACCGGCAGGGGTTTGCCATATGATCAAGCAGCACTTAGATTAAAAAATTTAGTCGAAATGTGTTATTACAAGCTGACAAGGTAACCTTCCTAACAACTGAACAATGAACAGGAACCGTGTGCTGTTGTGAGTAAACGGGCTAAATATTATATTAATGATCATTATGTTTCCAAAGGAACCCACCACGTCTGTCACTGCTTACCTACTCTAATTTCGGACAGTAGTTTTACTCACTCCGCAAGGGTTTCTGATGCACATGACAAAATCATATCGGTGTGTGAAGAGACCAGACCGTTCAATCGGTGTCGTAGCATCATCTCGTTATGCTATCTATCTATATAACCTATGTTCACAACTTTCAATTTCTTATCTTTATAGAACTGATAAATTTATATCAAACACACTAGACCAATTGTAAAGTTTTCAATTTAATCACCAAACAACATCTTGTATATTAAAGTCGAGATGGCACATTTTGTTACAAACTAAATCGAATTTTCTTGTATCAAAACAAAACATGGTCTTGTGTGGTACGTCCACCGAATAAATGTTTTCACCCAAGCTAAGTTTTATAATTGTCTTTCTTAAAACTATACACCATAACACATCAGATCAAAATTTATTGCAAATAGGTATGATCGTGTGATCAGCATTTTTTACAAATGAGTATTTGTTGCAGGAATTTCTGTTGTCAGGCGGTGTACAGCAAGGATATTCATTACCACCATATTAATATCTATTCATAGCTGTATGATTGGTATTCAATATCAGTCTAATTGAGACGGCACACTTTACAGATCGAGAGACATTGTCTCGTTTCAGAGAATCCCATTTTGCCGATGAACAAACACCTCTCCCTTGGGGGTTGTCTGGACATTGTTGTCCCTCAATATCGGTAAAAATACAGTAAAATGAATCTAAAATCATCATCATTGAATTGCTCGGGAAAAATAATCCTATTTACAGAAGGAAAAAAATTTCTACCATGGCATTTGAGAGTTTCTAGCAAAATTGGCAATTTTGGTCACATGACGGCCACGATTAATTTAGATTATTATCGTGACAAGCATGGCGTGAGCTGACGCATCTGCCATCGTGGTGACCCTTTGGTTTTTGAGATACATGTAGTGTTTGTTTTATTGAACCAAATGGTGGGACATTCTTGGAATTTGGATAGTGTGCCCTACTGTAAGATATTGTAGTATTCAGAAATTGTAGTGGGGCAATAGAGAATTATAAACGATACACAGGACAGATTGCCCAACTTTGACGGTAATAAATTTGGCCTCTATTGTGAAAGAAAGACCAAGCAGAGAAACCACTATGCATAATATCTTGTTTTATACAAACCGGGAGCCACAGAGCATTTGGAAGGAGGGGGGGAGGATTTTAATGCAATTTCGTTTGCATACCTTTATAAGAAAATTTTCTGTTTCTTGTAGTTTCATTGCCCCAAAAGGTTGCTTCCAGTCGCACTGGGTTTTCACTTTCATGTTTGATCATAATCGGATTAGGAATCTAACAATCAAGACACTATAAATGCATTTGTGCTGTGCGAATTCTAACCTCTATAGTTGGTTGGCAGGCATCCATCTGTCCCGCAGTAATGGTTTAAAGTTATCTACTTATAATGACAGTTTCACAGGATTCCTAGATAGCCTTGTAAATGTATTATGGACACCGAAAAAGACCAATAAAACATTAATGTACGGTAACGACAGTTCGATTGACTTTGGCTTTACCTAGGTTAATGGATATGCCCTTGAATGAGCGCAATGCTCGCTTAGCAACAAGGCCCATGGGTGCTCAAAGCTTTCAGAAGTGGGCCACATGCCATGCAGGTTGGGAACCACTGCCCTGTTGTATATGCAATTGTTAAAGATTATAAAATTGTACAGAAGTTGATAATATTTTGGTCAGATATTTTCTATGTCTAGTCTACCCTAATTTGGGAAATTTTTGATTTTTTTTCTTCGAACAGTACACAGAGAGAATAGTTTCAAACTTTTAATGGCATTGTGCTATCAGTGCGAAGCGTATGGACTGTTTTATTTATGAGTTCATTATTTTGGAATTACTGTCGAATACAGTGGTGTTTAATTCATGGTAATACATCAGAGCACATGTCTTGAGATGTTACAAACTGACTGCAACATTCATGGAGCCTTGTTGGATTATCTCAAAACATGTTGGATTCGATCATGTTGCAGAAAAATGGAACTACGTCTGTATATCTGCCCTGGATTCACTTCGGTTTTCTTGTATGTCATGGTGGACTGGAATCCTGAGATTGACATAATAATGTTGATTTGGAGAAGAATAATTTCATTAGAAAATATATACCTTTGCTGTATTTTACATTCACGACGACACAATAATATTAGTCATATATATAAACCAATTACCACATGTTCTACCAGCACCCATCTACTAACTCTGTTTTTATTACTTTTCCATCATGGCTCTGACAGGAATTATTTCCCTTGGGATCCCGATGGATTGTCTGTATCAATATTAGTTTTGCGACATACTGTAGTGCATTACCTTTCCCCTCCCACAGTGCCTTTTGTAGGTCATTTTCTCTACAAAGGCCAATCCCAATCAATAAGTTCCAGGAATAAAAATGCCCACCTCTCCTTAGAATGTCATTATCAATTCTCAAAAGACAACAGTTTGCTATCTGTGATGGGTGGAATATTGTGGAAAAATGACTCAATAAATCCCAATCCCTACAAGCAAATACATAATTGTACTTGTTCGAGAAAAAGTAATGCCAACTTGCTGAAAACATTACCTTATAAGTGGTTGCACTCTTCATCCAATACTCAATATTTGACGCAAGAAAGATGTAGTCCGATCTTTTTCTCATTAAGCAAGATATACCCATTTATGTTTTTAATATTATTTGCGTCATCACCAATGTTCCATATTGCTAATGGTGAACCGTCAAATTCCAAGCACAATATTTATATACCGAAGTCATATTTTGAAGAATTACCATCTGGTTCACATCCTCTAACTCATTTCTGCGATCAGTATCCTATATCTCGTTATCTGGATTATGAACAATTGCAGCAGTGTAAAGAAGGAGGTTGCAATCCAGATCGAGGAAATAACTGCTGTAATCACATGACTGTTGTTTTACAAAATGATGAAAAAGCATCTGCTGATGTTTCTAGGTTTCTATCGACACTTTCAAAGTATGCAACTTCGGAAAGTTATTCTGTACAATGGAGTATAGATCAATGCAAGGTGGGTCATTTTTGTTTCCTCCTCATTTTGAATACCCCCTAGCCCTTACGAAAAACAGATCTCGTTCAACTTAGTATTACTAAGTTATTACTAAACAAACTTTGCCTAGTCATCAAGTATACACCATTGTGTGCAATGACATTTATTCAACGGCACACTTATCTGTGTATGTAGCCTAGAATAATTTTTGAGAGATTGTTTGTGAAGATGCTTCGTATGTTTATTTCACTTTTGTGAGGGCACTTTTTCACACGGCAAGTCATACTTGCATTGGTGATGTCTAAATTAGTTTCTGATATCATGAAGATAATGTGAGTATTCAAATTAAATATTTTTACATGTGCCCTATACCTTTTGAGTTTGAATATTAAGGTAGGGTACTTATTCCGGATGTAGCGCATTGACTTTCAAATGCTGATGTAAGAGGAATGGATAGAATAATGTGCCATTGAGGGAGATTGAAATTGAGATATGTAAAAACTGGGGTGAAGATTTCAACTCTTTATTCTCAGCGTATTCAACAATTACTGAATATTAATTTTCTTGAATTTCATACATTATTGATGTTTTTATGAAGTATATGAGCATAACGAATACTTCCTGAAAATAGGTAAAATTGAATTAAAGTGAAGGTCTGAAGAAGCAAATCGTATATAGTTACGTTTAGAATTACTATCAGATCAGCATCATTTGGCAGACCTTGATGTAAATATTTTTTGATGTATTTTGCACTTCTATGATAGAAACATGGTACATCGAAAATGGACTCCCTAGGTCACATTGTTATTATCATTACCGTGCTAAACTCTTTGTATAATCCCATGCGTAGTCATTATGGGGCTGCTTTGACACTGTAATTATTCAAAGGAGAATTGATACTGTGAGATATCACAAATTAGTAATCGTGTGCCATGAAATAATTAGTGGGGATAAAGAAACCATGAACAAAAAATCTTGTAAAGGGAAGGTTCCATTGTGACATTCTCTTAAGTAAAATTGTTGTCAGTCTCTCTCCAACCTCTTATGTCAACACATGTGTTGCCAAATATGATATTTTGAGAATTTATATTTTTATTGTATAATTGGCCATATTTCATCATCAGCTATTGGGGGAACATGATGGTTTAAACTTGTTTGCTTAATTTACACCAAAATATATAATCTCTTTATAAAATTCTTCCTTTATACATACTATCTGTTTTTGTAAACACAATAGTTTCACACACAATTTGAATGGCTTTATGATATCTTATTTTTAAGTTACTATAATATGATCAAGTTGTTATAACGGCACTTTGAACGGTGAGGGTTGTAGATTAGCCTGTATATTCAGCATTTCAGTATTGTACTTTTCTTGCATCACAATTTAATTACTGAAAGATTTGAACCAAAAGTTGACCAAAGTATTGACTAACTATTGAAGACACATTCTTTATTGAAAGCATCAGTTAACCTCAAGGGGATGTGTTATATTTCATTTCGTATTCATTTATTATGCATTCGGTTGAGCCCTATATTGATTCAGAGCAGTTGCGCTGTAGCTGTCTGTATTCACTTAATTTAAAAACGACTATTTTTGATATAGCAGTAAAATAAGATTCTGTATTGTTGAGATAAAAACTGTCCACATACGGTATAGAAATATGTACAGATCAATTTAACATTTTTTACATATCGATGTAAAATGAAACGACATTTGGCAAATGAAATAAAAAAAAAATATACTAATTAACTATAGTCAGGTCATTCAAACCTTTATAATAGGAAGTGCATATGAACCACACTATATAAAAATAAAAACCACACTTTCTCCATTTTTACCTGGGTATATTCTTATGAAAGCCGGGTGGACTCCAATTGCGATTTCCACAATTGTGATTTCCAAAAGAGTTAACTATTTACCTTGCATGGAAATTTTAGTGCATTGTCAGTGAATTTTTAAGAATATTCAATATTAAAATTTTGCGATACCTTCTTTTCTGAGTTTTTGTTCTATAATTGCGTAAATAGATAGTTATAAATAATAAAGCCAAATAAAGCCCAGTTGTAAATATTATGTAAAAAACTCATATGTTTTAACCACTATTATGTAAAAATCATCCCATTAACCATTTCCTCAATATTAGCGATTGCTTCCTGTATTGGTGTTGTAGGCTATATTATGATGCTTTGTTATGTAAACATTGGAAAAACCTGTTTTATAGCAAAAAAAATTTGGATATGAGATGAGTGACTATGGAAAATATAATTCTAAATGTGCTGTTTCTGAATGTTGTTTATTAATTATCAATACTGCTTAGCTCAATCAAATATATTATTTCCTGAAAAGTTTTTATTTATTGTAATTGATTGTTTGCTATACTGCTTAGTGCTTATTTTCGGTTTATGTCCTTTGCATTGCTGGATCATTCATTCATTTGTGAAGTCAAATTTTTATAGCAACAAACGCCCTCCAAGTCTCCGTTTGCATGTTCAACATTTACCAAACTTGCGAGAGTTCATATAGTCACTGTAGTCACTTGGGCAAATTATCTAACCTATCCTTTTTGTACAGATTATTTCACTTTCTGTAATTTTTCCAATAACATTAATATTATCAAGCAACCTGAACCAGTTAATTGTTCAAAGATTACTAAGTGGAAAGTTTGCAGAACGATAATAATGACATTATTATTTTTGCTTACTCAAATATACCTTTTTCATTTAGTTTGTGATAAATGACCAGAATTTGTTTATTAGAAGACATTGAGCCTTACAATAGCCATAAATTATTGATTTTTCTTACTCTTATTCTATTGAATTCTTAAGTATAAATTAAATCGAAGCAGTACTTCAGTCAGTTTTGCATTAAATCACTCACACACACTGTGCCATAGTCAAGGTACACTTTCTGAATGATCAATTTACATTCCCCTGGGAGAATGGGAGAAGTTTTTATTGTGAAAGCTGTTTGTATTGCGAGTGCTGTAGTCTGTAGGCCCATTAATTAAGTGGTAATTTAGATCATGTAAATCCTCAAAAACTGGTTTCAAATATCCTAATTATGAGTTTTATTTGGATTGATTACTTTGTAAACTAGCTACTTTGAGATTTTATTTCTGTTTATCTCTGTCAGGTGTTTTGAAATGCTTTTCATTCTAAATTTAAATATAAATTGTTACACATTACATGGAAATTATTGGATATGAAGAAAGTGCATGGAAATGTAATTAAAACAGATTCTTTTTTAAATAATACTGCACCCTGAACTAATTTATGAACATTGCCTGTAAAGATATGTTATGTTTTGGTACCAAAGATATCCTTACTATTATGACTATACCCAACATAAACATGAAAAATGTCTCCTCACTTTTGATTGGTCATCTTTGAATATGTGTGTTGATACAAATTTTTTTTTTCATTTCTGTTAGGAAACAATGACCCCCACTCAACAACAAACAATCAAATAAGTGGTATGTGTAGCTTCCTCCTATTTGGTAGTTATCCTATCTATATCAGATACAATTTTTCCTGACTGTACTGCTTTTAAGAGCCAAATGTTTGCTTAATCTCATCCTAGTTTTAGTTGAGTACAAATTTATGTGATTGAGTGAATTTACGAACAATACTTGTATTGTACAGTGTCATGTTTAATGGATAGATGTCATGAACTGGATAAATTATGGTACTCTAATGAATAAAATGTAGCTAGCGCCGCTAGCAGTATTTTTTTATCTTAATTTAATTTATCTTGGGCGAGATTTATTCAGTTTTTTCAAGTTTTGTTTCAGTTAAATCTGATATTTGACAGCTTCTTCAATATCGATAGAACCCAGCGTACCCATGTGTACTCGTTGTTGGCTGGAGTAAGTAATTGGATATTTGCATATCCTCTTATCCAATCAAAACGTGCCATTTAACACACCACCAGATACAAAAGCATTTCAATGTTGATATAAGTAACGATATGCATAATTAGTTTTGTACAGGTTGTCAGTACAAGTTTGATATGTTATAATTTAGCATGAATATCTTTCTAGACAAACTCATCTAGCCACTCTTCAGTAGATTATAGCATCATTACTTTCAAAGTTACAGTGAAATGACGGCTGTGGGTTATCAAGTTCATTCTAACTTTATTTATCAAAATATCGCACATATCCAACATTTGGTGGATAGCCTAGTCCTAGTGGCATTTGAATATGAAGAAGCCAGCTGGTGAATAAGACGTTACTTGAATTATATACACCCACATTGTGGGATGAATGATTTTGGTTTCTACAAATACTAACTTTGAACCGTATTTGATATGTTATAATCAGGGCTGGCGACCCGGAGCCAAAATCTGAGCCTGGGCCATGGATCTGTGGCATTTTGGTGGAGCTGGAGCCAAGCTTACCATGTTAGATGAAGCCGAAGCCGAAGGCTACCGGAAAATCCAGTGGCTCCAGCTCCGAACCATCTAATTATTTTTCAACATTTATAATGTCATACAAATATTAAAATCGATACTTTTCAGCACATAAATTTTTATAAATTTCAATTCATAATATTAATTTAAATATCAAGTTGAATTTATAGCTATATTTAAAACTTTAATTTTGTATTTTGAAACCCTAATATCATAGTTTTGAGTCCAGTTCCATGAAACTGCATTTAGCCAGATATTTCATGACACACTCAAAAACCTTGATGGGTATGGAGCCGCCCTGAAGCCCATCTCTGAGGTGAAAAAATGAAGCTCTGGAGCCAGAGCCCCGGTTCCGATTTACTGTGGTGCTGGAGCTGGAGCCACTGTGATTTCGAACCAACTCCCCAGCCTTGGTTATAATAAATCTCCCTAAATCAACGATCGGCAACCTGCGGCTCTGGAGCAGCATGCGGCTTTTGTTGTCGGAGTTCTGGCTCCCTTAAATGTGAATCAAAGTGGTTACAGCATTTTCTTTTTGTTAAAAGCAGATTAAATGAAAGGGGAGGCATAAGCTAAATACTTTACAGTAATCACTTCTCGCATCCGTTCTCGAAGTATAAGTCGTGGGTAAAAAAAATTGGGTCAAATCGAACTTTTTCTTTTCATTTTAACAGTTCTTTCTGTCAGAGACTGAATTATTGTTTCCTTCGTATTTAATTAGGCTTCTTCTTAGAAAGAACTACCGGTATATTATTGCATGATAAATGGTTTTCAGAGAGTTTTAATGGCCACTGATGTTAGAGTAGATGTGAATGGGAGAGTAAATGTTGTGGCTTCGAGTAGGTTTGAGTTACGGGAATTTCGAAAAAAGATTTTAGTTTAGGTAAACAAGATGAATGTTCAAATAAAAGTGTTCGAATATTTTCCACATGTATTTGAATCCTATATAGCTATAGGCTATAGAATTCGGGGATATTCTGCATTCGTCATAGCATTCACATCTCCTAGTTATATACACTCAGCTCTGTATAAATAATTTAATATTGGTGTCCATATGGATTTCAAAATATAGATAACATAAGTAGGGCTTTGTTTCTACTAGAGCTACTTTTTTATGAGATACAATCATTTTCATCATAAATATTTAGACTTGAGCCAATTCGCAATAAATTTGTTATCTATAACTAAGAAAATAACTGCTGTATGATAAATTATAGTATCCAATCAAGATTATCAAATGTTAATATGATGGTTAATGTTAACCATCATAGAGTGACTACTCAGAAAAATGTTGAAATTGAAATATAAAGCAAACTGTTTACATAACCCTACTTGAGTCAATTTATCTGAGAAAATAGTGGTATATGCTATCAAGAGTTGGAAGTTAATATGATCCATATCATATGCAGATAAACGATGGAGACTAAGATGGCTCATATGTTGACATGTTGTTGATTTAGTTCATAAATGCTATTGGGCACCAAACAAAACTGGTAGTTTGTTAGATTGGCCATTCTTAGTAGGCTACTAAGGTTCAATAATAACAGTGGGAGTATGAAAATGGACTGTAGTCAATCAATTTATTTAGTCATTTAAAAAACCCATCCCATGTGGGAAAAACAATAGTGGCATAAACAAAACAATTCTTACATTAGGTCGTATGGGGAATGTGGTCACCAGACCATAAATTATTATAGTTTTCAGATTATTGTTTATTAGAAACGTGGTCGAGTTCTTGAATAAACATTTATTAAAAAATACTGGGTGTGGTGTTTCTGCATGGTATATATTTTAAATCACCAAGGTCTATTGTATGGAAGGAAAAATGTGCTATTTGAAAGAGTGATATTTTTCAATTTGATTTAAAATCTTGGATTTTATGTTATCGAAATTGAAAGCTTCAGTTATTCTCTATTTTAATTTTGGTTTAAAAAAAAATGTTATCATAGCACTCAATCATAAGTGATTAATAATTCTGTTGAGCAAATTTTATTGCTATTTTTAGAACAGTAGGTGTGTCGATTTAAATATATTAAAAATGTATATAGAAAGTTTTCTGCTTGAGTGAGGGGTGGCATGAATCTTGAAATATTATTTTCATTGTTTTTCAGAGAGCTTACAAAAATTGGATATGCTCGCATCATCATGATATTTTTGGAGACAACGGACAGGGATCAAGAGTAAAAATAAACGTTTGTAAATCAGTTTGCACAACGGTTGCAACTTCATGTCCATTTTTTCGTGTTCACAACAAAACCAAACTTTATGGTGGTCAACCAACTTTTCTATGTGAAGGTAAGTAAGGATATTTTGTCATCCAGACTTGTCATCTCAACCATAGTTGATTGATACTTCTTAATAAATTAAAAATTAGGTATATATTCCCCCTTACAGTAAATTTTATGATTCAATATTCCATATTCAAGGATATTGTTTTAAAATGTATTGGAGTAGCCAGGTATTCGGTTTCAGTCGTATCTGATATACTGCTAATCTAAATTAGACTACAGAGACCATAAATAAGAAATTTACATAAATCAATATATCTATTGAATCTGAACAATCAGCATCATCATGCATTAAGGATCATTGTTTTGAACATTGCTAGATTAATTTAACAATATTTTCATCTGTCTGCTACTAATTTCCAGGTTTACTATTCAGATTCATTGAATAAGGAATGACTTTACTCTCATAAACTTATGTAGTTTATTTCATCATCTTCAATTATATATTTAATTGTCGAGTGATATTCTCAACTTTTGTGATATTTACATTTTTGACTTGGATATTTACAGAGTATAATACATCCCTGAAAAAGATATCCTAATATGTTATGTAAAAAGACACGATTTCTTTTATGAAAATGTTTAGATTTTGTATCACATGTTGGTTAAAATTTAAATTAGTTTTGCTCTTTCAATATTAGTACAATGGTATTAAGGGAAGACCGGTCATGTAATGATAAAGAAGGTTCCCCTGTATTCAGATATGAATTAATTAGCTTATGGATTATAAATAACCTGATAGATTGATTAGTTAGTCTGTAGTTGCCACTAGATGAGGATAACAAGATTACAAAAATCAATATGGCCTTTGTCTATATAATTATTGTGGGACAGCCATTTTCAAAGTCATTGGTTGTGTCAAATAGCAGCCCCTTATAAGCCTAGTTTGATATTATTAACCTAGTTGAATATCAATTTAAGACTATTTATTTTACATTGTTAAGTTTTTTATTGTACATTTCATTTATTAAATATAACTAATCACAGCAGATAAAGTGATAAAGTTATGTGATGTAGCAAGCAGGTATTTAACAACTATAATATTGTGCATGACAATCTACCTCATGATATCATACAACGTTATGGCACAATAACCAAGTCTGAGTTATAACCTACCTTGTTTCCTAGTTTCTTTGGCTGCTTTATGCCTTTGTTCACCATGATATGTCTTCGGGGTATGAAACATTTTGCCATAGTTTAACCAATATACTAAGTTGTTAATTTTAGCACAATTGGCTTTATAAACCTTATTCTAAATTTTATGGATGACCTTCTCAACTCCATTCTAAAGTGTATTCTTCTTCCATTGTCCATATTTTGTTAAATATTAAATACATTTTGGCCAAATTTGTTGTATATGTATGTAATAAGTGCATTCTCTTCATTTCAAGGATTTCAAGAAGAACACTACATAAACTACACTGGTTGTTATAACATGAGTGAATTCACACCAAGGGCGAATAACGAACTTAGCAACCAGAGTGTCTCACGAACCCAACTAACTTTTTCACAAGACACAACCATGATCAATGCATCTGATTCAAGTTTCGTCTATAATAAAAGCGCTTTGTATACTGCGACCGAAATGGACTCGTCTACAACATCCTCTGCGCCGCGCAAGTTAGGGTGTCAAATGTGGTTAATACTTTTAATAACAATATCATGCAGTTTATGTGTTTGTCGTTTGGTACAGATAGAAGGTGCGCATTAGTGATTGTATTTAATTCTAGAGAATTTTTCATCCTTGTTCATTTATACTTTTGTACCTACTGTCGCATCGTCACAGTGCCTTACGTGTTGTAACTTGAATAAATCTAAATCATTCAAAGCTATGATAATTTTCTTCTTTTTTTGTCTATCGGTGTAGACCCAATTTCAAGATATGAGTTTGCCTCTTTTAGGCGGGAGATCCTGATTCAACACATGTTTAAGAGGATTGGTGTGCTTCGTTTAACGGGATTAGCAGTTTAGAAAATTTAATTGCGAAGTTTGAGTTGTACTAATGGACAGGTTGAGCAATTATATGGTTCTTAAATTCACCGTTTAAAGGTGCAGACGCATCATGCGCGAATATCTCGGAAGCACGATGACGAGCATCTTTTTGCGTTTCAGATCGCAATGGCTTATCGATTTTTTTCATCGATTTTCACCCTCCTACGACTTGCCCGTGTGGTTTGCGTAACGTTGCGCACCTTGAAAGGTGTATTGGTAATATTCGATCTATTTTCGTTGCGCATGCTCCTGTCATGGGTCAGCGATCCTCGCTAATTGCAGGTAAATTAGTTTTGATCACCACTAATCAATCTGTCGTTCCTTCGATATTCGTACAGTGTACTTAGAGTAGACTGAGTTATGTTATATGCCAGGGGTGGGCAACCTTTTCGGCTCGCGTGCCAAAATCGGCTAAATGTAACAACAAAATTCTTTTGCGTGCCGACCAAAATTAAAAACAATGCTTTGCCACCTTCAAAGCAAAAATACACAATATAAACCTTTTAAACATGTACAGACAGATTCTCTATTCGGGAAAATATTAGTGAGACTTCTGCTGCTGCATGTAATCGCTGATAGAGATTTTAAATTGGGTTTATATTTTGTAACTTTCTAATAAATACACGAACTACTGGTTTCATGTTTTAGGCTGCTCCTGTTACAGGACTTAATAAAATTCATAAGTGAGAACAGAGATTCACAAGCATATGTAGATGAAAACGGAAATGCAGTTACAAAGTTCTTAAGACACAAAACAAATTTCGGAAATGGCATCCTAATCACGCAATAGTTCGTTTTCTGCTCTAACCCAAGGGTTCGCGAACCCCCGGGGGTTCACGAGAAGATTTCAAGGGGTACTTGGATGGCAGTCGAGTTTTTGTGTGTTGCTGTTTTTTAATATCCATTATTACTACCAGAGGAAAATGCGTGCCGATTGAAACTGGATGCCAACGTGAATTTTCCCTGATCTTGCGTTAATGTGACTGTGACCCAACAATGTGAAATTCACGGCTGAAATTTCCACCAAAGACAGCTAGCGTGCTGCGAGCATTGGAGAAAGTGATATGCCTATTGAAACTTAGGAGGGATTTCAAGAATTCATTAGTTAGGCGGAGGACTAGGGCAATACTAGTAACAGGGGAAGTAAATTTAGTTACATCTGGTCAATAAATTGTTGTTTCAACAAATTGTTAGTCAATATATCACAACTTTGTTTGGTGTCAGATTACCGGGGGTTCGCGTTGATTGTTTCGTGACTCGGGGGGTACTTGACAGAAAAAAGGTTGAGAACCCCTGCCTAACCAATACGAGCTGTACAACTTCATAAATCAAACAGAAATGAAGAAAAGGGGTGGCACAGACGAACTTTATTACGTATGAATGTAGCCAAAATAATGCTGCGCTTCAATCGACAAAATTTCTCGAAAGCTCACTCCTTAATAACGGATTGTTAACGAACGATAATGAACACCTCATTTCATCGGATAATTCAGAGTCTTGAAACTTTTTATCTGAAGGAGAATGAATGATCTTGTCTCCAGGGTTCGCTCGTGTGCCGAATAAATGGGCTCGCGTGCCAAGTTTCGTACGTGTGGCAGGGGTTGAGTTAATTTAATCATATGCGGTTTACAATGGATATTTTGCATTTTTTTATGATAGATCGAAATTACGCAAGTTTCATTTTACAATATGTATTGCGATTGGCAAAGAAGTTTCCGCATCGGTGCGATATAATCTTAGAGCGCCGATTGAGCTGCAAAGATCGGAGCATATGCTTCACATGATAAAAAGTGTCCCTTGTTACACAAGATAGCAAAATTTCGGATAAAATATCCGGATCCATAAAACAGGGGCAATATTTGAAAATCAATGAAAGTGATAAATAGCCTCCCAGTGATTTCTCCGTCATTAGGTATGTATATATCGGGTTAAAAGTACATACAGTGTACCGGAAAATACCGAGCGTACCGTGCACCGGAATGGGGATGAAATGCACGCGCTTTATATCTTCGCGTTTGATAATTGTATATTTTGTTGTCTAAATACGATAATACTCGTGTAACGTCGCCAACTTTAATGTGGGGCCGATTGGGACCAAATATATATTTCCAGATTTTCATTTAAAAACCTTCCATCAATTTTATATATACTGCCTTTTCGTCGAAGCTTCCAGTTTGAAATAGAGATAACATATTTTCTCATTATTTGCCAATATTTTCAGAAGAGCAAATCTCATGCAGGGTTCAATTTATGATCGTTGGAGAGTTTTTTTTCAGAAAAATCGAGTCTCTTTCTCTCAATTAGTTGATACCTAAGCAGTTAGAAGTAAAGCATCAGAATAGCATTCAGTTATGACCGAATGTAGTATCTAGTAGCAGGGCCGGATTTAGACCATGCGAGGCCCTAGGCTATTCCATTTGTGAGGCCCCTCAATATTTTTGAGCTCAGAATTTCTCTCTGAACAACATCACATGTCATCGCTTAATGTTACAAATATGAGTGCATTAAACTCTTCGTTCTTTTCATTCTCCCCATTCATAGATGCAAATTTTTAATTAAAAGAATAAAAATTTACTCAAGACAGTTCTGTTTTTAATTTCTTTGATCAAACAACCGTTACAATAATTGTGAAATTTATTTACAAGGACATAAGAAATAGTTACAGCAATCAAATAGAGTAGAACCGCTAGAAAGATTTTTTTCTAGCTTTCGTCAAAGCAAAATCATACAAGAGTTCATCAAAATTTATTTGTTTAAGTTTGTCACTCTCAATGCACAGTGCAGACAACCTTTCTTGAGACATTGTCGATCTCAGTTTATTTTTGATGCTTTTGAGCCTTGAGAAATATCTCTCTCCTGAGGAGTTAGTGACCATTAAGCTTAGAAACAGTCTTAATATTGCTTCCACATTAGGAAAGGCAGTGTGAATTTTTTCTTGCACATAATTTCATAAAGGTCTCCATGAGACAAGGAAAATGTAGAAGTTCACCAGTAAGTTTCGGGTCAATGGACCTTTCCCCGATCTTTGAACCCCGGAAAATTCTTCCTATACTTTACCATTGCAAAATTTTCGGGGCTATTTTAAGAGTGCTTTTGCGAGTTAGCGCCTGTAAAATGGGGTATGTGTTTCAAACCATCATTATGATTCATCGCATACAACAATCTGTTTTTTAAAAGTACCGGTAAAGAATTTCAGGATAGTCTATCACAGCTATTTCTACACTATTTTTCATTACTGCAATTAAATTAAAACTCCTAGGAAGACAGAGTAATCATTGAATTATCTGTTTTTATTTAAGTTTCCGAAACACAACTGAAAACTAACGAATAGAGTTCAAAAACGCGAAAACGAGGTAATGTTTACAACCACGCTTGAAAATCTGTCTGAGTGAGAAAAGTGTCTGAGCAGATGCGAAAAGGGGGCATTGTTACGTCACTTTTTACATCTTGCTGATTGGCCAATGTCACGAGGTAAACAAGGAAGTCGATGCTCGGGGAAAGGTCTATATCTTCTGGATACGCTTCCTTTAAAAGTTCTAACCTTGTACAATTTCTACCTTATAGGCCGCGAGCCGAGGCCTTGAAAAACGCCTAGAAAGTGAGTTTCGTAGCGCACATCAGGTAACTACCTGAAAATGATTTTAAAATGTTCCTTAAAAATTTAGTAACAAATATTGCCTTGTTCCCACTTCCAAAAGTTGCACGTTTCACGGAAAAGACGATTTTCCTACAAGAAATATGTGCTACGATCTGTCCTACATTCTCTACATTTTCGGCAATGAACAATGACTTCTGCATGACGTAACAATTGAATAGAATCAGCTGTTAGCGAGCGGATGAATATTAGTTATTACTGCTCGACCTTGCGTTGAGTTGGGCAGCCTTTCTATAGCCCTGTTTAGTTATTATTAGTTAAGTTATGCTAAGACGTTGTTGAAAAATTTAAACACTTGTAGATCCTTACCACGGATATGGGCCGTGAGACGAAGCCTTGAAAACGCCCAGAAAATGAGTTTCGTAGCGCACATCTGGTAACTGAATAAATTCTTCAGTTTTGTGTGAAAATGAACATACTGAACGCATTACAGCTTGCTCCACAATCCTGATGCAAAATTGAATATAAGAGGTTCCCGGAAATTCAATAACCATAAGTTTACAAAACATACATAAGAACTATGCAATTCGAGAGCCCTACAGCACACTAACACAAATGTATTCCTGTAATGTTTTGCCTGACCAAAATCGGACTTCCTCAGTCAATCATAATTTATTAGGTAGATTACGAAAAATATGGCATACATGTAACCAACAACAAAAAATACTTTAATTGTGTGACAGGAGTCGCGAGTGACCTCGAAAGCAGCGACACCAACAACGCTGATTCACATTAGCGAATGAATTTTTTGTAATAACCACAAGCAGTTTACAACAAGAACAGCATAAAAAGCTACATCCATTTTATAGAAGCTATCAAACGTATTTATTTTTAAGCAATGAAGTCACAAATTAACATCTTAAGCACGAAAACACAAATAAATCAGTTATTTCCCACTTAGAAATTCACCAGAAAAGTCAAGAAAATTAAATGAATGTACAATATGTACATAACATAGTGAACAGAAATATTACAATTAGTCTTTTTTTAGTTTATGTGGTTATGTATTTGAACAAAGGCAATATTATTTCTAGAAACAGGACTACGACACTAACAAATGTCCGAAAAAAACAACAAATAAATCATTGTTGTAAACTGCTTGTCTGAGGAAGTCTGACTCTGGTCGGACGAAACGTTACAGAAATACATTTGTGTTAGTGTGCAGCTGGACTTTTTAATTGAATAGAATAGTCATGTTTATTCCAGCTACAGTATCCTTGCAGTATACGCATACGGATCCACTAGCATAAAGGCATAGAGAAAAGATAGGAAGTTAGTCTCGCGCAACCCAACTCAAATTTAAATAAATGATACTTATTAAATCAACTGCAATATCTAATTCACTTTCTTCTGAATTGTTTTCGAAATCCACTATCTCGAAAATCGACTTTTCCTCTATAAGTGTACTGTGATTTTTGCAGTCAATACAAAAACAAAAATCTGTGCAATTTAGGTTGATTTTGGCACGCTCGCATAAATTATTTTGACTATTCTTCTTACACTTGCAGTTTGCCAACTCAAGAACTGATTTGAGGGCCACATGCTTCTTCAGTGAATCATTGTTGGGTGGTGGAGTATAATCCTTATGTTTGCCAGTGTTTGATAGACGTGCCCTGGTATCATTTACATTCTTCATATCCTCTTCATACAGTGAACAAACAAATTCCTCAGCTTCATTTATTAATGCCTCGTTAACCTCAAAAGATCTTCATAGTTGAGAAAAAAATGAATTGAAAACCTCAATGAAGTCTCCAACATGAGTTAGATGGGCAGTTCCAATTGCAGAAAAGTGCTAAAGTATTTCAATATGAATAGCCCATCTAAGCTGTTTGCAACTATTATGATTCTCATATACCTTTACGCTTCAAGACTTCTCGTTTAATCCATTTTATAGCAATGATAGCAGCAGGGATTAGAGCCTGCGTTAGATCGAATAGGTGGAACATTGACGTTTTCTTTTGTAGTACAGTATCTAAAATGTGGAAGAAAATCATATATTTGGAACAGCATGAGTGTAAAAATACCACTAAATACTAACTAATACCTTGATAACATAATGCATTTTATCTGATGTACTCAATGAACGTATATATGCTCATTGCATCAATGTTGTTTAATGTCATTGATTGCATGTACTACAGTCCAGCAGTGTTTGCATACCAGTACTAGACTATATCTACACTAAATTTTGATATATCACAGTCTGAAATGCCCTATGACAGTATGAGTATGGACTATATTTTAAAACATGAACTGTCTGTCTACAACTTGATTTCTCACCTCTCAATCGTTTCTAATGCTACTTTCCTTTCCACTCCGGCATAACTTATCATTGCTTCCCAGGTTTTCGTCGACTCTATGAATTTAGATTTAGACCAACCGACATTAGTAAAATTGATTATTTTCTTCTCTTTCACATCACTGTGCATTACAGAAACAGCCATTAATTTCTATTTCCAAATATACTATATTTTAAAACATGAACTGTCTGTCTACAACTTGATTTCTCACCTCTCAATCGTTTCCGATGCTACTTTCCTTTCCACTCCGGCATAACTTATCATTGCTTCCCAGGTTTTCGTCGACTCTATGAATTTAGATTTAGACCAACCGACATTAGTAAAATTGATTATTTTCTTCTCTTTCACATCACTGTGCATTACAGAAACAGCCATTAATTTCTATTTCCAAATATGCTGTGGCCTATATAGTAGTATAAGTCTTCTGAATAGTCAAGAAGAGTCATTAAATTAATCATAAACATTTTATGCAAGCCAGAAAATATCGTTGTTTGTGACATATTATTCTAGGTCTAGCCTTCCTTTGAGTTACCGCACCGTACCTATTTAACAACGTCTTATGAGCTAGTGCTCAACTAAAATTGCTATTTATGGTAGGGATATACAAGTGTTTAATATCTTACTTATACTTTTCAACACCTCCTTAGTATAACTGAACTAATAATAACTGAAAAAAACTATGGAAAGGCTACTCAACGCAAAACGCGAGCAGTAGTAGTACATCTGATATTCATCCGACCACGGGGGGGAACCACCTACAGCTGACTAATTGATTTGTTACGACATGCAGAAGTTTGCGTTCATTGGCCCATGATACCGGAAAAGCAGAGAAAATAGGACAGATGGTAACACATATTTATTGTAGTAAAAGCGTCTTTTCTGTGAAACGTGCAACTTTTGGAAGTGGGAACAAGGCAATATTTGTTACTAAGTTTCTAAGGAACATTTTGAAATCATTTTCAGGTAGTTACCTTATGTGCGCTACGAAACTGAAAGATAAATGGCCTCGGCTCGCGGCCTATTAGTTGCTTCCAGATTAGCATGAAAGAGGAACACTTCTGCCATGTCACTGTACACATTAGCTCTTCTCTTTAAATTGGATTCAAGTGCGTCGAGCATAGGGATAAAGAAATTTATTTTAAACCTTTCCTTCGAAGGGAGTTCCCTTAAAGCATCAGGTGCTTTTCTTTGTCTTCTAGTGACAGCTTTGTAGTTAATATTCGGCAAGGTTGCTTTTGCTTGCTGATCAAACTCATTTCTAATTTTGCTTAGAAAGTCTGCAAGTGAACCGTACAATTCGGCACAAGTACTTAATAACAATTTAGAAAACTTAAAGGGCTTTGCTAACCCTGTGAAAACGACCTAGCACTCTGGACCAAAAATGCAACAAAAACACAAATTCCATTTTTTGCTAAAGGTTGTTAGCATGAAGTCTGGTATCACCCTTTTCACTTACGTCAAAGTGCAAATGACTGAGAGCACTAGTGATGGCACTGTAACTGTTCAAAATAGCTTCCGTGGCTTTCGCATGTGCATCCCACCTAGTATCTGACAAATGTTTTGGCACCTTTGATTGAGGTTGCAAAAATGGTTTTAGAACTAACCACCTCTTTGTGGAAGCTGAAAAAAAGGTGTAAATTTCATTGATAATGCCAAAACAGTTCACTGCATCAAGACAGCAATCAACGGATGAGCGGCCTAGCAAATTTAAGGAGTGACCTGCGCATGGAATAAATTTTGCAAATTCATAAGCTGATTCATCTCTTCGCAAATAGTTTTTGACAAATAAGAGGGATTTCCTGATCCTGAATTTCCATAGCGATTGATATGAGCAAGTAAAAATGGATCAAACTTGGCTAATAGTTCTAAAAGACCAAGATAATTGTCGTTATTGGGAGATCCAAATCGTTCATTGTCCCCTCTAAAAGGTAAGTCTCGTTCTGCAAGAGTACAAATAACAGCGGTGATTCTTTCCATTACATGCCTCCAATACTGCTGTTCTACTTTTATTTGCTCCTCCAGTTTTGAAGTAAGCGTATATCCTCGCTTCCTTGTTAGGTAGGTTAACATGACATTTGTGTGTTTTTCTGAGTTTTCATGAGCTTGGATAAGATAAGAGTTGTGCCAGTCATCAAAACCATCAGAAGCTAAAGCCGAAGAGGATGCATGATTTGGAAAGAGTTTACATACAAAGCAATATACCCGTCCTTTTTGGGGGAATATACAAGCCATTGACTTTTGTTGCATAAAACATAGCTTTTGTGCAAAACCTGGATTTCTTCTTGTACACTCGTTTGAAACTAGAAAATAGTACACAACTGTGCTGAACTTCAGGGCTTCTCTCTATCCAATAGGTTTTTTCTTTATTTAATAATTCTTTTCACAAACCAACGACCTTTAAACTCGGTGTATGTGTAAATCTATGTTCGGCATTATCTGCATAAGTATCTGTAATACCTTGTGATTGACTTACTTCACCAGGTTTGAATTGAAAAATTTGACTATCTCCACTACTTTCATGTGTTTCTTTCCCCCCTCTCTTTGCAGCAACTGAGTTCTGAAATAAACTTGTATTTTCATTTTCACTGGACATGGCTCTTTCCTCACTACCTGGTTGCTGTGCAACGTCCTGCATTGCTTTTACTGTAAAACTTGCTTCTGGTTGAATGCTAGCAGTTGGCTGATCAGATTCGTCACACTGATTTTCTTGTGCTAGCGTCAAAGCACATACTTCACTGCCAGCACCTGTGGCTTCTGTCTTCTGCAAGAAAGCAGTGATTGGTTTTATCTTCGCTACCATATCATTTTCTAATTTCTTTCTCTTGCGCTTGCTAGCTCCACTTTCAAATCTTTTACTCATAATAAATTTAAGGTTTGAAAAATTATAAGATTATTGCTTGATTTAAACGCAGGTTAGCAATACCAAGACGTCTAATAATAAGATAAGTCGATAACATTAGTAAATTTCAGTTGATAAAACGTATAATTTACCCCATTAACAGTAAGCAACACAATGTCTATTGGTTATTCCAGCAACATATCAACTACCGATACTGTTTTTTGCAGAATAGACTGCGGTATTATAACATAGAAGCTTCCAACAGAATGCTCATAATAATTACCCTTATTATGATGCAAACGACGTAATAATGACTGTTTACAACGTGGTTGAAACCAGTTGTGTATGGAGTTTTTACTCTGAAAAGCTTGATATATATATATACTTTAGGCAGGGTTTAAACTTGTCAAGTTTTTAAAAGAATTACAAACTTCGAAACCGAATTTTAAAGCCCCTGGACGTTGAGGCCCTAGGCTTCGGCCTGCCTGGCCTAGTGGTAAATCCGGCCCTGTCTAGTAGTCATGTCCGAGTAATCAAGCGAAGTTACTGCCCGTTTGTTCCTACAATACATTAAGTTTAATTTAATTAAATCAGTGTCAAGATTTGTTTTTGTTTTGAAATCAATTTTTTTGTTGTTCCAAATTGTCTACATACAAGAGGTTTGAAAGAGTTAGCAAAAGTCACACATTTAATATTTTTGCGAAATACTGGAAAATATGGACCGATTCAACAAACGGTACATCGCTGTTGATCCTAAAGGCAGCAACATTCTGCATGAAAGTCTGCTTGGTCTGCTAGATACATCTTTAATTTCTGTCGAGAAGTTGAGCTTAATGCCAGGATGTTACAAAGTATTCTAATCAGACTAAGCCGAGATTAGTTTACGGCTTACAACGACTTTACAGCTATTTGCAAAAATGCATTGTTTGAAATATGTAGCACGCCTCTTAGTTCCCAAATTAATCATCCTTTTTCACAGCAGCAGCAAACACGAAATACAGCAGTACATGGGCGTTTCAAAAATGTCGTGTCCTACTTGCCCTACGTGTTCCAGGTGCCCCACGTGTCCCAACCTCACCTGTCTCTCGTGTCCGACGTATCCCACTTGTCCGAAGCATCCCACCTGCCCTACGTGCCCCACTTATCCCTAATACTTTGTTTTCCTATATTTGAAATATATGTTCAAAACATTTTCAGCTAGATAAGATGTTTTTTGACGTATTATCTGTTAGTTTTTTAGTTAGTTATTATTGGAAAATAAACCTTGATGAATTTTATGCAAACTTCACTTGAACAATTAATCAGATAGAGCATTTTTCTAAGGCTGTGGAAATTAGTGTATAAGTAGCCTACTATATTCGATGGAACTGAAAAATGTAATTACTATTTATGATAGATATTTTTCAATATTTTTTTTTACTGGGGACACATGCATCAAGATAAAAAATACATCACGATTAGGTTCACGTGAGTGACTTTTCTTAAAACAAGGCTTATAAAAGTATGTGCACCCCCCCCCCCCCAAAAAAAAAAACGTGGAATGACGAGTAATGGTTAATATTTTTAACAAGTACACTAATTGGATGATGTTAAATCCCAAGCCCAATCAGGAAATAGCAGCATTATGATGCTGTTGGTTCAATTCTATGATTCGCCCCCTTTTTTCTAGCATTTCAAGCAATTTTTGTTACTCTCGGCATTACGCCAAGCATAGTGTATAAGCTATGGCAATCTCGTGTTCAAAACCTGTACTCGAGGTTTATGTACCCTTACTGCAAATCCCTAGTTACCAATACTGGAACCCAGTAGTCAGTGAGAAATGGGAATTTATATCATGAATAACTCATACATTGTGACCAATAATCAGGTGTAAATTGTATGTCCAATATCTTCGTAGTTTTTCAACCTTACAATCTTGCACACCCACACAATATAAAAGGCTTGCAATGCTATTCCGTCACAGTTTTAATTAGACTAATAATTCAAATGTGGTCACGAGAGGCCAAAACAGGAGCTCAGAACAACATATGACCAAATCCCAACCATTCCTCCTATACGGATACAAATGTGACAACGTGTGCTCAATTCGGGTAGATATTACTCAATGAATTGCAATCAACGCAAGAATAAAAAATAAACATATTTTACTGTCAGAATGTAAACAAAGATATAAACAGATAAATATTTAGATATTTTTCAGTAGCTTAAAAACGAACGCTTTAAGCGCGTAAAAAAAAACTCCATCCTGCAGTGGCAAAGCAGAAATATGAACAACTCAATTTTTTCAACTTAAAATCAATAAACAGTGCGTTTATCACAAAGTTAACATGTACTGAATGCGTTCTGACATTCGTAATGCTACTATGGCAATTACAGAATGCGCAGCTGGGCTTTTTTAGTTGCGACAAGGACATCGTTTTGTCCCGCACTCAGGCATGAGATCGAAAGATATTCGGAAACCGGACTGCTGCCTCTATCTCGGATCAAAAGATCTTTATCAAGGTCAAAGCATGACTCTCGGTACTACTCTATGCCAGTAGTAAACATGCAAGATAAGGAGGTCCGTATGGTATGACAAGGGATGGAAATGCCGTCCGCAAGTGCATAGAAATGACCCACTTTGAAGACGGAACCCAATACTTTTCGAGAGCACATTTGTGAATAAGACATTTACGCTTGAATTTGTTCTTACTAGACGGACAAAACTAGTCCATTTCACGTGGGAGTGGCGTCGTCTCCTGTTTAACATGTCACTGGGTGCCATTGTTGCTCTTCTATGACGCTCAGAATCATTCCACGTACAAGTCAAAATACTAAGTCAATTTTGGTGACACCCTTCGTTGAGAAGGCGACAAAACCCAAAAATTCATCCGAGAAATCCTCAAATCTTGTAAAATTCTTAGTTGGAATTTTGCGAATGTTTGCCACAACATCGATGATATAACAGGTATCACTTGAATCAAGTGACGTGAGTCACCATCGTGTCACCTTGCATTATTTTGGCTTTCGAACATCCAGGTTGCAAATACCACTTTTGGCAGTTTTCCCCATTTTTCTCAGAACTCCTTGCAATTACGATCGGTTTTAATTTATCAACTAAGTAAAGGACCTGATCGGATAACTATGTGCAGTTAATTCTTCTCTTGTTTTTATTTATGTTGGTATATCTAGTGACGAATTTGAAATTATGTAGGTATATCCAATGGCGAATTTAAAATTAACCCGGAGAACTTTACTTATTTGCCAGGGCTGAGGATGGTTAACTGGTTACTCGGTTAACCGATTTCAGATGGTTAACCGTTACGATTTATTTTGACTGTTGACTGATATCTCAGATACAAATCACCTTTATATATTTATTGTACAATTTTTGGACAGGTTGAGGCCTACAGCTCTGTAACATCACAATAGGGCAGCGTGATCTGAACCGAAAGTGAAAAATCAGTATCCCCAGCAGTGATTCCGAAACAGCACAAGGCGCAAAAATGTATATTTGCAATTCAAGCACAAGTGCCATATAACAGATTATCATTAGCGGACCCTCCGACAGTGCTTCACGAACTGCAAAAGGTCCGCGGACCCCAGTTTGGGAACGCTAGACTCTAGCAGTGGCGGCGCGTCAATAGGGCCAACCGGGGCAATGCCCCGGTTGTTTTTTCGGTATAATAAAAAATATTCGAAAAATACCTCAATATCGGTTGCACAGACTGTCTACACTAGCCATATTCTCCCGACATGGTTCATTTTTCGCACGCAAAGCCTTCGCCGAACGTCGACGGGGCGACGCCGATTTTGCCCCGGTTGCTCATTGTATATCGTATTCTCTCTTTTATCTTCCACTCGCCGCGTTTGTCTCGTTTGTTTTCTGTTTCTTTTACTAAATCATCGGGGCCGATCGGGGCTAGCCCCGAAATTATGACGACACAATGCCGACGTTTCTTACAACAACGTGTTGACATATTCACGCATTCCTTCTCGTTCGTTGGTTGCTTGAAGAGTTGATAGTTTCATCGCCTTCGTTTTTGTCGCTTGTTTCGCTATTTGAATCAGTTAGAGACCTTTAGTCCATTTGCTTTCGATTTTCCACATTCCTTTTGAGCTCCTCACTTCTTTCCGGCTTCGCATTTCTTAGCCTTAGACCTCATAATGAATAAGGTTGATGCACTACTTCGCACTCCGTTTTCGCAGCTGCCGCTGGAACAAAAATTAGAGGTACAACGTCTTGGGCCTTATCAACCAAAAAATTGTTCACTGGAACAATCCCATGACGGAGGAAAGCGTCGGCGTACATTCTGCGCAGAAACTTGGTATAAAAAACACGAATGGTTGTGTTACAGAGAGGACATAAATGCACTTTTTTGTTTTTATTGCCTATTTTTTGCTACCGCCCGTGACTCACGTTAGTGTAAATTTGGTTTTAGAGATCTTAAACATCTTTCCGAGCGTGCCAGGGATCATCAATCTTCTATGGAGCATCTGGACAATGCAGTAAAATACCGAACATTCGGAAATGTTAATATTGCAGCACAGTTGGATGAAGGACGCGCGGTTTCTATTCGTCGGCACAACCAAAACGTCGAGAAAAACCGCCATGTTCTCGGTCGATTGATATATGTTTTGAAGTTCATTGGTTGTCACGAGCTGTCCCTCCGTGGGCACGACGAACGGGCTGGCTCTTCTAATAGAGGGGTATTTTCGGATATGGTGGAATACACCGCATCCCTAGATACAGTATTGAGAGATCATCTTGATGCCGCAACTGTTTCGAAAGGGACATCTAAGGATATCCAAAATGATTTGCTCGACTCAATGTATAAAATTTATTTACAACATTTGGCTCTGGAAATTGAGAATTGCCAGTTACTTTCGATTCAGTCTGACGAGACAATTGACATCACGTGCGTTTCCCAACTGGCTGTGATTTTTCGGTTTGTGAAAGATGGTAAACCTACCGAGAGATTTCACAGCTTTGTACCAATCGTTGATCGCACGGCACGGCAGAATATCGGCTGTACTGAAAGAAGTGTTACAGCCTTACAACGCGAAGTCAAAATTGATAGCTCAAACTTATGACGGTGCGGCAGTCATGAGTGGGTCGAAACACGGTGTTCAAGTTTATATAAAAGAAGATTTTCCTCATGCGCATTTTTTACATTGTTATGCACACCAATTTAACCTCGTTATTAAATATATCTTGATACCCCTTGATACCCCTCTCGTCCGTATATTTTTTGCAAATGTTTCGGGGTTTTTCTTCATTTTTTCCGTTTCGCCGAAGCGCTCTGACCTCCTTCGCCAGATATGTAGCCGCCGTCTCCCAGCTTGTGCACCAACACGTTGGAACTTCCAATCACGCGTGGTGCAGGGCGTGTCCGAAATTAGGTCTGAGCTCATTGAGTGTTTCAATGGCATTCAGAGCTCTCCGGTTTGGGACGAACGCTCTGTGAGGGAGGCGGCAGGTCTAAAGCGTCTGCTAGAAGATGGTGAGTTTTCATTTTTTCTCGCTTTTTTCTCCACAATATTCTATCACGTGGATGTATTATACGGCGCATTGCAGTCAAGGCTAATGGATGGAGCGTCTGTGCAGTCGTGTATTTCAGACTTCTGCGATGCTGTATCTCGTATCCGGGAAACAATAAAATACGACGACACATGGAGTGCTTCTTTACGCCGCGGGCAAACAATGCAGCGTTTGATTTTGTCTGCAAAGGAATGCTGTGACATTCTGGCGAATCAAATAGGCGATCGTCTGCGCACTGAACACCTTGCCGCGTTCTCTTTGATGAACCTCATAAATTTTTCAAAATTTGCACGTCAATTTCCCATCCATTTGTTGGCTCCTGTCTCAAAATTTTACCCCATGATAAACGTGGGTAAATTGGAAAATGAATTGCAATGTAAATACACCAATCAAACTTTTTTTAACATCACATCAACTTGCGCGCTCTATGGGTTCCTCATAGATAACACTCTAGTAACTACCTTTGCGGCGTCTGCAAAATTTCTGGACATCATTTTGACGACGCCTATTTCTTCCGCCGACGCAGAGCGAACATTCAGCACGCTGAAACGTATCTCAGAAACACAATGAAGCAAGATAGATTAAATTCCTTGGCTGTTTTATCCATTCACTGAGACGTTATTTCTGGGATGCATGACTTTAATCAGCGCGTTATTGAGCATATTGCTTCCAAGAAACCGCGGCGTGTTGCATATATGTTCAAGCAGTAGAAGTCTAGCAGCATATATATCTACGAGTGAGCGACGCATGTCCTTATCTTTGCATTAACTTTCCTTTCTTCATAGTAACGTTTTAAACCTTATTTTAGGTTTTGTCTGCTTTCCCGAAGTTTCTGTTAATATTGTAATATTGTATTGTCATTGTATTTATCTGGGTTAATATTGCCTTTCCTTTTGAAAGAGGTTTCAAAATAAACTATGTCTATATTTATTAATCCCTTGACTTGGACCGGTTTTAAAGACACTTTCTTATCGTTAAAAATTGTCGCTTTTGCCGATTGGTTGTTACCGATGGAATGGTTTTTATACTCATAAAATGATGGGAGAACTTACAGCGCTCATCCTGTCCCCGTAGATGGGGGTGACTTGGTCCCGCAGTAGCTTGCCCCGGTTGTCAAAATGACCACGCGCCGCCACTGGACTCTAGCGTTAGGTTGCGTTTTATTGACGTCTTGCTTTGCCTTATAATATACTGCAATATTTCTAAACCATTCGCAGAACATTGTAAGGCAGTGGTTCCCAAACTTTTTAGAGTCGGGACCCAATATTTATTACCACAGCTTATGGCGACCCATTTAACTTTGATAAATTAAACATTGATGGAGGAAACGAAAATAAGACCTGGCCTGAAAATAAGACCTAATTTGAATTTTAAAAATGATTTTAATTAAACCCTACCCTTAAAATAAATTTAAAATGTGTGGGAGAGGAAAGGTTCAATAACCTGAGGTAAGGTGAAGATCACACCACTACTCAAGATTGTGTGATGTCACAATCACAACATTTGCCACTTGATTTTTGAAAATACAAATAAAAACAATGGATGTCGGTTTTTATATACTGTAATGTTTATTAAAAATCATCGTGATTTACAGTGTGATTTCATTTTTGATAAATGAACACAAAAGACCTCTTCCTAAAAGAAACCATAGTGTTACTTTTGAAATGAAAATTAATCTAAATCATGTCTAAACTTCGGGGAAACACGGTAAGAAGTGCTGTACAGTGTACAAAACTGCTATGCGTAAAAAAGCCACATGGTCATTCTTAGCAAATTTTCGTTCCTTTGATAAGATCGTAAAAAGGAAACTTTCACAGATTAGAATTTAAATTCAATTTCTTTTATTTTTTTTAAGATTTACGTATTTGAGTCGCCACCAATCCTAATAAGCAGAATAATTAATCAAAGCTTTCCACATCTTTTCACGACTCACTAGGACTCCTTTTGCGACCCACCAGTGGGTCGCGACCCATAGTTTGTGAACCGCTGTTGTAAGGTGTTGAAAGATCACTTGTCGTCTGAATAACTAGTCCAGGCTGAAAGATTTTGCTTTCATTAGCGAGGTCAAAAATATGGAGAAAGTGTGACAGCCTTTTACCCAAGCTTGAAGCGCCATGTGACACTACATGTGAGCTAGGTGCCAAGTTGGGAAACACGCGTCGCGACAAATTTGTTGGTGGACTGGAATGCAGCCACACACAAAATCGATTGATAACTGAGAACGTGTTAACACATGCAAAATCATTGCAAATTGTGGTAGAAGTTGAAGCTGCAGCAAAATATACGGAGGTGTTTCAAGGCAATAATATGCAAATTATGAAAGTGAAAATGCCCATGACGTAAAGCGTATTGACGTAAAGAGATGCTACATGTGTGGTAAATCTGCACATCATCCAGGAAAATGATAGTTTAAAGCGAAATATACAGGGTGTCTCAAAAGAAAGTATACACTTTTAATTTTGATTTGGTATTCAGGTACTCATCATAGACCGTTCATTTCTTTAGAAAACATAGTATGGATAAGTAGTAAAAATTTAGGCACTGTTTGCAATTTTCATCAACCTACAGAATGACAGGAGATTAAATCAAGAAATTCGTTGCAAAATTGCTGTTTGACAAAAAGCATATAAATCAGTAAGAAAATTGAACGCCACTTTAACAGAGAATTTGGTATCAATTCGGTTACTACGCAACAAACAATTTATTAAAAATTTACGTAAACTGGATCTGCAGTTGATGAACAAAAATCAAGAAAACCAAGGAGCGGACGCTCTGAGGAAAACATTCAGAGCCAAATTAATTCCAAATGTTTTGCTAAAGAAGCGTTGAATTTTCTTACTGATTTATATGGTTTTTGCCAAACAGAAATTGTGCACGTCAATTGTTGGGTTAATTTCCTTGTCTTTCTGTGGGCTGATGAAAAATGCCAACAATGCCTAAATTTTACTATTTATCCATACTATGTTTTCCAAAAAAAATGAACGCTCTATGATGAGTACATGAAAAGAAAATCAAAATTCAAAGTGTATAGGCTAGGCTACTTACTTTTGAGACACCCTGTATATTGAATTGTAATAAAAAAGGTCACCCTAAGTTTGTGTATGGATCAAAATCACACCATAGACGAAACTACCAGCCGCAACCTAGATGCCAACAAATCTACACAGGTGAAGCAGAGAAAATTGTCATCGCTGATAGAGAGACAACAAAATTTCTAACAAATATAGGCCTACATGTGACAAAAATGAATGGAAAAGAAAAATCGTTCATCGATGCCACTGATATCATATGGATATCGTCCAAGTAGCAGGAAAAGTAATACAAATGGATATACATTAATACAGAAGAAGCCGTATCGACAATATCAAATGGAGATTATAAGAAAAAAACATTTTAAAAATGTTTCACAGTCACACCCATTGCTATAAAAATAGAACGTACGCATGTGAGCCATTGAACCGAAAAAGTTCAATGTGGTAATGGAAAAGCAAAACAAAAATTGTACGTGGTCGAAAAAAAGTAACAACATTTAATGGGAAGAGAGTGGATCAACGCATTTAAAGTTAACTGGAATGAATGGGACAACGTGAACAGCCTGAATCCAAATGGAAATCCAATTGATGTAAAACTTACTGTTCATGAAGGATGTTCATCGCGGGTGGCCACAACTTACTCAATTGAAAATATAGTGAAGGAATGCGCTGCTTGTCAGAAAAAGTGAAAAATGCCTGCAAATGCTGAGCTACATGTGTGGGAATTTCCCTCAATTGCAAGGGAACTCAGCGCTTTTCAAACTGTGTGCCGCGGCACACTAGTGTGCCGTCGGAGATTTTTAGATGTGCCGCGGAGCTTTTTGGAATTTCAGAAAATAAGGTATTTGTGTAATACATACAACTGATTAATTGTACTACAACTGATTGGATTAAAGCAGTGGTTCTCAACCTTTTTCGGCTCGCGACTCCTTTGGTGGTTAACACATAGCCTACCTCGCGACCCCCCGCCTTACTTTCTATTAAAGTATTGTATTTACTATATACTGATAAGATAAAATAGTTGTCTAAGTTGGACAAAAGGCACAAGAGGAATACATGGAACAATTTGGACACGACATTTTTGAGACAACCATATCTGATTAATTCCATTCAGCCATCGGTGCGAAAGCTATCAAAATAATCAAGGCCATTTGCATCTCCATGACTATGTGAACACGGATTTTCTGCTTCACTGAAATCAAGAGCGAAAAAGGGATCGATGAAATTTTAATTGTTTCTCAAAACAGGACAAACAATCTCTTTAATTTCGTTCATTTAATCCTGAAAGTTTTCCATGTATTGATGAAATTATTACTTAAGCGTTTTAGCAAAGTTCCTAGTGTTTTTTGACGCTTTTCACTGTTTTTAAGCGTTTTAGCAAGGTTTCTAGTGTTTTTGAGGGCTTTTCACTGTTTTTGAGCGTTTTAGCAAGGTTTCTAGTGTTTTTGACGGTTTTTCAATGTTTTTGAGCGTTTAAGCAGAGTTTCTGGTGTTTTTAGACGTTTTTTTTCACTGTTTTTAGGCGTTTTAGCAGGGTTTCTAGTGTTTTTAGACGTTTTTTCACAGTTTTTAAGCGTTTTAGCAAGGTTTCTAGTGTTTGGACCGTTTTTCAATGTTTTTGAGCGTTTTAGCAAGATTTCTAGTGTTTTTTGACGGGTTTTCACTGGTTTGGGTTTTAGCGAGGTTTCTAGTGTTTTTGACGGGTTTTCACTGTTTTAAGCGTTTTAGCAAGGTTTCTAGTGTTTTTGAGAAGTTTTCACTGTTTTTGAGCGTTTTGGCAAGGTTCCTAGTGTTTTTGACGACTTTTGAGCGTTTTAGCAGAGTTTCTAGTGTTTTTAGACGGTTTTTTCACTGTTTTTAGGCGTTTTAGCAGGGTTCCTAGTGTTTTTAGACGGTTTTTCACAGTTTTTAAGCGTTTTAGCAAGGTTTTTGGTGTTTTTAGACGGTTTTTAACTGTTTTTAAGCGTTTTTGCAGGGTTTTTGGTGTTTTTTAGACGGGTTTTTGCTATTTTTAGACGTTTTTTCACTGTTTTCAAGCGTTTTAGCAGGGTTTCTGGTGTTTTTAGACGGCTTTTCACTGTTTTTAAGCGTTTTAGCAAGGATTCTGGTCTAAAACGCCTAAAAACAGTGACAAATCGTCAAAAAAACACTAGGAACCTCGCTAAAACGCTCAAAAACTGTGAAAAACCCGTCTAAAAACACCAAAAACGCTTAAAAACAGTGAAAAATCATCTAAAAACACTAGAAACCCTGCTAAAACGCACAAAAACAATAAAAAACCGTCTATAAACACTAGAAATCCTGATAAAACGCTTAAAAACAGTAAAAAACCGTCTAAAAACACTAGAAACTCTGTTAAACGCTCAAAAACAGTAAAAAATCGTCTAAAAACACTAGAAACCCTGCTAAAACGCTTAAAAACAGTGTAAACCGGTCAAAAACACTAGAAACCTCGGTAAAACCAGTGAAAACCCGTCAAAAAACACTAGAAATCTTGCTAAAACGCTCAAAAACATTGAAAAACCGTCAAAACACTAGAAACTTTGCTAAAATGCTTAAAAACAGTGAAAAATCGTCAAATAACACTACAAACCTTGCTAAAACGCTTAGAAACAGTGAAATAACGTCAAAAAACACTAGAAACTTTTCTAAAACGCTTAAAACAGTGAAAAACCGTCAAAAACACTAGAAACCTTGCTAAAACGGTTAAAAACAGTGAAAAATTGCCAAAAAACACTAGAACCCTTGCTAAAACGCTCAAAAACAGTGAAAACCTCTCAAAAAACACTAGAAACCTTGCTAAAACGCTTAAAAACAGTAAAATAACGTCAAAAAACTAGAAACATTTCTGAAACGCTTAAAACCGTCTAAAAACATAAAAAAAACTGCTAAAGCGCTTAAAAACAGTGAAAAACCGTCTAAAAACACCAGAAACCCTGCTAAAACGCTTAAAACATGAAAAATAGTCTAAAAACACAAGTAACCCTGCTAAAACGCTTAAAAACAGTGAAAAACCGTCTAACAACACAAAAAACCTTGGTAAAACGCTTAAAAACAGTGAAAAAGCGTCTAAAAACACCAAGAAACCCTGCAAAAACGCTTAAAAACAGTGAAAAATCGTCCAAAAACACCAAAAACCTTGCTAAAACGCTCAAAAACAGCAAAAAACCGTCTAAAAACACCAAAAATCCTGCTAAAACGCTTAAAAAACGTTTGAAAACATCAATAACCCTGCTAAAACGCTTAAAAACTGTGAAAAACCGTCTAAAACCACTAGAAACCCTGCTAAAACGCATAAAAACAGTGAAAACCCGTCTAAAAACACTAGAAATCCTGATAAAACGCTTAAAAACAGTAAAAAACCGTCTAAAAACACTAGAACTCCTGATAAAACGCTTAAAAACAGTCAAAAACCGTCTAAAAACACTAGAAACCCTGCTAAAGCGCTTAAAAACAGTGAAAACCGGTCAAAAACACTAGAAACCTCGCTAAACCCAGTGAAAACCCGTCAAAAAACACTAGAAATCTTGCTAAAACGCTTAAATACATTGAAAAACCGTCAAAACACTAGAAACTTTGCTAAAATGCTTAAAAACAGTGAAAAATCGTCAAAAAACACTATAAACCTTGCTAAACGCTTAAAAACAGTGAAAAATTGTCAAAAAACATTAGAAACCTTGCTAAAACGCTTAATAGCAGTGAAAAACCGTCAAAAACACTAGAAACCTTGCTAAAACGGTTAAAAACAGTGAAAAATTGTCAAAAAACACTAGAACCCTTGATAAAACGCTCAAAAACAGTGAAAACCTCTCAAAAAACACTAGAAACCTTGCTAAAACGCTCAAAAACAGTAAAATAACGTCAAAAAAACTAGAAACCTTTCTAAAACGCTTAAAACCGTCTAAAAACATAAAAAAAAAACTGCTAAAACGCTCAAAAACAGTGAAAATCCGTCTAAAAACACCAGAAACCCTGCTAAAACGCTTAAAACATGAAAAATAGTCTAAAAACACAAGTAACCCTGCTAAAACGCTTAATAACAGTGAAAAACCGTCTAAAAACACGAAAAGTCTTGGTAAAACGCTTAAAAACATTGAAAAACCGTCTAAAAACACCAAAAATCTTGCTAAAACGCTTAAAAAACGTCTGAAAACACCAATAACCCTGCTAAAACGCCTAAAAACTGTGAAAAACCGTCTAAAACCACTAGAAACCCTGCTAAAACGCATAAAAACAGTGAAAAACCGTCTAAAAACAATAGAAATCCTGATAAAACGCTTGAAAAACGTCTGAAAACACCAATAACCCTGCTAAAACGCCTAAAAACTGTGAAAAACCGTCTAAAACCACTAGAAACCTTGCTAAAACGCTTAGAAACAGTGAAATACGGTCAAAAAACACTAGAAGCTTTTCTAAAACGCTTAAAACAGTGAAAACCGTCAAAAACACTAGAAACCTTGCTAAAACGGTTAAAAACAGTGAAAAATTGTCAAAAAACACTAGAACCCTTGATAAAACGCTCAAAAACAGAGAAAACCTCTCAAAAAACACTAGAAACATTGCTAAAACGCTTAAAAACAGTAAAATAACGTCAAAAAACTAGAAACCTTTCGGAAACGCTCAAAACCGTCTAAAAACATAAAAAAAAACGGCTAAAACGTTTAAAAACAGTGAAAGACCGTCTAAAAACACCAGAAACCCTGCTAAAACGCTTAAAACATGAAAAATAGTCTAAAAACACAAGTAACCCTGCTAAAACGCTTAAAAACAGTGAAAAACCGTCTAAAAACACGAAAAACCTTGGTAAAACGATTAAAAACAGTGAAAAAGCGTCTAAAAACACCAAGAAACCCTGCAAAAACGCTTAAAAACAGTGAAAAATCGTCCAAAAACACCAAAAACCTTGCTAAAACTCTCAAAAACAGTGAAAAACCGTCTAAAAACACCAAAAATCCTGTTAAAACGCTTAAAAAAGGCTGGGAAACACTAATAACTCTGCTAAAACGCTTAAAAACTGTGAAAAACCGTCTAAAATCACTAGAAACCCTGCTAAAACGCATAAAAACAGTGAAAAACCGCCTAAAAACACTAGAAATTCTGATAAAACGCTTAAAAACAGTAAAAAATCGTCTAAAAACACTAGAAACCTTGCTAAACGCCCAAAAACAGTGAAAAGTTGTCAAAAAACACTAGAAACCTTGCTAAAACGTTCAAAAACAGTGAAAAACCGTCAAAAACACTAGAAACCTTGCTAAAACGGTTAAAAACAGTGAAAAATTGTCAAAAATCACTAGAACCTTTGCTAAAACGTTCAAAAACAGTGAAAACCTCTCAAAAAACACCAATAACCCTGGTAAAACGCTTAAAAACAGTGAAATACCGTCAAAAAACACCAATAACCTTGCTAAAACGCTTAAAAACAGTGAAAAACCGTATAAAAAACACCAATAATAACCCTGCTAAAACGCTTAAAAACAGTGAAAAACCGTCAAAAAACACCAATAATCCTGCTAAAACGCTTAAAAACAGTGAAAAACCGTCCAAAAACACCAATAAAAACAGTGAAAAACCGTCAAAAAACACCAATAACCCTGCTAAAACGCACAGTCAAAAAACACCAATAACCCTGCTAAAACGCTTAAAAACAGTGAAATACCGTCAAAAAACACCAATAACCCTGCTAAAACGCTTAAAAACAGTGAAAAACCGTCAAAAAACACCAATAACCCTGCTAAAACGCTTAAAAACAGTGAAAAACCGTCAAAAAACACCAATAACCCTGCTAAAACGCTTAAAAACAGTGAAAAACCGTCAAAAAACACCAATAATCCTGCTAAAACGCTTAAAAACATTGAAAAACCGTCAAAAAACACCAATAACCCTGCTAAAACGCTTAAAAACAGTGAAAAACCGTCAAAAAACACCAATAACCCTGCTAAAACGCTCAAAAACAGTGAAAAACCGTCAAAAAACACCAATAACCCTGCTAAAACGCTTAAAAACAGTGAAAAACCGTCAAAAAACACCAATAACCCTACTAAAACGCTTAAAAACAGTGAAAAACCGTCAAAAAACACCAATAACCCTGCTAAAACGCTTAAAAACAGTGAAAAACCGTCAAAAAACACCAATAACCCTGCTAAAACGCTTAAAAACAGTGAAAAACCGTCAAAAAACACCAATAACCCTGCTAAAACGCTTAAAAACAGTGAGAAACCGTCAAAAAACACCAATAACCCTGCTAAAACGCTTAAAAACAGTGAAAAATTGTGAAAAAACACCAATAACCCTGCTAAAACGCTTAAAAACAGTGAAAAACCGTCAAAACACAACAATAACCTTGCTAAAACGCATAAAAACAGTGAAAAACCGTCAAAAAAAAACAATAACTCTGCTAAAACGCTTAAAAACAGTGGAAAACCGTCAAAAAACACCAATAACCCTGCTAAAACGCTTAAAAACAGTGAAAAACCGTCAAAAAACACCAATAACCCTGCTAAAACGCTCAAAAACAGTGAAAAACCGTCAAAAAACACCAATAACCCTGCTAAAACGCTCAAAAACAGTGAAAAACCGTCAAAAAACACCAATAACCCTGCTAAAACGCTTAAAAACAGTGAAAAACCGTCAAAAAACACCAATAACCCTGCTAAGACGCTTAAAAACAGTGAAAAACCGTCAAAAAACACCAATAACCCTGCTAAAACGCTTAAAAACAGTGAAAAACCGTCAAAAAACACCAATAACCCTGCTAAAACGCTTAAAAACAGTGAAAAACCGTCAAAAAACACCAATAACCCTGCTAAAACGCTTAAAAACAGTGAAAAACCGTCAAAAAACACCAATAACCCTGCTAAAACGCTCAAAAACAGTGAAAAACCGTCAAAAAACACCAATAATCCTGCTAAAACGCTTAAAAACAGTGAAAAACCGTCAAAAAACACCAATAACCCTGCTAAAACGCTTAAAAACAGTGAAAAACCGTCAAAAAACACCAATAACCCTGCTAAAACGCTTAAAAACAGTGAAAAATTGTCAAAAAACACCAATAACCCTGTTAAAACGCTTAAAAACAGTGAAAAACCGTCAAAACACACCAATAACCTTGCTAAAACGCTTAAAAACAGTGAAAAACCGTCAAAAAAAAACAATAACTCTGCTAAAACGCTTAAAAACAGTGAAAAACCGTCAAAAAACACCAATAACCCTGCTAAAACGCCTAAAAACAGTGAAAAACCGTCAAAAAACACCAATAACCCTGCTAAAACGCTTAAAAACAGTGAAAAACCGTCAAAAAACACCAATAACCCTGCTAAAACGCTTAAAAACAGTGAAAAACCGTCAAAAAACACCAATAACCCTGCTAAAACGCTTAAAAACAGTGAAAAACCGTCAAAAAACACCAATAACCCTGCTGAAACGCTTAAAAACAGTGAAAAACCGTCAAAAAACACCAATAACCCTGCTAAAACGCTTAAAAACAGTGAAAAACCGTCAAAAAACACCAATAATCCTGCTAAAACGCTTAAAAGCAGTGAATTACCGTCAAAAAACAACAATAACCCTGCTAAAACGCTTAAAAACAGTGAACAACCGTCAAAAAACACCAATAACCCTGCTAAAACGCTTAAAAACAGTGAAAAACCGTCAAAAAACACCAATAACCCTGCTAGAACGCTTAAAAACAGTGAAAAACCGTCAAAAAACACCAATAATCCTGCTAAAAAACGCTTAAAAACAGTGAAAAACCGTCAAAAAACACCAATAACCCTGCTGAAACGCTTAAAAACAGTGAAAAACCGTCAAAAAACATCAATAACCCTGCTGAAACGCTTAAAAACAGTGAAAAACCGTCAAAAAACACCAATAACCCTGCTGAAACGCTTAAAAACAGAGAAAAACCGTCAAAAAACACCAATAACCCTGCTAAAACGCTTAAAAACAGTGAAAAACCGTCAAAAAACACCAATAACCCTGCTAAAACGCTTAAAAACAGTGAAAAACCGTCAAAAAACACCAATAATCCTGCTAAAACGCTTAAAAACAGTGAATAACCGTCAAAAAACAACAATAACCCTGCTAAAACGCTTAAAAACAGTGAACAACCGTCAAAAAACACCAATAACCCTGCTAAAACGCTTAAAAACAGTGAAAAACCGTCAAAAAACACCAATAACCCTGCTAAAACGCTTAAAAACAGTGAATAACCGTCAAAAAACACCAATAACCCTGCTAAAAAACGCTTAAAAACAGTGAAAAACCGTCAAAAAACACCAATAACCCTGCTGAAACGCTTAAAAACAGTGAAAAACCGTCAAAAAACATCAATAACCCTGCTGAAACGCTTAAAAACAGTGAAAAACCGTCAAAAAACACCAATAACCCTGCTGAAACGCTTAAAAACAGTGAAAAACCGTCAAAAAACACCAATAACCCTGCTAAAACGCTTAAAAACAGTGAAAAACCGTCAAAAAACACCAATAACCCTGCTAAAACGCTTAAAAACAGTGAAAAACCGTCAAAAAACACCAATAACCCTGCTAAAACGCTTAAAAACAGTGAAAAACCGTCAAAAAACACCAATAACCCTGCTAAAACGCTTAAAAACAGTGAAAAACCGTCAAAAAACACCAATAACCCTGCTAAAACGCTTAAAAACAGTGAATAACCGTCAAAAAACACCAATAACCCTGCTAAAACGCTTAAAAACAGTGAAAAACCGTCAAAAAACACCAATAACCCTGCTAAAACGCTTAAAAACAGTGAAAAACCGTCAAAAAACACCAATAATCCTGCTAAAAAACGCTTAAAAACAGTGAAAAACCGTCAAAAAACACCAATAACCCTGCTAAAACGCCTAAAAACAGTGAAAAACCGTCAAAAAACACCAATAACCCTGCAAAAACGCTTAAAAACAGTGAAAAACCGTCAAAAAACACCAATAACCCTGCTAAAACGCTTAAAAACAGTGAAAAACCGTCAAAAAACACCAATAACCCTGCTAAAACGCTTAAAAACAGTGAAAAACCGTCAAAAACACCAATAACCCTGCTAAAACGCTTAAAAACAGTGAAAAACCGTCAAAAAAACACCAATAACCCTGCTAAAACGCTTAAAAACAGTGAAAAACCGTCAAAAAACACCAATAACCCTGCTAAAACGCTTAAAAACAGTGAAAAACCGTCAAAAAACACCAATAACCCTGCTAAAACGCTTAAAAACAGTGAAAAACCGTCAAAAAACACCAATAACCCTGCTAAAACGCTTAAAAACAGTGAAAAACCGTCAAAAAACACCAATAACCCTGCTAAAACGCCTAAAAAGAATGAAAAACCGTCAAAAACACCAATAACCCTGCTAAAACGCTTAAAAACAGTGAAAAACCGTCAAAAAACACCAATAACCCTGCTAAAAAACGCTTAAAAACAGTGAAAAACTGTCAAAAAACACCAATAACCCTGCTAAAACGCTTAAAAACAGTGAAAAACCGTCAAAAAACACCAATAACCCTGCTAGAACGCTTAAAAACAGTGAAAAACCGTCAAAAAACACCAATAATCCTGCTAAAAAACGCTTAAAAACAGTGAAAAACCGTCAAAAAACACCAATAACCCTGCTGAAACGCTTAAAAACAGTGAAAAACCGTCAAAAAACATCAATAACCCTGCTGAAACGCTTAAAAACAGTGAAAAACCGTCAAAAAACACCAATAACCCTGCTGAAACGCTTAAAAACAGAGAAAAACCGTCAAAAAACACCAATAACCCTGCTAAAACGCTTAAAAACAGTGAAAAACCGTCAAAAAACACCAATAACCCTGCTAAAACGCTTAAAAACAGTGAAAAACCGTCAAAAAACACCAATAATCCTGCTAAAACGCTTAAAAACAGTGAATAACCGTCAAAAAACAACAATAACCCTGCTAAAACGCTTAAAAACAGTGAACAACCGTCAAAAAACACCAATAACCCTGCTAAAACGCTTAAAAACAGTGAAAAACCGTCAAAAAACACCAATAACCCTGCTAAAACGCTTAAAAACAGTGAATAACCGTCAAAAAACACCAATAACCCTGCTAAAAAACGCTTAAAAACAGTGAAAAACCGTCAAAAAACACCAATAACCCTGCTGAAACGCTTAAAAACAGTGAAAAACCGTCAAAAAACATCAATAACCCTGCTGAAACGCTTAAAAACAGTGAAAAACCGTCAAAAAACACCAATAACCCTGCTGAAACGCTTAAAAACAGTGAAAAACCGTCAAAAAACACCAATAACCCTGCTAAAACGCTTAAAAACAGTGAAAAACCGTCAAAAAACACCAATAACCCTGCTAAAACGCTTAAAAACAGTGAAAAACCGTCAAAAAACACCAATAACCCTGCTAAAACGCTTAAAAACAGTGAAAAACCGTCAAAAAACACCAATAACCCTGCTAAAACGCTTAAAAACAGTGAAAAACCGTCAAAAAACACCAATAACCCTGCTAAAACGCTTAAAAACAGTGAATAACCGTCAAAAAACACCAATAACCCTGCTAAAACGCTTAAAAACAGTGAAAAACCGTCAAAAAACACCAATAACCCTGCTAAAACGCTTAAAAACAGTGAAAAACCGTCAAAAAACACCAATAATCCTGCTAAAAAACGCTTAAAAACAGTGAAAAACCGTCAAAAAACACCAATAACCCTGCTAAAACGCCTAAAAACAGTGAAAAACCGTCAAAAAACACCAATAACCCTGCTAAAACGCTTAAAAACAGTGAAAAACCGTCAAAAAACACCAATAACCCTGCTAAAACGCTTAAAAACAGTGAAAAACCGTCAAAAAACACCAATAACCCTGCTAAAACGCTTAAAAACAGTGAAAAACCGTCAAAAACACCAATAACCCTGCTAAAACGCTTAAAAACAGTGAAAAACCGTCAAAAAAACACCAATAACCCTGCTAAAACGCTTAAAAACAGTGAAAAACCGTCAAAAAACACCAATAACCCTGCTAAAACGCTTAAAAACAGTGAAAAACCGTCAAAAAACACCAATAACCCTGCTAAAACGCTTAAAAACAGTGAAAAACCGTCAAAAAACACCAATAACCCTGCTAAAACGCTTAAAAACAGTGAAAAACCGTCAAAAAACACCAATAACCCTGCTAAAACGCATAAAAAGAATGAAAAACCGTCAAAAACACCAATAACCCTGCTAAAACGCTTAAAAACAGTGAAAAACCGTCAAAAAACACCAATAACCCTGCTAAAAAACGCTTAAAAACAGTGAAAAACCGTCAAAAAACACCAATAACCCTGCTAAAACGCTTAAAAACAGTGAAAAACCGTCAAAAAACACCAATAACCCTGCTAAAACGCTTAAAAACAGTGAAAAACCGTCGAAAAACACCAATAACCCTGCTAAAACGCTTAAAAACAGTGAATAACCGTCAAAAAACACCAATAACCCTGCTAAAACGCTTAAAAACAGTGAAAAACCGTCAAAAAACACCAATAACCCTGCTAAAACGCTTAAAAACAGTGAAAAACCGTCAAAAAACACCAATAATCCTGCTAAAAAACGCTTAAAAACAGTGAAAAACCGTCAAAAAACACCAATAACCCTGCTAAAACGCTTAAAAACAGTGAAAAACCGTCAAAAAACACCAATAACCCTGCTAAAACGCTTAAAAACAGTGAAAAACCGTCAAAAAACACCAATAACCCTGCTAAAACGCTTAAAAACAGTGAAAAACCGTCAAAAAACACCAATAACCCTGCTAAAACGCTTAAAAACAGTGAAAAACCGTCAAAAAACACCAATAACCCTGCTGAAACGCTTAAAAACAGTGAAAAACCGTCAAAAAACACCAATAACCCTGCTAAAACGCTTAAAAACAGTGAAAAACCGTCAAAAAACACCAATAATCCTGCTAAAACGCTTAAAAGCAGTGAATTACCGTCAAAAAACAACAATAACCCTGCTAAAACGCTTAAAAACAGTGAACAACCGTCAAAAAACACCAATAACCCTGCTAAAACGCTTAAAAACAGTGAAAAACCGTCAAAAAACACCAATAACCCTGCTAGAACGCTTAAAAACAGTGAAAAACCGTCAAAAAACACCAATAATCCTGCTAAAAAACGCTTAAAAACAGTGAAAAACCGTCAAAAAACACCAATAACCCTGCTGAAACGCTTAAAAACAGTGAAAAACCGTCAAAAAACATCAATAACCCTGCTGAAACGCTTAAAAACAGTGAAAAACCGTCAAAAAACACCAATAACCCTGCTGAAACGCTTAAAAACAGAGAAAAACCGTCAAAAAACACCAATAACCCTGCTAAAACGCTTAAAAACAGTGAAAAACCGTCAAAAAACACCAATAACCCTGCTAAAACGCTTAAAAACAGTGAAAAACCGTCAAAAAACACCAATAATCCTGCTAAAACGCTTAAAAACAGTGAATAACCGTCAAAAAACAACAATAACCCTGCTAAAACGCTTAAAAACAGTGAACAACCGTCAAAAAACACCAATAACCCTGCTAAAACGCTTAAAAACAGTGAAAAACCGTCAAAAAACACCAATAACCCTGCTAAAACGCTTAAAAACAGTGAATAACCGTCAAAAAACACCAATAACCCTGCTAAAAAACGCTTAAAAACAGTGAAAAACCGTCAAAAAACACCAATAACCCTGCTGAAACGCTTAAAAACAGTGAAAAACCGTCAAAAAACATCAATAACCCTGCTGAAACGCTTAAAAACAGTGAAAAACCGTCAAAAAACACCAATAACCCTGCTGAAACGCTTAAAAACAGTGAAAAACCGTCAAAAAACACCAATAACCCTGCTAAAACGCTTAAAAACAGTGAAAAACCGTCAAAAAACACCAATAACCCTGCTAAAACGCTTAAAAACAGTGAAAAACCGTCAAAAAACACCAATAACCCTGCTAAAACGCTTAAAAACAGTGAAAAACCGTCAAAAAACACCAATAACCCTGCTAAAACGCTTAAAAACAGTGAAAAACCGTCAAAAAACACCAATAACCCTGCTAAAACGCTTAAAAACAGTGAATAACCGTCAAAAAACACCAATAACCCTGCTAAAACGCTTAAAAACAGTGAAAAACCGTCAAAAAACACCAATAACCCTGCTAAAACGCTTAAAAACAGTGAAAAACCGTCAAAAAACACCAATAATCCTGCTAAAAAACGCTTAAAAACAGTGAAAAACCGTCAAAAAACACCAATAACCCTGCTAAAACGCTTAAAAACAGTGAAAAACCGTCAAAAAACACCAATAACCCTGCTAAAACGCTTAAAAACAGTGAAAAACCGTCAAAAAACACCAATAACCCTGCTAAAACGCTTAAAAACAGTGAAAAACCGTCAAAAAACACCAATAACCCTGCTAAAACGCTTAAAAACAGTGAAAAACCGTCAAAAACACCAATAACCCTGCTAAAACGCTTAAAAACAGTGAAAAACCGTCAAAAAAACACCAATAACCCTGCTAAAACGCTTAAAAACAGTGAAAAACCGTCAAAAAACACCAATAACCCTGCTAAAACGCTTAAAAACAGTGAAAAACCGTCAAAAAACACCAATAACCCTGCTAAAACGCTTAAAAACAGTGAAAAACCGTCAAAAAACACCAATAACCCTGCTTAAACGCTTAAAAACAGTGAAAAACCGTCAAAAAACACCAATAACCCTGCTAAAACGCCTAAAAAGAATGAAAAACCGTCAAAAACACCAATAACCCTGCTAAAACGCTTAAAAACAGTGAAAAACCGTCAAAAAACACCAATAACCCTGCTAAAACGCTTAAAAACAGTGAAAAACCGTCAAAAAACACCAATGACCCTGCTAAAACGCTTAAAAACAGTGAAAAACCGTCAAAAAACACCAATAACCCTGCTAAAACGCTTAAAAACAGTGAAAAACCGTCAAAAAACACCAATAACCCTGCTAAAACGGTTAAAAGCAGTGAAAAACCGTCAAAAAACACCAATAACCCTGCTAAAACGCTTAAAAACAGTGAAAAACCGTCAAAAAACACCAATAACCCTGCTAAAAACGCTTAAAAACAGTGAAAAACCGTCTAAAAACAATAGAAATCCTGATAAAACGCTTGAAAAACGTCTGAAAACACCAATAACCCTGCTAAAACGCCTAAAAACTGTGGAAAACCGTCTAAAACCACTAGAAACCTTGCTAAAACGCTTAGAAACAGTGAAATACGGTTAAAAAACACTAGAAGCTTTTCTAAAACGCTTAAAACAGTGAAAACCGTCAAAAACACTAGAAACCTTGCTAAAACGGTTAAAAACAGTGAAAAATTGTCAAAAAACACTAGAACCCTTGATAAAACGCTCAAAAACAGAGAAAACCTCTAAAAAAACACTAGAAACATTGCTAAAACGCTTAAAAACAGTAAAATAACGTCAAAAAACTAGAAACCTTTCGGAAACGCTTAAAACCGTCTAAAAACATAAAAAAAAACGGCTAAAACGTTTAAAAACAGTGAAAGACCGTCTAAAAACACCAGAAACCCTGCTAAAACGCTTAAAACATGAAAAATAGTCTAAAAACACAAGTAACCCTGCTAAAACGCTTAAAAACAGTGAAAAACCGTCTAAAAACACGAAAAACCTTGGTAAAACGATTAAAAACAGTGAAAAAGCGTCTAAAAACACCAAGAAACCCTGCAAAAACGCTTAAAAACAGTGAAAAATCGTCCAAAAACACCAAAAACCTTGCTAAAACTCTCAAAAACAGTGAAAAACCGTCTAAAAACACCAAAAATCCTGTTAAAACGCTTAAAAAAGGTTGGGAAACACTAATAACTCTGCTAAAACGCTTAAAAACTGTGAAAAACCGTCTAAAATCACTAGAAACCCTGCTAAAACGCATAAAAACAGTGAAAAACCGCCTAAAAACACTAGAAATTCTGATAAAACGCTTAAAAACAGTAAAAAACCGTCTAAAAACACTAGAAACCTTGCTAAAGCGCTTAAAAACAGTGAAAACCGGTCAAAAACACTAGAAACCTCGCTAAAACCAGTGAAAACCCGTCAAAAACACTAGAAATCTTGCTAAAACGCTCAAAAACATTGAAAAACCGTCAAAACACTAGAAACTTTGCTAAAATGCTTAAAAACAGTGAAAAATTGTCAAAAAACACTAGAAACCTTGCTAAAACGTTCAAAAACAGTGAAAACCCGTCAAACAATATTAGATACCTTGCTAAAACGCTTAATAACAGTGAAAAACCGTCAAAAACACTAGAAACCTTGCTAAAACGGTTAAAAACAGTGAAAAATTGTCAAAAAACACTAGAACCCTTGCTAAAACGCTCAAAAACAGTGAAAACCTCTCAAAAAACAATAGAAACCTTGCTAAACGCCCAAAAACAGTGAAAAGTTGTCAAAAAACACTAGAAACCTTGCTAAAACGTTCAAAAACAGTGAAAAACCGTCGAAAACACTAGAAACCTTGCTAAAACGGTTAAAAACAGTGAAAAATTGTCAAAAATCACTAGAACCTTTGCTAAAACGTTCAAAAACAGTGAAAACCTCTCAAAAAACACCAATAACCCTGCTAAAACGCTTAAAAACAGTGAAATACCGTCAAAAAACACCAATAACCTTGCTAAAACGCTTAAAAACAGTGAAAAACCGTATAAAAAACACCAATAATAACCCTGCTAAAACGCTTAAAAACAGTGAAAAACCGTCAAAAAACACCAATAATCCTGCTAAAACGCTTAAAAACAGTGAAAAACCGTCCAAAAACACCAATAAAAACAGTGAAAAACCGTCAAAAAACACCAATAACCCTGCTAAAACGCACAGTCAAAAAACACCAATAACCCTGCTAAAACGCTTAAAAACATTGAAATACCGTCAAAAAACACCAATAACCTTGCTAAAACGCTTAAAAACAGTGAAAAACCGTCAAAAAACACCAATAACCCTGCTAAAACGCTTAAAAACAGTGAAAAACCGTCAAAAAACACCAATAACCCTGCTGAAACGCTTAAAAACAATGAAAAACCGTCAAAAAACACCAATAACCCTGCTAAAACGCTTAAAAACAGTAAAAAACCGTCAAAAAACACCAATAACCCTGCTAAACTCTGTTTTTCGTCTGTTTTTCACTGTGTTTAAGCGTTTTAGCAAGGTTATTGGTGTTTTTTGACGGTTTTTCACTGTTTTTAAGCGTTTTAGCAGGGTTATTGGAGTTTTTTGACGGTTTTTCACTGTTTTTAAGCGTTTCAGCAGGGTTATTGGTGTTTTTTGACGGTTTTTCACTGTTTTTAAGCGTTTCAGCAGGGTTATTGGTGTTTTTTGACGGTTTTTCACTCGTCGAAACGCTTAAAAACAGTGAAAAACCGTCAAAAAACACCAATAACCCTGCTAAAACGCTTAAAAACAGTGAAAAACCGTCAAAAAACACCAATAACCCTGCTAAAACGCTTAAAAACAGTGAAAAACCGTCAAAAAACACCAATAACCCTGCTAAAACGCTTAAAAACAGTGAAAAACCGTCAAAAAACACCAATAATCCTGCTAAAACGCTTAAAAACATTGAAAAACCGTCAAAAAACACCAATAACCCTGCTAAAACGCTTAAAAACAGTGAAAAACCGTCAAAAAACACCAATAACCCTGCTAAAACGCTCAAAAACAGTGAAAAACCGTCAAAAAACACCAATAACCCTGCTAAAACGCTTAAAAACAGTGAAAAACCGTCAAAAAACACCAATAACCCTACTAAAACGCTTAAAAACAGTGAAAAATCGTCAAAAAACACCAATAACCCTGCTAAAACGCTTAAAAACAGTGAAAAACCGTCAAAAAACACCAATAACCCTGCTAAAACGCTTAAAAACAGTGAAAAACCGTCAAAAAACACCAATAACCCTGCTAAAACGCTTAAAAACAGTGAGAAACCGTCAAAAAACACCAATAACCCTGCTAAAACGCTTAAAAACAGTGAAAAATTGTCAAAAAACACCAATAACCCTGCTAAAACGCTTAAAAACAGTGAAAAACCGTCAAAACACACCAATAACCTTGCTAAAACGCTTAAAAACAGTGAAAAACCGTCAAAAAAAAACAATAACTCTGCTAAAACGCTTAAAAACAGTGAAAAACCGTCAAAAAACACCAATAACCCTGCTAAAACGCTCAAAAACAGTGAAAAACCGTCAAAAAACACCAATAACTCTGCTAAAACGCTTAAAAACAGTGAAAAACCGTCAAAAAACACCAATAACCCTGCTAAAACGCTTAAAAACAGTGAAAAACCGTCAAAAAACACCAATAACCCTGCTAAAACGCTTAAAAACAGTGAAAAACCGTCAAAAAACACCAATAACCCTGCTAAAACGCTTAAAAACAGTGAAAAACCGTCAAAAAACACCAATAACCCTGCTAAAACGCTTAAAAACAGTGAAAAACCGTCAAAAAACACCAATAACCCTGCTAAAACGCTCAAAAACAGTGAAAAACCGTCAAAAAACACCAATAACCCTGCTAAAACGCTTAAAAACAGTGAAAAACCGTCAAAAAACACCAATAACCCTGCTAAAACGCTTAAAAACAGTGAAAAACCGTCAAAAAACACCAATAACCCTGCTGAAACGCTTAAAAACAATGAAAAACCGTCAAAAAACACCAATAACCCTGCTAAAACGCTTAAAAACAGTGAAAAACCGTCAAAAAACACCAATAACCCTGCTAAAACGCTTAAAAACAGTGAAAAACCGTCAAAAAACACCAATAACCCTACTAAAACGCTTAAAAACAGTGAAAAATCGTCAAAAAACACCAATAACCCTGCTAAAACGCTTAAAAACAGTGAAAAACCGTCAAAAAACACCAATAACCCTGCTAAAACGCTTAAAAACAGTGAAAAACCGTCAAAAAACACCAATAACCCTGCTAAAACGCTTAAAAACAGTGAGAAACCGTCAAAAAACATCAATAACCCTGCTAAAACGCTTTAAAACAGTGAAAAACCGTCAAAAAACACCAATAACCCTGCTAAAAAGCTTAAAAACAGTGAAAAACCGTCAAAAAACACCAATAACCTTGCTAAAACGCTTAAAAACAGTGAAAAACCGTCAAAAAACACCAATAACCCTGCTAAAACGCTTAAAAACAGTGAAAAACCGTCAAAAAACACCAATAACCCTGCTAAAACGCTTAAAAACAGTGAAAAACCGTCAAAAAACACCAATAACCCTGCTAAAACGCTTAAAAACAGTGGAAAACCGTCAAAAAACACCAATAACCCTGCTAAAACGCTTAAAAACAGTGAAAAACCGTCAAAAAACACCAATAACCCTGATAAAACGCTTAAAAACAGTGAAAAACCGTCAAAAAACACCAATAACCCTGATAAAACGCTTAAAAACAGTGAAAAACCGTCAAAAAACACCAATAACCCTGCTAAAACGCTCAAAAACAGTGAAAAACCGTCAAAAAAACACCAATAACCCTGCTAAAACGCTTAAAAACAGTGAAAAACCGTCAAAAAACACCAATAACCCTGCTGAAACGCTTAAAAACAGTGAAAAACCGTCAAAAAACACCAATAACCCGGCTAAAACGCTTAAAAACAGTGAAAAACCGTCGAAAAACACCAATAACCCTGCTAAAACGCTTAAAAACAGTGAAAAACCGTCAAAAAACACCAATAACCCTGCTAAAACGCTTAAAAACAGTGAAAAACCGTCAAAAAACACCAATAACCCTGCTAAAACGCTTAAAAACAGTGAAAAACCGTCAAAAAACACCAATAACCCTGCTAAAACGCTTAAAAACAGTGAAAAACCGTCAAAAAACACCAATAACCCTGCTAAAACGCTTAAAAACAGTGAAAAACCGTCAAAAAACACCAATAACCCTGCTAAAACGCTTAAAAACAGTGAAAAACCGTCAAAAAACACCAATAACCCTGCTAAAACGCTTAAAAACAGTGAAAAACCGTCAAAAAACACCAATAACCCTGCTAAAACGCTTAAAAACAGTGAAAAACCGTCAAAAAACACCAATAACCCTGCTAAAACGCTTAAAAACAGTGAAAAACCGTCAAAAAACACCAATAACCCTGCTAAAACGCTTAAAAACAGTGAAAAACCGTCAAAAAACACCAATAACCCTGCTAAAACGCTTAAAAACAGTGAAAAACCGTCAAAAAACACCAATAACCCTGCTAAAACGCTTAAAAACAGTGAAAAACCGTCAAAAAACACCAATAACCCTGCTAAAACGCTTAAAAACAGTGAAAAACCGTCAAAAAACACCAATAACCCTGCTAAAACGCTTAAAAACAGTGAAAAACCGTCAAAAAACACCAATAACCCTGCTAAAACGCTTAAAAACAGTGAAAAACCGTCAAAAAACACCAATAACCCTGCTAAAACGCTTAAAAACAGTGAAAAACCGTCAAAAAACACCAATAACCCTGCTAAAACGCTTAAAAACAGTGAAAAACCGTCAAAAAACACCAATAACCCTGCTAAAACGCTTAAAAACAGTGAAAAACCGTCAAAAAACACCAATAACCCTGCTAAAACGCTTAAAAACAGTGAAAAACCGTCAAAAAACACCAATAACCCTGCTAAAACGCTTAAAAACAGTGAAAAACCGTCAAAAAACACCAATAACCCTGCTAAAACGCTTAAAAACAGTGAAAAACCGTCAAAAAACACCAATAACCCTGCTAAAACGCTTAAAAACAGTGAAAAACCGTCAAAAAACACCAATAACCCTGCTGAAACGCTTAAAAACAGTGAAAAACCGTCAAAAAACACCAATAACCCGGCTAAAACGCTTAAAAACAGTGAAAAACCGTCGAAAAACACCAATAACCCTGCTAAAACGCTTAAAAACAGTGAAAAACCGTCAAAAAACACCAATAACCCTGCTAAAACGCTTAAAAACAGTGAAAAACCGTCAAAAAACACCAATAACCCTGCTAAAACGCTTAAAAACAGTGAAAAACCGTCAAAAAACACCAATAACCCTGCTAAAACGCTTAAAAACAGTGAAAAACCGTCAAAAAACACCAATAACCCTGCTAAAACGCTTAAAAACAGTGAAAAACCGTCAAAAAACACCAATAACCCTGCTAAAACGCTTAAAAACAGTGAAAAACCGTCAAAAAACACCAATAACCCTGCTAAAACGCTTAAAAACAGTGAAAAACCGTCAAAAAACACCAATAACCCTGCTAAAACGCTTAAAAACAGTGAAAAACCGTCAAAAAACACCAATAACCCTGCTAAAACGCTTAAAAACAGTGAAAAACCGTCAAAAAACACCAATAACCCTGCTAAAACGCTTAAAAACAGTGAAAAACCGTCAAAAAACACCAATAACCCTGCTAAAACGCTTAAAAACAGTGAAAAACCGTCAAAAAACACCAATAACCCTGCTAAAACGCTTAAAAACAGTGAAAAACCGTCAAAAAACACCAATAACCCTGCTAAAACGCTTAAAAACAGTGAAAAACCGTCAAAAAACACCAATAACCCTGCTAAAACGCTTAAAAACAGTGAAAAACCGTCAAAAAACACCAATAACCCTGCTAAAACGCTTAAAAACAGTGAAAAACCGTCAAAAAACACCAATAACCCTGCTAAAACGCTTAAAAACAGTGAAAAACCGTCAAAAAACACCAATAACCCTGCTAAAACGCTTAAAAACAGTGAAAAACCGTCAAAAAACACCAATAACCCTGCTAAAACGCTTAAAAACAGTGAAAAACCGTCAAAAAACACCAATAACCCTGCTAAAACGCTTAAAAACAGTGAAAAACCGTCAAAAAACACCAATAACCCTGCTAAAACGCTTAAAAACAGTGAAAAACCGTCAAAAAACACCAATAACCCTGCTAAAACGCTTAAAAACAGTGAAAAACCGTCAAAAAACACCAATAACCCTGCTAAAACGCTTAAAAACAGTGAAAAACCGTCAAAAAACACCAATAACCCTGCTAAAACGCTTAAAAACAGTGAAAAACCGTCAAAAAACACCAATAACCCTGCTAAAACGCTTAAAAACAGTGAAAAACCGTCAAAAAACACCAATAACCCTGCTAAAACGCTTAAAAACAGTGAAAAACCGTCAAAAAACACCAATAACCCTGCTAAAACGCTTAAAAACAGTGAAAAACCGTCAAAAAACACCAATAACCCTGCTAAAACGCTTAAAAACAGTGAAAAACCGTCAAAAAACACCAATAACCCTGCTAAAACGCTTAAAAACAGTGAAAAACCGTCAAAAAACACCAATAACCCTGCTAAAACGCTTAAAAACAGTGAAAAACCGTCAAAAAACACCAATAACCCTGCTAAAACGCTTAAAAACAGTGAAAAACCGTCAAAAAACACCAATAACCCTGCTAAAACGCTTAAAAACAGTGAAAAACCGTCAAAAAACACCAATAACCCTGCTAAAACGCTTAAAAACAGTGAAAAACCGTCAAAAAACACCAATAACCCTGCTAAAACGCTTAAAAACAGTGAAAAACCGTCAAAAAACACCAATAACCCTGCTAAAACGCTTAAAAACAGTGAAAAACCGTCAAAAAACACCAATAACCCTGCTAAAACGCTTAAAAACAGTGAAAAACCGTCAAAAAACACCAATAACCCTGCTAAAACGCTTAAAAACAGTGAAAAACCGTCAAAAAACACCAATAACCCTGCTAAAACGCTTAAAAACAGTGAAAAACCGTCAAAAAACACCAATAACCCTGCTAAAACGCTTAAAAACAGTGAAAAACCGTCAAAAAACACCAATAACCCTGCTAAAACGCTTAAAAACAGTGAAAAACCGTCAAAAAACACCAATAACCCTGCTAAAACGCTTAAAAACAGTGAAAAACCGTCAAAAAACACCAATAACCCTGCTAAAACGCTTAAAAACAGTGAAAAACCGTCAAAAAACACCAATAACCCTGCTAAAACGCTTAAAAACAGTGAAAAACCGTCAAAAAACACCAATAACCCTGCTAAAACGCTTAAAAACAGTGAAAAACCGTCAAAAAACACCAATAACCCTGCTAAAACGCTTAAAAACAGTGAAAAACCGTCAAAAAACACCAATAACCCTGCTAAAACGCTTAAAAACAGTGAAAAACCGTCAAAAAACACCAATAACCCTGCTAAAACGCTTAAAAACAGTGAAAAACCGTCAAAAAACACCAATAACCTTGCTAAAACGCTTAAAAACAGTGAAAAACCGTCAAAAAACACCAATAACCCTGCTAAAACGCTTAAAAACAGTGAAAAACCGTCAAAAAACACCAATAACCCTGCTAAAACGCTTAAAAACAGTGAAAAACCGTCAAAAAACACCAAAAACCCTGCTAAAACGCTTAAAAACAGTGAAAAACCGTCAAAAAACACCAATAACCCTGCTAAAACGCTTAAAAACAGTGAAAAACCGTCAAAAAACACCAATAACCCTCCTAAAAAGCTTAAAAACAGTGAAAAACCGTCAAAAAACACCAATAACCCTGCTAAAACGCTTAAAAACAGTGAAAAACCGTCAAAAAACACCAATAACCCTGCTAAAACGCTTAAAAACAGTGAAAAACCGTCAAAAAACACCAATAACCCTGCTAAAACGCTTAAAAACAGTGAAAAACCGTCAAAAAACACCAATAACCCTGCAAAAACGCTTAAAAACAGTGAAAAACCGTCAAAAAACACCAATAACCCTGCTAAAACGCTTAAAAACAGTGAAAAACCGTCAAAAAACACCAATAACCCTGCTAAAACGCTTAAAAACAATGAAAAACCGTCAAAAAACACCAATAACCCTGATAAAACGCTTAAAAACAGTGAAAAACCGTCAAAAAACACCAATAACCCTGCTAAAACGCTTAAAAACAGTGAAAAACCGTCAAAAAACACCAATAACCCTGCTAAAACGCTTAAAAACAGTGAAAAACCGTCAAAAAACACCAATAACCCTGCTAAAACGCTTAAAAACAGTGAAAAACCGTCAAAAAACACCAATAACCCTGCTAAAACGCTTAAAAACAGTGAAAAACCGTCAAAAAACACCAATAACCCTGCTGAAACGCTTAAAAACAGTGAAAAACCGTCAAAAAACACCAATAACCCTGCTAAAACGCTTAAAAACAGTGAAAAACCGTCGAAAAACACCAATAACCCTGCTAAAACGCTTAAAAACAGTGAAAAACCGTCAAAAAACACCAATAACCCTGCTAAAACGCTTAAAAACAGTGAAAAACCGTCAAAAAACACCAATAACCCTGCTAAAACGCTTAAAAACAGTGAAAAACCGTCAAAAAACACCAATAACCCTGCTAAAACGCTTAAAAACAGTGAAAAACCGTCAAAAAACACCAATAACCCTGCTAAAACGCTTAAAAACAGTGAAAAACCGTCAAAAAACACCAATAACCCTGCTAAAACGCTTAAAAACAGTGAAAAACCGTCAAAAAACACCAATAACCCTGCTAAAACGCTTAAAAACAGTGAAAAACCGTCAAAAAACACCAATAACCCTGCTAAAACGCTTAAAAACAGTGAAAAACCGTCAAAAAACACCAATAACCCTGCTAAAACGCTTAAAAACAGTGAAAAACCGTCAAAAAACACCAATAACCCTGCTAAAACGCTTAAAAACAGTGAAAAACCGTCAAAAAACACCAATAACCCTGCTAAAACGCTTAAAAACAGTGAAAAACCGTCAAAAAACACCAATAACCCTGCTAAAACGCTTAAAAACAGTGAAAAACCGTCAAAAAACACCAATAACCCTGCTAAAACGCTTAAAAACAGTGAAAAACCGTCAAAAAACACCAATAACCCTGCTAAAACGCTTAAAAACAGTGAAAAACCGTCAAAAAACACCAATAACCCTGCTAAAACGCTTAAAAACAGTGAAAAACCGTCAAAAAACACCAATAACCCTGCTAAAACGCTTAAAAACAGTGAAAAACCGTCAAAAAACACCAATAACCCTGCTAAAACGCTTAAAAACAGTGAAAAACCGTCAAAAAACACCAATAACCCTGCTAAAACGCTTAAAAACAGTGAAAAACCGTCAAAAAACACCAATAACCCTGCTAAAACGCTTAAAAACAGTGAAAAACCGTCAAAAAACACCAATAACCCTGCTAAAACGCTTAAAAACAGTGAAAAACCGTCAAAAAACACCAATAACCCTGCTAAAACGCTTAAAAACAGTGAAAAACCGTCAAAAAACACCAATAACCCTGCTAAAACGCTTAAAAACAGTGAAAAACCGTCAAAAAACACCAATAACCCGGCTAAAACGCTTAAAAACAGTGAAAAACCGTCAAAAAACACCAATAACCCTGCTAAAACGCTTAAAAACAGTGAAAAACCGTCAAAAAACACCAATAACCCTGCTAAAACGCTTAAAAACAGTGAAAAACCGTCAAAAAACACCAATAACCCTGCTAAAACGCTTAAAAACAGTGAAAAACCGTCAAAAAACACCAATAACCCTGCTAAAACGCTTAAAAACAGTGAAAAACCGTCAAAAAACACCAATAACCCTGCTAAAACGCTTAAAAACAGTGAAAAACCGTCAAAAAACACCAATAACCCTGCTAAAACGCTTAAAAACAGTGAAAAACCGTCAAAAAACACCAATAACCCTGCTAAAACGCTTAAAAACAGTGAAAAACCGTCAAAAAACACCAATAACCCTGCTAAAACGCTTAAAAACAGTGAAAAACCGTCAAAAAACACCAATAACCCTGCTAAAACGCTTAAAAACAGTGAAAAACCGTCAAAAAACACCAATAACCCTGCTAAAACGCTTAAAAACAGTGAAAAACCGTCAAAAAACACCAATAACCCTGCTAAAACGCTTAAAAACAGTGAAAAACCGTCAAAAAACACCAATAACCCTGCTAAAACGCTTAAAAACAGTGAAAAACCGTCAAAAAACACCAATAACCCTGCTAAAACGCTTAAAAACAGTGAAAAACCGTCAAAAAACACCAATAACCCTGCTAAAACGCTTAAAAACAGTGAAAAACCGTCAAAAAACACCAATAACCCTGCTAAAACGCTTAAAAACAGTGAAAAACCGTCAAAAAACACCAATAACCCTGCTAAAACGCTTAAAAACAGTGAAAAACCGTCAAAAAACACCAATAACCCTGCTAAAACGCTTAAAAACAGTGAAAAACCGTCAAAAAACACCAATAACCCTGCTAAAACGCTTAAAAACAGTGAAAAACCGTCAAAAAACACCAATAACCCTGCTAAAACGCTTAAAAACAGTGAAAAACCGTCAAAAAACACCAATAACCCTGCTAAAACGCTTAAAAACAGTGAAAAACCGTCAAAAAACACCAATAACCCTGCTAAAACGCTTAAAAACAGTGAAAAACCGTCAAAAAACACCAATAACCCTGCTAAAACGCTTAAAAACAGTGAAAAACCGTCAAAAAACACCAATAACCCTGCTAAAACGCTTAAAAACAGTGAAAAACCGTCAAAAAACACCAATAACCCTGCTAAAACGCTTAAAAACAGTGAAAAACCGTCAAAAAACACCAATAACCCTGCTAAAACGCTTAAAAACAGTGAAAAACCGTCAAAAAACACCAATAACCCTGCTAAAACGCTTAAAAACAGTGAAAAACCGTCAAAAAACACCAATAACCCTGCTAAAACGCTTAAAAACAGTGAAAAACCGTCAAAAAACACCAATAACCCTGCTAAAACGCTTAAAAACAGTGAAAAACCGTCAAAAAACACCAATAACCCTGCTAAAACGCTTAAAAACAGTGAAAAACCGTCAAAAAACACCAATAACCCTGCTAAAACGCTTAAAAACAGTGAAAAACCGTCAAAAAACACCAATAACCCTGCTAAAACGCTTA